>NC_077228.1:344175492-344775492 GCF_027887165.1 Monodelphis domestica | reverse complement strand
ATGACAAATTTCAGGCTTTTGTAAACTTAGGTGGGTTCTAATGATATGTTGCCCCCTTCACTATATGCACTCACACACACACATACATAAGCTTTCTTACATGCAAAATGAACCAGGGAAGGAAATAGCAAGCCATATACTTTGCCAAGAAAACCCCAAATTAAGTCATGAATAGTTGAACATGATTGAAAATGACTGAATAAATGATCCTATGATCAACTTTCTATTGTATTCACAGATCTGTGGGTATGCAGGGAGAGGAGACCATGAAGATGTGGGGAAACTTTGGAGCCCCTTTTCTTTAATATGAAGCAAGAAGAAAAATAAGTAATTGAGACTACTTTTCTCCTCAGACAGAGCTCAAAACAACTTGAAGCAGTGTGTCAAGAGGGAAAGGGTCTTAAGAGATGAGGAATATTTTGATTCCAAGAACTTTGTTATGAGACCTGTTCTACAAGTATTTGGAATGGACAGTCATTTATAACTGGATATATGAAATACAGATGTTTATTTTTCAGAGAAGCATTGTATCATTTCAGATGAGAGAAATGAATTTGAAGTCAGCAGAACTAAATTTGAACGATTATTCCAAAACATACTTGCTTAGTGACTTGGGCAAGTTCCTTCACCTCTTTGGCTTTTAGAACCCTTCTCTCTATGAAATAGGGGTAATAATATTTATACTGCCTATTTAAAGAGGTTGTGATGAGGGAACTATTATGTAAACTTTAAAATGCCACAAAATTACTATTACTCAGCAAATGCTTGTATAATGATTTACTCTTTTTACTTAAACTCTCACATTCTGTCTTAGAATTATTACTATGTATTGGCTCCAAGGCAGAAGAGTGGTAAGGACTAGGCAAAAGGGGTTATCACTTGCTCAGGGTTATACAGAATTTATTCTTTTACTTACATTGTTGAAGTAGTTCTGTGTTCTTTTAATAGTTCTGGTGACTTTATCTTTTCTCAGTTCACTTTGGTCTTCCCATACTTCTCTGAATTAATTATATGGTGTCCCCAAAGCCTGAGTGCCATTTAAAGCTCTTCATTGAGTTATATTTGTTTAAAATAACCTAAGTAAATTATTATTAAAAAATCTTTTGATGATATTTAAGACTTTTGGGTCAAAGATTTATTGTTTCTTATACAAAGTAATATTATATTTTCTACATTTTGTCTAGCCATTCCCTAATTGATAAGCATCTACTTTTTGCTGGATTCTTTACTATCATAAAAAATGCTGCTACAGACATTTTCATTTATAAGTGATCTGTCTTTGAACTCCTTGGGATATATGCCAAATGGTGAGACCTCTGAGTCAAAGAATATGGAGTTTTTAGTCACTTTTTAAAAGCAACAATTTCAAATTTCTTTCCCAAATGGTTGGCTCAAGTCATGACTCCACTAACAGCATGAAGTAGTGTACCAGTCTTTCTGCAGTTCCTCCAATATCTATTTCCCACCTTTTGTCACTTTGCCAGTTTGCAGAGGAGTATAAGGTGAAACTTCGGTGGTTTTGAATTTATATTAGTATATTTGGAACAACCTTTCATATGGCTGCAAATAGTTTGTGAATTTTCTTTCAAGATTTATTTGTGGCGGCAACTAACAGTCTCAATAGATTGAGAACCAGTCCTAGAGACAGGATGTTCTGGGTTCAAATCTGGTCTCAGATACTTCCTAGCTGTGAGACTGTGCAAATCATTTAATCACCTTTGCCTAGTCCTATCTTCTATTTTAAAACACAGTTTTGATTCTGAGATGGAAGGAAAGATTTTTTTAAAGAATTATTTGTTACAATCCATGAGAATATAAATCATACTCCAGTTGGTAAACAATTACATGGCTTGAACAGGAAGTTTTCAGATGAAGAAATAAAAGTTATCTATAGCCATATGCAAAAATGCTTTAAATCACTATTGATTAGAGAAATGAAAATTAAAACAACTCTGAGGTGTCACTTCAAACACATCAGATGGTCTAATGTGCCTAAAGTGAAAATGACAATTGTTGGAAGGAATGTGGAAAAATTGGGACACTCGTGCACTGTTGATGGAGTTGTGAATTGATTCAACCATTCTGGAGAGCAGTTTGAACCTATGCACCAAAGGCTATACAACTTTGACCCCACAATAGCACACCACTTAGTTTATATTCTGAAGAGACCAAGAAAAAAGACCTGTATGTACAAAATACTTATGGTTGTTTTTTTTGTTTGTTTGTTTGTTTGTTTGTTTGTTTGTTTGTTTTTGTGGTGGCAAAGAATTAGAAGTTGAGAGATGCCCAACATTTGGGGAATGGCAACAAGTTGTGGTATATGATTATGATGAATTACTATTGTGCTATAAGAAATGATAAGCAAGATGCTTTTATTGAAACCAAAAAGATTTACATGAACTGACACAAAATTAAGTGGGCAGAACCAGGAGAACATTGTATACAGTAACAGCAATATTTTACAATGACCAACTGTGAATGACTCAGCTGTTCTCAACAATACAATCATCTAAGACAATTCTGAAGGACTGATGGTGAAAAAATGCTCTCTACCTCCAGAGAAAGAACTGATAGAGTCTGAATGCAAATCAAAGCATATTTTTTTAAAAACTTATTTTTCTTTTAATTTTGTCTGTGTTTTCTTTCATAATGTGACTAATATCAAAATAACTTTTGCATGTCTACACATATATAACCTATATCAAATTGCCTGTCTTCTCAATGAGGAGAGAGGCAGGGAATTTAGAAATCAAAATTTTTAAAGTGTGAATGTTTTTTACATGTAATTGGGAAAAAAACTAAATATTTGAAAGAAGAATCATTTGTTAATATCCTTTAGCTATTGGAGAAGGGATCAGTTTAATATATTTTCATTAATTTTCTATAGATCTTGAATATAAAAGACCTTTATTAGAGTTATTGGATGAAATCTTTTTTCCTTGTTGATTACTTCCCTTCTTCTCCCTAGTTACAACTGATTTTATTCCCGCAAAATCTTTTCATTTTCATGTAATGACAATTATCTATTTTATTTTGCTTTTAATTTTTAATGTTGCTCTTCCATATTGTTTTAATAGACAGTTCTATTCTTCTTTTGAAAAAGAACAACTGAGTGGAAAATTGTACTTATCTCTCAGTTAATTATGCCAATGGTTGAAACCTCACTCCTAAGACCACAAAGCACAGAACATTGCTCAGGTGGTGGCAGAATACCCTAATTGCAGGCAAAGTGACAGAGAGGAAATGAAAGTCTCTGGAGAGCTGAGTTTGCAAACCTATAAAGTAATGACAGTAATGTCGCAGATGGCTTTGCTAAATATTTTCTGGGTCAGTGCAAATTTCTGTGGGACAAATGGAGTAGATGGGAATCTAATGGTTTTGATGAACCATGTGCAACAATTTTGCCGTTTAAAGGTTGAAGGCTTCACTGGGGACTGCTTGAGGGCTCTTCCAGACCCAAGCTTTTTTTTAAGTGATATATTTCATTAATTGAAGGAAAAGCAGGCAAGGCAGACTAAACATAGGATCCTCTTAGGGAGAGGGTCTCTAAGAAGGTTTTTGTTTTCAAATGAAGAATGCATGAGCTTCTTATGTTCACACAAATCATGGGACTCTACCTGAATCATTGCATGTTTAGGAAAGAGGGAAAGTTTCAAAAAGAAGAAAAAAGAAAAAGGCTCTGAGAGTGTATGTTTTTAGGATTAAGGTGAAACGAAGAGGGATCTGTGGATTTAATTGAATAAGAATGTCATAAAGTCACAAAATGATCATTGAAACTTTAGGGTACATGGATTTTGACAGGATCGGCTGATTTAAGCATTTTACTTGCTTGTGTTTTGACAATGAATCTTCTCCTGGGGTTAGCCAAGCATGAACATAATGCCGTTCATCCCAGTAAGAAATAGTGCAAACCTACCTCTTTCACACTACTTTTGAACTATTGAAGCATGATGACCAAAATGGCAATGACAGTGGGAAGGAAAGAGAAATAATTATTACAAGGATTTGAGATACGGTCTAGACAAGGGATTTCACTGGTATGGGGGATCTCCCTGGTGAGTTAAGACACTCTAAAATTGTGAATTGTCACTTTGAAATGTGTAGTCTTTATAGAATCCATAGCTTAGAACACTGAAAGGCTACACTTGTCCAGGGTCACATAGGCAAGAGGAAGGGAGAAGAGAACAAGCATTGATTTAGTGCCTACTATGTGGCAGGCACTGTGGTAAGAACTTTACAAATATCTCACTGGATCCCCACAACAATTTTGGGAGGTAGGTCTTATGATTACCCTTCATTTTAAAAATAAAGAATATGAAGTGAACTGAAGTGAAATGACTTATCCAGAGTCATACATCCAATAAGTGTTTGAGACTGGATTTTAACTCAGGTTTATTCTGACCCCAGATCCAGTACTCTATCCACTACATACCTAGTTGCCTCTAGCCAGCATGTGTCAGAGGCAGAACTTCAACCTAAATTTTCCTGGTTTTGAGACCAATTCTCTAGAATCTATACTTTCTATCTATAACAACATTATATTTAAAACAAATTTTATTATGTTAGGCTATACTTATCCATATTATGAACTCACATGTTAATTAAATGTATTATAATATAATTTATTTTAAATTAATCTTTGTCATAATTTAATGAAATTATAAAAACTTAAATGATTAAATCTGAAAAATAATTGCTTATGTTTGTATAGGGCTTTATACTTTTCAAAGGATTTTCAAATGTTTTCCTATTTGGTCCTCTCCACAGTCCTGGATGGCAGACAAGATAGATGTTATTATCCCATTTGATAATGGGATTAGACGTAGAGAAGTTGGGAAACTTGTAAGATTACACAACATGACACAATATGTTAGTGGAAATATTAGTCAGATTTCAGGGCTCCCGATTCCTGGTTCAGTACTCATTTTTGTATGCAGTCAGCAATAGATGGAAGTCCAGGGGGCAGAACAATATAAATGGAAAACTTGGGAGGGGGGACAAATAATTGAGCACCAAGGTTCCAGGGACTAACTAAGCTCAGACCGAAACTAGGAAGAAAATGGTCTTTGAAGCACTTAAGAAACAAATAGAAAAAAATTGCTTAACATAGCTTGAAAAATCTTAAATGGACCTTGAAAATTTTTAAGTGCTAATTGAATAGAAAACCCTGAACTGTTTCAAAGGCATAGGGAAGGAGCAGGATTCTCTAAGGCTTTGCAATTTGTAAATGTCTTCAAAGAAGAGAAAAATGTAGCTATAAAGGTCAGAGGGAGTTAGAGAAGGAAGGCCAGTTGATGATCTAATCATTAGATGAAAACAAATAGAATCTAAACAAGAGGAAGCGCAGATTCCTGTTTATTGGTAAGATTTTTAAAGGATGTGTGATAATTTTATGACTATCCAGTTTGTGCATAGCATTCAAAAACAGTATAGCCTTTGTGGAACATCTCATGAAAAATTTGCTTTGATCTTGGATATAGTTTGCTTGTAAATAGTTGTTTATAGGTTGTTTCCATCATTAGTCTATAAGCTCCCTGAGGACAACAAATACATTTTTCCTTTCTTTTATCTCTACCACTAAGAAAATATTGTAGAAATGCTAGTTGACTGACTGACCTAGTATGCCTGACTTTGATATTTTATTTTACATAGACTGCAGTAATTAAGAAAGTCCCCTGACTAAGAATATAAACCATGCTACCTTATGCTTAAATGACCTTGAAGTTTTTTGAAGACATTATAGCAAAATAAAGAACCTGAGGGAACTGGCAATATAGCATTTTAAAAAATAACTTTTTAATTGAATTTTTTTCAGTTACATGTAGAAACTATTTTTGACAATTGTTTTCTGACATTTTGAGATTCAGATTCTTTCCCTCCCTCTCTCCCTCTGCTCACGGATGTAGTAAAGAGACAAGAGTTATATCAGTGCTTACATCTAATTTTCATGCATCAATTAATACATCGATATTCTCTGAAGATCAAACCTATTTCCTCAGTTGTTTCATCCTATATCCAACATGGTACTAACAATGAAATCTACAGGCAACATGACTGGGGGTGTATAAAGGGTCCCTGAGCTTTATTGATCTCACCTGTGAAATGAGGATAGTGATATTTGTTTCACTGTCTTTACCCTAAACACATCATCTTTAGAAGAGTTTTTATGAGTCATTATACACTATGCAGATGTGAGTTGTTTTTTTTAATTGTTGTTATTATTGCTATTATATTTGAGGCCAAATACCTCATTTTATAGTTGAAGATACCGTGGTCCATTGCTCAAGAATATATAGCCAGTAGAGAGCACTCTGAAGTTTTTTATGCCTAAGTCGACACTCTTTCTTCTATGCCAGTGGTTTGCAAAATGTGATCCAGGGACTTTTGTGGAGACTTGAGACCTTATGAGGTCAGGACTATTTTTCTAATAATACTAAAACATTCTGATTTCTAAGCCACATATATGAAAGCTCTTTTTATGAGAGGTCCTCAATTTTTAAGAGGGTAAAGAGATCCTACAACCAAAAAATTGAAAACCATAGTTTTATATAAAACTGACTTTTCCAAAGATCCATTCCGAAATGTTCACCCATAGAACATAGTGTAAAAATTCATCTAGCTTATTCTGAGAAAGTAGTTAGATCCTGTTTCTCTCCATTCATTCTGCCAGGCAGTTTATAATCTCTCATTGCCAACTTAGCAGGTGGAGTAAGACCATTGCTGGCAATCAATGATGTTTGCACAAACACTAGGTATTATATTATCCTGGGCAAAGAAGTGGGTCACAATGCCATTGATCATGGTCCTGTTAGTCAGCCAGTTAGAAGTAACTTCAATAGTTTGTCACATGGACTTTGGGGGTTTTGAAATGTGAGTCAGAGCTAAAATTAATCAGCTATAATTATCCTGCCTAATTTTATTATGTTTTCTGTTTACCGTTTTGTATTACTTGGACAAATTTTGAAAACTGAACTACAAGATAAGGAAAAAACCCCTGGATAGAAGACGTATGTTCCTTTCCTAGACTCAAGGCAAAAAAAGGATTTGGTTTGAAATATGTCAACCAGTTCTTCCTCTGAATACAGAATTCAGTGGCAAAATAAAATTTTGTAAATGGTCCTTCGAGCTCTGGGTATGCATTTCCTTCATTATCTTTCTCCTATTAAAACAATGAGGATGGGGTGGGAAGCTACCAGTAATTTCACTCTTTCCACATCAGAATTCCAGCGGCACATGTTTCAGGTTCACTGATCAGATTAAATGCGCCTCACCTCCAAATAGCAAAGATCAACATTGTACATATGTTTTGATACAGGGCTCATCTTATCTTCAGTAAGGGAGTCAACTCCTACCTCTGGGGAGATGCCCAACTCCTGTTTTCATTAACTCCTTTCCCCTGTGGGTTCATTTGGGTATTTAGATTATGCTGAAGTGGATGCTACACACTCATTATTCCTTCTGGATTGGGTGAATCACCATCTGCAGATATCATGTAAGTGATAATCTTGGCATTGACCCAGGGTCTACCTTTGCAGCCATGAATGTTCTCTCTGAGATCTGCCATCTGGACTTTTCTTAACCCAGTAGGGGAAAAAAAGTGTGTGTGCATGCGGGAGGTTGGAAGGGGGTATTGAGAAAGGTTTGGAGATTTTCTGCTGAGTTACATGATCAGAGAAAAAATGAGTTGTGATATTTTAAATCAAAATCTTTTCTGCCTCAGCCCAGGAAAAAAGCATAAGTTTTATCTGTTTTTTTTTACCTCTGATTTCATATCTATAGCAGTGCTCTTAGTCATCAGTTACTGCAAGAACATTAAGCCTCCTGCATTTGTTTAGGAGAGAAATAGAAAAGTAGTTTGATGATAAAAACTTAGGTATTTTGTAGGACTGAGGACTGGACTTAATTTTTAGTGGTTGAGATGGAGATGCATTTTTGTTATGATCTCAGAAATCCTGAAAACCAGACACAATGTTTCATTACTGAGCTCCCTCAGTAAAATGAATAAATGGATAGATGGAGGGATAGCAATATATTAATTTAGGGTTTACTATATTTCAAGCACTGTGCCAAGTGCTACAGTTTCACAAATGCAAAAGTGAAAATTTTCTGCTAATATTTGTGAAATTCTTCATTTGAACCTACTTTACCTCTATGGTGCTGGTCACACAGCAGAGAGTCATCTTTAATGATGATTATTTACAGGATCCTGCTTTTATGATCAGAGCCCTTTTTATCCCTACTCCATTCAGCCTTTTACTTAGAGTTTAGGTAGGTGCCAGTTTCTCACTTGTACCCTTTTTCAATGTGTTTTTTGTTTTCTTTTTTAAAATATAAATTATTTAGTCAATTTAGAACATTATTCCTTGGTTACAAGAATCATATTATTTCCCTCCTCCTTTCCCCACTCTCCTTGTAGCTGACGTGCATTTCACTGGGTATTACATGTGTCCTTGATCAAAACTGATTTCCGTGTTATTGTTGTTTGCACCAGGATGTTCATTTAGTCTACATTCCCAATCATATCCCCTCGACCCATGTGATGAAGCATTTGTTTTTCTTTGGTGTTTTTACTCCCACAGTTTTTCCTCTGAATGTGGATAGTGTTCTTTCTCATAGATTTCCCCAAGTTGTTCTGATCACTGCATTGCCACTAATAGAGAAGTCCATTACATTTGATTGTACCACAGTGTAACAGTCTCTGTGTACAATGTTCTCCTGGTTCTGCTCCTCTCACTCTGCATCAGTTCCTGGAGGTTGTGCAGTTCACATGGAATTCCTTTAGTTCATTATTCCTTTGGTCTCAATAGTATTCCATCACCAACATATACCACAATTTGTTCAACCATTCCCCAATTGAGGGGTATCCCCTCATTTTACAATATTTTGCCACCACAAAGAGTGCAGCTATGAATATTCTTGTAGAAGCCTTTTTTCCTTATTATCTCTTTGGGGGTACAAACCCAGCAGTGCTATGGCTGGATCCAAGGGCAGTCTTTTAGCGCCCTTTAAGCATAGTTCCAAATAGTCCTCCAGAATGGTTGGATTAATTCACAACTCCACCAGCAATGTATTAATGTTCCAAATTTGCCACATCCCCTCCAGCATTCATTACTTTCCTTTGCTGTCATGTTAGCCAATCTGCTAGGTGTGAGGTGATATCTCAGAGTTGTTTTGATTTGCATTTCTCTTATCATAAGAGATTTAGAACATTTATTTATGTGCTTATTAATAGTTTTTATTTCTTTGACTGAAATTTGCCTATTCATGTCCCTTGCCCATTTGTCAATTGGAGAATGCTTGATTTTTTTGTACAATTGATTTAGCACTTTATAAATTTGAGTAATGAGATCTTTGTCAGAAGTTTTTATTGTGAAGATTGTTTCCCAATTGGTTGCTTCCCTTCTAATTTTGGTTGCATTGGTTTTGGTTGTTCAAAACCTTTTTAATTTGATGTAATAAAAATTATTTATTTTACATTTTGTGATTTTTTCTAACTCTTGCTTGGTTTTAAAGTCTTTACTTTCCCAAAGATCTGACATGCATATTATTCTGTGTTCACCCAATTTACTATAGTTTCCTTCTTTATATTCAAGTCATTCAGCCATTCTGAGTTTATCTTGGTGTAGGGTGTGAGATGTTGATCCAAACCTAATCTCTCCCACACTGTCTTCCAATTTTCCCAGCAGTTTTTATCAAAAAGTGGGTTTTGGTCCCCAAAACTGGGATCTTTGCGCTTATCATAGACTGTCTTGCTGAGGTCATTTACCCCAAGTCTATTCCACTGATCCTCCTTTCTGTCTCTTAGCCAGTACCAAATTGTTTTGATGACCACTGCTTTATAGCATAGTTTGAGATCTGGGACCGCAATGCCTCCTTCCTTCACATTTTTTTTTTTCATGATTTCCCTGGCTATCCTTGATCTTTTGTTCTTCCAAATGAACTTAGTTATGGTTTTTTCTAATTTAATGATTTTTAATGAAAAAGTTTTTTTGGTAGTTCAATGGGTATGGCACTAAATAAGTAAGTTAATTTGGGTAGGATTGTCATTTTTCTTATGTTAGCTCATCCTTTCCATGAGCAATCAATGTTTTTCCAATTGTTTACATTTAGTTTTAATTGTGTGGAGAGTGTTTTGTAGTTGTGTTCATATAGTTCCTGTGTTTGTCTTGGGAGGTAGATTCCCAAGTATTTTATATTGTCTGGGGTGTATGGGGTGTTCAGGGAGGGGTAGTACCTCTGGTATGAAGGGCTTGTCATGCCCTCATAGGGCAGCTCTCCAGCCACTGACCCCCACCTGACACCCAGCTCTCACTTGTGGCTCCCAGTAGCTGCTAGCATGCGGCAGGGGCCGCACCCCGGGCAATGGCTTCGACAGGCTGGCTAAACCTTGTGAGGGTAGCCATTGGGTCATCGACTCCTGGTGAACCAGGGCCTTGCTCACCCAGCATGTGAAGACTGCTTCGGCGGAACAGATGGAAGAAACCAACAAGAAGGTTCAATGGCTGAGAGGGCAACACAGCAAAGCACTGTGGAGTGTTTAGGGTATGTTGGAGCACAAAAGACAACATGGCCATCCAATGCAGCTGAGGAAGTTTCCAGGTGTAACGACTTTTTGTGCCACAGGACCCAGGGTTCCAACGCTGAGAGAGTGGGACTGTCTCTGTGCATCGACTTTTCCACTTAAATCTCCTTCACACACAAGTGTTTTTGTGCACACTCATCTACATCACAGATGAAAGCGCACAAAGACAAGTGTCATCCTCGGTTACCAAGAGTCTACTACTACTAGGGTGATTTAAAAGGGAATTTCTCTTTCTAATTCTTGATGCTGAGATGTGTTGGAGATATATAGAAATACTAATGACTTATATGTGTTTATTTTGTATCCTGCAACTTTGCTAAAGTTGTTGATTATTTTGACTAGCTTTTTGGTTGATTCTCTAAGATTCTTTAAGAAGACCATCATATCATCTGCAAACAGTGATAGCTTGGTCTCCTCATTGCCTATTTTAATACCTTCAATTTCTTTTTCTTCTCTAATTGCTACTGCTAGTGTTTCTAGTATCATGTTAAATAATAGAGGTGATAATGGGCATCCTTGTTTCACTCCTGATCTTATTGGGAAGGCTTCTAGTTTATCACCATTGCAAATGTTTGCTGGTGGTTTTAGATATATGCTGTTTATAATTTTTAGGAAAGGCCCCTCTATTCCTATGCTTTCTAGTGTTTTTAATAGGAATGGGTGTTGTATTTTGTCAAAGGCTTTTTCTGCATCTATTGAGATAATCATGTGATTTTTGTCAGTTTGCTTGTTAATATGGTCAATAATGTGGATGGTTTTCCTAATATTGAACCATCCTTGAATCCCTGGTATGAATCCTACCTGGTCACAGTGAATGACCCTCATGATTACTTGCTGGAATATTTTTGCTAGTATCCTATTTAAGATTTTTGCATCTATATTCATTAAGGAGATTGGTCTATAGTTTTCTTTCTCTGTTTTTGACCTGCCTGGCTTTGAGATCAGTACCATATTTGTGTTGTAAAAGGAATTTGGTAGAACTCCTTCTTGGCTTTTTCTCTCTAATAGTTTGTAAAATATTGTGATTAGTTGTTCTTTGAATGTTTGATAGAATTCATTTGTGAATCTATCTGTTCCTGGGGATTTTTTCTTAGGGAGTTCTTTGATGACTTGTTCAATTTCTTTTTCTGATATGGGGTTGTTTCGGTAGTCTATTTCTTCCTCTGTTAGTCTAGGAAATTTATATTTTTGTAAATATTCATCCATATCACCTAGATTGCCATATTTGTTGCCATATAATTGGGCATAGTAGTTTTTAATGGTTGCCTTAATTTCCTCTTCATTAGAGGTGAGGTCTCCCTTTTCATCTTTGATACTGTCAATTTTGTTTTCATCTTTCCTTTTTTTAATAAGACTGACTAGTACTTTGTCTATTTTATTTGTTTTTTCAAAGTACCAGCTTCTAGTCTTATTTATTAAATCAATAGTTCTTTGACTTTGAAATTTATTAATTTCTCCTTTGATTTTTAGAATCTCTAATTTAGTCTACATCTGAGGATTTTTAATTTGTTCATTTTCTAGTTTTTTTTTTATTTGCATGCCCAATTCATTGACTTCTTCCCTCCCTAATTTGTTAATATATGAACTCAAGGATATAAATTTGCCCCTGAGTACTGCTTTGGCTGCATCCCATAGGTTTTGAAAGGATGTCTCATCATTGTCATTTTCTTCAATGAAATTATTCATTGTTTCTATAATTTGTTCTTTGACTATCCCGTTTTGGAGAATTGTATTGTTTAGTTTCCAATTAATTTTTGATTTGCCTCTCCATGTACCCTTACTAATTATTATTTTCATTGCATTTTGATCTGAGAAGGTGACATTTATTATTTCTGCTCTTTTGCACTTGTTTGCCAGGCTTTTTCTTTTGTCATGGTCTTTTGGTGGACCAATGATTCTTAAGTTGTCTCTCCTGGAACAATTTTCTGAATCTTCTGTTTTGTGAATGATATACTTCATATTTTCCTCAATTTTTTCATTCTTTTGATTTTGTTTTATAGTGTCCTGCTGCCTTATGAAGTTGCTTGCTTCTAGTTGTTGTATTCTGGATTTTAAATACTGGATTTCATCCCTGGCTTTTTGGTCATCCTTCTCCTTCTGATCTTTCATCTCCTTTGCCTCATTTTCAAGCTGATTGATTTTGGCTTTCAAGACACTGTTTTCTGTTTCCAGATGACTTGCCTTACTTTTTAAGTTCTTTTCCCAGTTGTCTTCAACCTCTCTTAATTGTGTTTTGAATTTTATTTTGAGTTCTTCCAAAGCCTTTGTCCAATTTGCTGGGTTTTCTGTTTTATTGCATGGTATTCCCTCCTCCTTCTCTGTTCTGTTTGCTCTTTGTTCGTTGCCTGCATAGAAGTTATCGATTGTAATTTCTTTTTTCTTTTTCTGTTGTTTGCTCATATTTACCCTTTCTTTACTCCCTGCAGTTGTCTGCACTCTTTCTCCTCTCATTTTTTTTTTTGTTTTGGTTTGGGCTTTTCTGTCAGTCTTCCCTCTTGGAACTTTGTCAGAAAAACTCTCAACCCAGTCTATGGGGGATGGTTATTGGAGCTTGAGTTTCCCTGCCCTCTGGAGATTTTGATGGGATTAAGTCCAGCTAGGTTGGGCTGGATGTGCCTTGATACCAAATCCTCCTAGAAGGGGGCACAATATGGAGGCTCTCCGCTGCTGCAACTAGACTGCCCTCTCTGTGCTCCTTCTCTAACTGCTCCCCCTCTGCCTATGTTTGATGCTCTGAGCCTGGCACAGCTTTGTCCTCAAGGTACTCCCTTCAGGCCACCACCTTTGCCTTCCCAGAGGTCCCTGCTGCCACTGGAGGCTTAGCACTCTAGGTGGGGGAGGGGTCCTGTGACTTTCCTTCTTCCTTTCCCTTAAACCCGAGTGTTCTCAAATTCTGACTGGGGGGGGGACTACCTTTTGAATTGAGTTCAGCAGGAGGGTTCCTTGGCTCTGTCTTGTTGTTAGATTTGATTTTCAGTCCCCTAGGAGCATTTAGTTTGTAATTGGTAAGGAAGGGTTTTCAGAGGTCTGAATATTTGCTGTCTCTTCTCTGCCATCTTGACTCCACCTCCCTCTTTTTTGTTTTCTAATGCCAGTTTTGTCCCACTGTGGTACTAACAGATCAGAGACATGCCTTGGATCTGCTTTGTTTTGTTACCTGGTGCTTGTTCTAACCTTTAGCATCCTAAGCAGTTCTGTCTTTAAAACAAAACAAAACAAAACAACCTTTACCTTTTTTCAATTTTAAGTATTGTTCCAAAGCAGAACATCAATAAGGGCTAAGCAATTGGTATTATGTGAGTTTCTCAGGGTCACACAGGTAGGAAATGTTTGAGGCCAGATTTGAACCCAGGAATTCCCATCCCCAGGTCAGGTGCTCTATCCACTGAATCACCTAGCTGCCCCCCAAAATTTGTCTTAACCATCCTCTAATTTTCAGCAACATATCTACACCTTCACTTATTCTCAAAATCAAAGCAACTTTGGACAATCTAGGAAAGTATTAACATTTACCTTAAGAAAGTTTTTAAAATCCTTTGATTAAATATTGACTTTGTTACTTTTTTTGGTCATTTTCAACTTTTCTTTGTCATTTCTACCTTTATAGCACCCCCCCCCATACATATTGGCCATCTGCTCCATTCTACACCTTAAATCACTATATCAATCAAGAAAAGAGAGGTACATTTCATCATCTGGAATTGATGTTGGTCATCATACCAGTAAGTTTTGATGTACTTTCTTCTTGTTGAGTCATTTCAGTTGTATCTGACTCTTTGTGATCCTATCTGGGCTTTTCTTGGTAAAGATACTAGAGTGGTTTTTTTTTTCCTTCTGCAACTCATTTTTACAGATGAGGAAACTGAGGCAAACAAGATTAAGTGACTTTCCCATCAAGTAAGTGTCTGAGGCCAAATTTGAACTCTGGTCTTCCTTAGTCTGGGTCCAGAGCTCTATCCATTGTGCCATTGCCACTCTGATATATTTTAGTGTTGCTGGGTTTTTTCCACTATTGTAGCCCTTGTGTATATTGTTTTTCTAGTTCTGTCAATACTACTACTACTACTACTACTACTACTACTACTACTACTACTACTACTACTATTACTAGCATTAATAATAGCTATTATTTATATAATGCTTTAAGGTTTGCAAAGTACTCCATATGTCATCTCATTTGATGCCATAAATTCATATGATTATTCTAATGTTCTTCTTAATTCTTCCCATTCAAGTGAAATTATATCTATAAAGCACTTAGCACAGTGCCTAGTACATAGTAAGTGCCTAATAAATGCTTTTTCCCTCACCCTTTATTATAGTGTAATAATATAGTATTATTACTATACCACAATTTGTCCAACTTTTGACCAATCAATGGGAGATGAAAAAAGTTAGCTGAATCATGTTAAACCTAGCTGAGATCTAAAATCTTATGATCTTTTGTGGGTATCTGATCTACAGAGGTCTTACTACTATATTTTCCCCAATAATATCACAATAATAGTTTTAATGAAATTAGATTTTGTAATTATAGATGTGTAATTTTAGGTTGGTTCCAAATGAAATAATCTCTTAGGAGATGTATTTTAGTGTCTTTGTTAGGATGATATCTTATATTGAAGATGGAACCCAAACAAATAAATTTTGTTCCACTTTATACTATGACAAAGAGGGCTATTATGAATATATGTTGTTAAAATTGAGATTTTTCTTTGACCTCCTTGAGATATATTTCTAGCAGTGAGATCACTAAGTCAAGATTTTTCCATATTCCTAATTATTTTCCAGAATGGTTAGACCAATTTTTTGTTCTACTGGCAGTGTATTAGAGGGCCTTATCTTTCTATGTTGATATTTAATAGTGTCTGATTCTTGCTTACCCCATTTTGGTTTTCTTAGGAGAAATACCATAGTGGTTTGCCATTTTCTTCTCCAGCAAATTTTTCACATGAAACGTAGGCAAAAAAGAGCTAAATGAATTGTCCAGGACCACACAGCTAATAAGTGTCCATCTGAAGCTGGATTTAAGCTCAGGAAGATCGGTCTTTCTGAGTAAAGGTCCAAAACCTCTTCAATTTTGACTCTTTTTGCATTTTGAGGGAAAGTCCTAGAGTCATTTTAATTTACATTTCTCTAATTATTAGTGATTTTTAATATTTTTCAGATGGTCATTAATCATTTGCATTTCTTGTTCTGAAAATGATTTATATCTTCTTTTTACTTCTCCATTGGGAAAATTGCTCTTAGTCATATATTGGTGGAAATTTCATCTTTCTTTGAATCGCATTATTATATTAAGGATTTTAAATAATTTTCCTCACTTATAAATACCCCTAATACCTTAGCTTCTTGGATTTTCTTTTCAGGTTTCAAAAACATCATGTACTCATGTTTTCTGGGCAATGTCAAATAGAAATTCTACAACGGCATTTTACACCAATTGTTCTAGCTTTATAGAACAACCTCCTAAAAATCATTATTTTCTTTTCAAATTCAGTTGTTTAGTTCTCCTTTTGAGACATTTATCAATTGAAAAGGAATAAAAATTAGAAAGTAGAATGATGATTAATCATATTATAGAAAGCGTGCCTTTGTCAGCATTTGTGTATTTTTAAAACATTTTCCTGGGTTGGATAATTCCTGAAATGATGAATTTTTAATGATTCATGGGATGTTTTTCCTATGAATTTATTTGCCCACTGATCCAGGTAAGGCCTTGAATTCATATGCCATAGAAATTATTCCTTTCAAATATCACTCTCCAGGCTTAGTTCTGCTCTGACACTCATTTGATTTCACATTTCAAATGAAATTCTTCTCTAACAAAAATAACTTTTTTGTTCTTTAAATGTTGAGGCAGTGAAACTAAAGACCCCAATTTGACAGAGTAATTAGTTGGTCAACTGCTTTTTTTCATCAAATAAATTACTTTTCTGTCAAGTGGCAACAAATGTAATTTGAACAGAGATTAATTACATAATAATTATGCTTGATGTAATTTGTTAAATAGAGGAATTTTATATGAAATAGTAGATTCTTAAATTTATACAAATAAGAGCAGATGGCAAGCAGCTAGTTTTAATTAAATTAGGTTTGGTAATTATAGATGATTAATTTTAGGTTGTATTCAAATTTGGAAGAATCTATTAGGGGACTTATTTTTAGTATCTTCACTGGGGTTTTAGCTAATTATAGTGATATAAAAGTTCTAATATTTGGGACCTAACTAATGAACCCTTAATTTAAATTTGATAAATGAGATCTTGGAAAGTGTTACCAAAGATATTCATAGAACCTCTCTTCCTTTGAATCTTTCAAAATAGATCAAATACCTACAAAGGATCAGGAGATTTAGAGCTGGATAGACCCTTAGAGACCATCTATCTGGTCTTGGGATAATGTAATTGAATAACTTTGGTCCTGAAGAATGAAAGATCTAGTAGAACTCAGATGTTTTTCTACTATCATGCAAAATTTATTATAATTAAAGAGGTAACTGTTACACATAGAGTAGATCACAGGAATTTAGAGGATTTTCCTCCATGTTTCCTTTTGTGAGAAAATATTTTCTAGTAAGTTCTGGTATGAACTTTGAAGTTAAGAGAACATTTCAATTGATTTTAAGATCACTAGGAAATGAAATACAGCAAATAGTGCATTGACCTTGGAAGCCATGATCCGTCTTGTCTTTGGCATAAACTAGTTATATGGCCATCGATAGCTCATTTATTATTTTCATGTACTTATATGTGTACTTATTGTCTCCCCAATAGAATACAGACTCCTTGAATGTAAGGACTCGTTTGTTTCTTTTTGCTTTTGTAGACCTAGTGCCTACTACTATTTCTCCCACAAGGTAGACACTTCATAAATGCTTATTAATCATCTAATAAAATTTATTAACCATTTAGTCAAAACATTTATTAATTGATTAATTAGTTCCCAGGACAACTTTCTAAGATGCCTTTGAGTTGCCCATTGTCATGGTGCCTATTCCCTTCACTGGTGAGTACCTAGCTGGGCTCACCATATCATGAGTGGTCCCAATCATATTCATTTCACTCTCAGCTCAACTCACTTTTTGTCTGCTACCTCTGCTCAATCCCTACTTTCTAGCTTCCCTTCTTGCATTGTCTTCTCCAACTATAATTTATCATCTTTAAGAGTTGGGACTTTTTTTTAAATATTTGTTTCAATACCGCTTAGTAGTGTCTGACACATAGTATGTGCTTGCTTAATAATGTTTAATATTTGCTTGTTTGCTCTATCTATCCATCTCTTTCTCTCTCTCTCTTTCTCTCTCTCTCTCTTTCTCTCTCTCTCTCTCTCTCTCTCTCTCTCTCTCTCTCTCTCTCTCTCTCTCTCTCCCTGTCTACCTATCTATCTATCTTTCTAATCTAGCATCTATCTTCCTCTCTCTTTTTGTCATTTATCATTTATTTGTCACTTATGTAAGGCAAGAGCAGGTGATGATATACATTAGTGGAGGTAATTTTTATATTGAACTCTCTATACAGATGAAATTAATTTTCCCCCTCACCACCCTCCACACCCAATCACAAAAATTAGAGCAAGCAAAGATTATCATAAAAAAGTGTCTAATTGGGCAAAAGGAATGGGTTATCTTGCTCTTACTTGCCCTATATGTTATCTGAAATTTACCATAAACTGATCAGTAATCAATGATCATTTTAGGCTAATTGGCATATTGGAAAAGGGCACTGGATTCATCATCAGAGAATCTAGACTTGTATCTACTTGTTATCTGTGTGACTCTGGGCAAATCATTTATTTTCCTTAGGTCTCTGTTTGTTTACCTGGATGAATAATCAAACTATGCCTTACTGGATATATAGTGAAACCTCAGGACTCAGGCTTATCCAATCTCCGGGGACTTTCTCCTTCTTAAACACTTGTAAATGTCCAGAAATAGTGACCCTCTAGAGTCCCAGAATCCTTTTTTTTTCTCAGCAGAAGAAAGCTAGGTTATACAGTTAATAGAGCTCACAGCCAAAAGTCAGAAAGATGTGAAATCAAATCTTGTCTCAAATATTTACTAGCTGTGAGATCCTGGAAAAGTCACTTAACCTCTGATTGACTCAATTTTCTCAATTATGAAATGGGGATAATACTAATATCTACGTTGCAGGATTGTTGTGAGAATAAAATGAGATATTTGTAAAGTGTTTAACATACCACCTGGCATGGAGTAGGCTCTATATAAATACTTATTTTCTTCCCTACCCAAGTAGGGGAGTTAATATATTCATCATTGGAAGAGAGGTCATTTGACCAATGAACAAAAGATGGGCTTCAGGACTTGGGCCCAGTAAGTCTCCAGGAACTTGATATCTGCCTTATTCTCTTTTTAGAACCTCTTTCTTAGTGATCTTCATCAGTTCTCCCTGTTTCCATTAACATCTCTATATAGATTACTTTGGGATCTACATACCTGAGTATCGCCAGGACTTCAGCCATGATTCTCTCACTGCTTAAAGAAAGGACCAACTGGATGTCCCAAAGGCATTCTAACAAGTCCAATATAGAATTTGCCATCTTTTCCTTTATTCTGTCCAACTTCCCAGTTGAGAGGACCATTGTCTTTCTAATTATCCAAGTTTACAATAATCATCTTTCCCATTCACTCACTCTTCCCAGTTAGTCAGTTGACAAATCTTTTCAGTATACAAGAAGATATATCACATATATCTCCTCTTCAATCACATGATCAACACAACACCTGTGGCCTGAATTATTATGATAATTGAATTCTCTTCCTCGATCCATTTTCTACCAAGCTACCAAATTGGTGTTCCTAAAGAACAGATCTGATGAAGCCCTAGAAGCTCCCTCTTTCTTCTAGTATAGAGTATACACTCCTGGGGCTTTTTAAGTCATTTATATCTTTTTTAGTATTATTACACATTATTCTCCTTCATGGTTTTAATGGTTTTGTCAAACTGGCCTACTTCAGATAAAATCATAGATGAGGATAACTTTGAAAGTTACATGTTGAATTTATTATATTTAAAAGAAAGAAAAGCTTTACATATAATAGAGACTCATGATTTCATGCACAACCCTCTTCTGTTAGACTATGTATATGTATATGGAAATGATTATTTTATTTAGTATTAATTTCAGAATAAAAAACCCCAACAAACTGACATATCTTTGTTCTTCATATTTGAGAGTCCTTCTCTTATCTCCCTTCCTTTGCTTAGACCATTCTCCATGCCTAGAATGCACTCTCTCCTCTCTTTTCTGACTCTTATAATTCCTAATTTCTTTCTAGAATTTCAGGTTACACTCTGGGAAATTGGCCCATTTTATCAACCAACACACTAACCAGGTAAACAAGGGACAAACATAAATTCAAGACCTGTACAAGACTGTGAGCCAGAAAGGCAATTCACTTATAGTGGCCAGTCTGTTTCAGCTGAATAAATCCTTTAATGAACTATAGACAATACAGTGACTGACATATAGAAGACACATATTAAATTCTTTTTTGCATGATTTATTGAAAGATGATTGGTAAGCATAGAATTAGACCATTCTAATTCCTGGTTTCTCTGATTTCCTTCACATTCTTGCTAAAAACCGTCTAATAGAAACTTTCCCCAAGCCTGCTTCATTCTAGTGCATTCCTTTTGTTGATGATTTCCTATTTATCTTATATATAATTTGTTTTGATTGTTAAATTTTTTATGGTTGGACTTGAATATTTAGTTGGTGGTTCTTAGGGATTTACTTTCTAAAATCCCAAAATGAATTACCAAGGTAGAATGAAATTTATGGTAGTTTATTTTTACAATAGAGGGAAGATATTAAGGAATGATAGAAAAGGGGAAAGAGAGAGGGAGAGAGAACTCTGGCTTCCTCAGAGCTAGGTAGAAATTCTAAGCCTCAACCAGGGGAAAGGAGTCTCAATATGATGGGCCTTTCTCAGAGGTTCACACCTCCAGAAAGGCAAGGAAACTATGTCAGCCTTTCATTCACCATAGGTGACTCTGACTGTCTAAAAGGAAAGCAGTCTGAGATCTCCTGCATGAGCTCCTCCTGGGGTCCAGTTCCACAGCCAAGTGTCTTCACTCCAAGTCTGAGTGTCTGACTTCCAGTCTCTCCTCAAGTGTCTGTCTTCCAGTCCAACTCCAAGTGACTCTTCCAGTCTCTCCTCTGAGTATCTCTTCTTCACTCCAGTCCAACTCTGAGTGACTGAATGAATCAATTGATCTGTGCCTCTGTTTCCTCTATTTAAAGACCTTTTTCTCTTGTGTCACCTCCCCTAAATTTTATGTCTACCAATCACAGCAGACCCTCCTCTCCAGGACTGCCCATTCTTTCACATGTGGGTCACAGACTTCCCACTCAATGTATGAAATGGGTGTTCACACCTTTTTGTGATTAGTTCGCACCTTTTTGTAGTTAGTTTGCACCTTTTGTGGTTAAAATGGGTAGATCGACTTTAAATACTGGGTTTACACCTTTGGGGATTAAAATCTAAAAATAGACAGGTGATTACAATTTTTATCTTCACTATCAAGGAAGACCTAAATACCTTCATTGTTACAATCAGGAGATAGCCAAATCCAATCTTCACTGGATATAAAGATTTGCATGTTGTCTCCCACATTAAATTGTGAACTCTCAGAGGGCAGGAGTTGTCTTTTGTCTTTTTTTTTGTATCCCTAGTGCTTAGTATAGTGCCTGATACCCAAAGGACTTGGATAGTCTCAAGGACTATTTCTATCAAGTTGTGTTAGACTGTTTGCTCTTATCTGCTCTATGGATATTTGTGTCTAAAGTCATAGGGAACAGTGCAGAATTAGAGTACCCAGTGTTGTCTAGTACACAGGAAAGATCCTGGCATTTCTGAAGCTTTCCTTAGTCTTAGTCTAGACCTTGTATAGCACCTCTTTTTATATGCTACTATACCACTAGCTACCTTCAATTAAATGTCCTTCATAATATGTCCATATCTCAAACATATGGATTACTTTTTCATTAGTTGTATTTTCAGGTTGTTTGCTTCCTGAGGCTATACAATAATTTAACTAACTCCTAATTACAATGTAAGATAAATAGGACTGGTTCCAGCATTTCTGATAAAGAAAATATAAAATCATACCTGGGGCAATTGGTAACACAAATTCAGTTTTATTTGGACTGGTTGGCAAGAAAGACTCAGGAAGATATCCTGGACCTTGGGGGTTGAGCTAAGACTCATCTGGGCTGTAGTCACTGGAAGGAACAGCATCTGGTAGCTTCTTTTTTAGTTGATTGTTCTAACGAATTGCTAAACTAAGTTATTTCTACATGCTAAATGATACAAATTCTGTCAGTACTCTGGAGCAAGTCCCCGATTGCACCATCTTAGTTACATATTATTTCTAGAGAGGTTTGCTCCAGACTGTGTATCCTCAATTTTTCATGAGGAAAGACCACTTTTAACTTTGGGAGGGGGATTACAGGTGATAACAATTTTCCACATAAATTTTCTGAAGTTATGAGATCCAAATTGCCTCCCTACTCCCCTTCTACCCCTTTTCCCAAAGATGGTAAGCAATTTGATCTGGGTTATACATGTATTAGCATATAAAACATATTCTGATATTGCTCATTGTTTTAAGAGAATACTTATATAAAATCAAACCCCCTGAACAAAAAACCCAACTAAATCAAAGTGAAAAATCATATCCTTTGATCTGCCTGGTGACTCCAACAGTTCCTTCTCTGGAGTTGGATAGTATTCTTTGTCATAAATCCTTTATAATTGTCCTGAATTATTGTATTGCTGAGAGAAGCTAAGTCTTTCACAGTTGATCATCTCACAAAATTGATGTTATTTATAATATTCTAATCCTATTTATTTCACTCTGTATCAGTTCATGTAGATCTTTCCAGCTCTTTCTGAAGTCATCCTATTCATCATTTCTTAAAGTATTACATCATCATCATATTCTACAATTTGTTCAGTCAATCCTCAATTGATGGAAAGCCCCATAATTTTCAATTCTTTTGCCACCACAAAAAGGGTTACTATAAATATTCTTGTACAAGTAGGTCCTCTCCTTCATTATCATTTTTTATCTCTTTGGAAAACAGGCCTAGTACTGGCATTATGGGATCAAAGGGTATGCAGAGTTTTATAGCCTTATGAGAATAGTTCCAAATTTCCCTCTGGAGTGGTTGGATCAATTCATAACTATCAACAATGCATGTGTTCCATTTTTGCCACATCCCCTCCAAAATTTATCTCTTTCCTTTACTGTCATATTGGCCAATCTAAGAGGTGTGAGGTATTATCTCAGAGTTGTTTTAAGTTGCATTTCTCTAACAAAGAGATTAAGAACATTTTTTTTCATAGGATTATTGATGGCTTTTATTTCTTCATCTGAAAACTACTTGTTCATATCCTCTGACCATTTGTCAATTGTGGAATGGCTTGTAGTCTTCTAAATTTAACTTAGACCTCTATATATTTGAGAAATGAGATCTTTTTCAGAGAAATTTGTTATGAAAAATTTTTTCCCATTTTGTTGTTTCCCTTTTAATCTTGGTTGCATTGATTTTGTTTGTGCAAAGCCTTTTAATTTAATATGGCCAAACCAACTCACTTTACATCTCTCTCTTATTTAAATTCTTCCCTTCTCCATAGATATGATAGGTAAATTATTCAATGTTCCCCTAATTTACTTATGGTATCATCCTTTAACTTTCTTGACATTTTGAGATCATTCACTGTAAGATAAAAGGAAGGTGTTGAAAGGAATTTGCAGACCAGAATAGTTATTTGCTAACTCTGCACAGTCAGTCCCTGGGACTCTCTGAGAGAAATGTGGCAGCTACAAGTAGATTAAAAAATGTTATCTTGTTGAAGCTTCAAGATTGACTATTAAATAGCAATCAAGTGGTTAAGTACCTCTATTATAGTTGTGTGAATTTTTATTCACTTTTTTTCTTAGGATGTCAGTCCCTGACCTTGAGCTTAATAAATATGGGGGGTTTTCCTTACCTTTTGAGTCTGTAGTCCTGTGGCCATTGACTATATAATATACACCCACACATTCACAAGGCTTGCCTGATGTTCTTGAAATTGTAAAGTAGTACATAGGAGTGCAGATGAAAAGCATCATCCCACACAAAAATAACTTTCAACAAACTTTATTACTACTCACAAAGGGAGAACAGCAGCTAGCAAGGATAGTCTCAGTGTGCAGCCTTTATGTCCACAGTGGGCAGAACTTGACTGGGGGGGCTGGTTTCCACCTTCCAGTTGAAAGCCCAGAGACTCTCAGGGCTTACATAACATTTGAGGCAAAGAATCAGAATGATATCAAGGGGAGATTACCTTATTATCTAGAGAACTAGTTAAATAAGGACAGTTAGGTGGTGCAGTGGGTACAGTGCCAGATCTAGTCAGGAAAACTCATCTTTCTGAGTTCAAATCTAATCTCAGATTAGCTATGTGACTCTGTTTGGGGAAAGTCATTTCACCTTGTTTGCCTCAGTTTCTTCATCTGTAAAATGAGCTTCAGAAGTAAAGGGCTAACAACTCAAGTATCTTTGCCAAGAATATCCCAAAATGGGTAACAAAGAGTCAAGACTAACAACAACTGAAAAAGAACTGTACAATTAGTAATTTATATATTATCTAAGGACAAAGGAATATAGAGTAAAGAAGTGGGAATAAGGCATATGAAAGTAGGATAATTAACCCTAAAAAATCATTCCAGCAGGAGGTTGCATTATTGGTTCCATTTTATATATGAAGAAATTGAGGCACAGAAAAATAAAATTATTTGTCTGTAATCACACAATTAGTGAGTGTCAAAACCAGAATTCAAATTCTGGCTGTCTGATTCCACATCCCAACACCACAATGTTGTTTCTGTGGGAGGAAAAAAATCAGAGGAATTTCAACAAAACTTCTATGTTAATGCTATATGAGGAGAATAAAATAAAAAAAGAACTGGAAGTATTTTAAATCACCTCACAGGGTTGTTGTGATCCTCAAACAGATTAATATTTGTTTAAAAGCAATCAATACAATTTTTGGCACATAGTAGGTACCATAAATGCTTATTTTTTCTCTCCCCTTCTTAGGCAACCAAAAGTAGAGAGGGGTGGATAGATTTATGTCTTCAAGAAATATGCCAAGGTGGCCCACCCACTTATAAACAGACACACATCTCTTCCATTTGGGGAGTATAACAATTATTTTCAATTTCTTAGCTAGTTCATTCATTCCCTAGAAACTGTGAGGAGACAAGAGCTGTAATGAACAGGCTGATACATTACAGCAGTTCACTATAGTTCAGGCAGTTTAAAACCTGGTAAAATTAATAAAAGGCACATCAAAGCATGCTTGTCCAATCTGTTAAAGGAATGGGAAATTGCCTAACACTGAGCATTCAGGTTGTAAGGAGAAAGCACTAAATGATAGACCCTCTTCACAAGTTTATGGTCACCTCTGGATGCCATTAATGAGCTTAATGAATCCCTTTAGGGATTTTTCCCTTGGAATTTTCATGGATGCCATTTTCAGCCTGTGACTCAGATGGAATATTGGCAACTTTCCTCCTGCTCCAAATGGCTATTTCCTTCACTATCAATTCTCTTTCTGAGCAACTCTAGATCTATTAATCTGTCTAGTTCAAAACTTATTGTCCACCTGTCTTTTTGTGTCAAAAACCACATTCTCCCCATGCTTGCTTTTCTTTAATGCCAGATCAACTATGTAAATCAGCACATCTTTTGTTAATTGATTTTTCTTTGGGAGCCAAGAGTATAATTTACCATCTTTCTACCTGGAAATTGGGAGTCCAATTTGAATAAATCCATTGTGAAATCTTGGTGGCTATTTGAATTTCTATACAGTAGGTATTCTTTCTTTGATTTGTCTCCAATCTCAATTTCCCTCTGTAGACAATTGATTCTGTGTTTAATAATGGCATAACTTACAGTATATTCTGGGGTTTCCAACATCAGAGTGAGCCCATAGGAAATGCATCCATAGAGTGACAATTTCTCACCACTTCTAGAAGCAGCATAATGCTCAGCAATAAAGTCACCTTTCTGAAATGGAAAATTAGGAGCTTAACCATCACTGCCTCTCCCATGGAAAAAAAATGCTAGAAAATGAAATAAAACAATGCCATTGTATGCAAATGGATTCCAGGGTGTTCAGCAATAGCAAATAAATATATATAAATAAATAACAGCATGCATACACATATTATACCTATGCATGTATATATTACATGTATATGCATATAAAATATATATATATATACATATTATAGATACCTTCTTGTATATATAAAATAGATACACATATGTGTTTGCATATAAATACACAATAAATACATATATATGTGTATGCATACATAGAAAACACTGGGTGATTCAAGAGTACTTATCTACTTGAACCTTGGGAGACCAAAGAGACTGTGTTCAAAAACTCAGTCTTTCCTCTTTTCAAAGAGAGAAGAGAAGATATGGTTATATAATGGAAGAAGCAAAGACACAGTGTCCCTAGAATGCTGTTGAGTTTGCCACTTCCTCCCTACTACCGGTAGTACTGGCTAGAGTCAGTACTAGTGGAGGCAGAGACACAAAGAAGGCTGGGAGCCATGGGTCAGGCATAAGAGCATTCTGGTTGAGGCCAGGGGCCAGCAACCTCACAGGAGACCTCATGGCCTTTCCAAATGAGAACTGCAGACTCTGTGGGGAGCAGTTGCCATGGATGCAGGTGGAGAGATGTAGAAATGAGAGAAGGATGGGACTCTAAGGCTGAGAGGAATATCTGAACAGAACTTGGTTTTGCTAAAGTTGCCAGAGGGATAAATCCAAAGTGATATTTTCATGCTTCCCTTCCTTTTCCACTTTTTGCCCAAGGAAAGCATATACTTGTTCCAAAGCTTATTTCTATTTCTTTAAATTTTATTTCATATTTATTTTATATACTTAAAAACCATTCCTAAGCTAAAACTATGGTTAACCAATGCACTATTGATCTGAATACATTTTGTTTGATCAAAAGCAGCTTAAAAGGAGGCTGCAGTTGGTCAGGTACAGAGGGAAACGATCTCTTTTTATTCATTGGGGTTACCAGCTGAGAGCTTGACATAAACAAAAGAGATATTGCTAATTCATGTTATATAGCTTCCCCAAAGTAGAAAACAGGTGCACCCAGATTTTTGTGGATACAAGGAATCTAAGCCAAGCAGTTTTGTATAGGTTGAATCTGATATAAGTTGTGATGCCTCTGACAATTTCCCCCCTTTAGAAGTCTAGGAATAAGGTCAAGAGGAAGAAAAAAAGCAGAAAATTTGGGTTGAAAGGCAAATAGATATACAATGAATGGGTAGAGGTTAGCTTAGAGGGAGTAATAATTCTCCTCCACAGGCAAACATTACCCCTGCATACAACCCCAGTTAGTCAAGGAACATCAATTAACGTACTACTATGTTCCAGGCATTGTGCTACCATTGTACCACTGTTCGATATGCACATAAATATAAATACATATTTTAAAGAGGATTTTATAGAATTCAGTGGATTATTAAGTAACAAACTTTTGCAAAGCACAGAGTAAGTAAAAAACCTTTTGAGAACATTGCAAACTTTCTCACAGGCACCATAACCAAAACTATAATCCCACCAAAATCAAGGATCCAGATTTTTAAAAACATTTTTATTAAAAAAATGTTGCAGGGGGCAGCAGGGTAGGTCAGTGGATTGAGAGCCAGGCCTAGAGATGGGAGGTCCTAGGTTCAAATATGACCTCAGACACTTCCCAGCTATCTGACCCTGGGCAAGTCACTTGACCCCAATTGCCTAGCTCTTACCACTCTTCTGCTTTGGAACCAATACACACTATTGACTCCAAGTTGGATAGTAAGGGTTTAAAACAATGTTGCAAGGATAGGTCTCCATATAGGTATATTTATTTTATCTTCATGTAACAACTGAAAAATAACCAACTTTTAGATTTGGAAGCTCATTCCAATTGATCTACAGAAGATATCCATTTTGTGTTTATTAAATAAGTTTCCTGACTGAGCATCTGTTATCATGATTTTTATGGAATGATTGAAGAAGAAAAGATAAAAATGTGTATCTGTTAGAAAACAAGCTCATCTAAGAATTAAAACTAATTTCAAATTTTTAATATAAGTGTTATCTGACTAACTGGAAATATGCCAACCTTTAAAATATAACATCAAGCAAAACAATGGAAATTTGTTTTGAAGCATGAGGAATTAAAATTCAATTAAATTGAAATGAACAATTCTTCTTGTGATCAAATACATTAACTCTGGGCATGTCATTGTGTGTACCCAATTTCCCACAGAGTTATTTTAACCTATTTTACAATTCTAACCTGATTGTCTGCTTAACAGAATCACTTGAGACATAAAACAAAAACAACTTCTTGCTCTAGTGTAAACAAATAAAATGGAATGATTAACTTTTAGATAAAAAGCCTAAAATTAAAGTCACAAGGAACCAATTCTATGGCAAACCTCTTAAGTAGGAAGTATGTAATTTCTAACCAAAGTTTCAGTGCTTTTTTTTTTTAAAGGCAAAGTGGTAACTTGAAGCTTCATTTTTGCTATGTGATGGCTGAGTCACTATGATATTTGAAAGGTCATAAAAATGGTAATGGTATCATACAATTGAAGAAGGGCATTTAAAAAAAAGGAAAAAATGGCCATTTTTTATAGGCCAGTAGACTTGAACTTTGATTCTTGGAAAAATATCAGAATATAATATTAAAGGGATAATGAGGGAAGATGTGATCATAAAACACCAGGATGGCTTCCAACAAAAATAGGCCATATAAACCAACTGTGCTTCTTTTTAAATTTAGATTGCTAATCTGGTAGGTTTCAGTAGTGCTTGATATATTTTCCTAGATTTCAGGAAAGTGTTTGGTAAAGAATCACATGCTTTTCTCCTAGAAGAGATGACTAGATGTGAGTTCAGTCATTTAGATGCACTTGGAAATGGTTGAATGGACTGACTTAAAGAGTAACCATTAACTTTGAAGGTCTCCAGTAGAGTACCCCAGGGGTCTGTACTTGGGTCTGTGCTATTTAACATTTTTATCAATTATTCAGATAACAACATAGGTAGATGGTTTCTTATTAGCTCTATAGAGGATATAAATGTAAGAGGCATAGCTAGCACACTGAATGACAAGTCAGGATCCAGAAAGCTCTTGACAGGCTAATTATTGAGCTAAATCTGACAAAATGAAATTTAAAAGGGATAAACAAGGATCCTACAATTGAGTTCAAGAAATCATCTTCTAAGGAACAGATGTAGGAGGTATGGTTTCACTCAATTTTGTCTAACAAAGGTCTGTGAGTTTTAGCCACTACATATTCAACTAGAATCAATAGTATGATATGATAGCCAGAAAAGTTAATAAAATATATAATACCTATATAAAGAGGCAGAACTTGCAGGAGTATGGAAGTATATGTGTGTGTGTGGGGGGGGGGGGAGCAAGCATTGTTAGTCTCGTACTCTGCTCTGGTCAGACCACTCCTAGAGAATCAGATTCAGTTCTTGCATGACATTTTTTTTGGGAAAGACATTGATCATCAAGAAAATGTAGAGAGGAGGGCAACCAGAAAAGTGAAGGTGCTGATTCTATATCAAAACAAAGAACTATAGAGAAGGTTCATGGGGTACATGATAGTTATCTGTAAGCACATGAAAGTTATAATGTAGAAGGGGTATTGGCCTCTGTGGGCGAAACTAGAAAGAATTGGTGTAAATTGCAAGGATGGAAATTTAAGTTTGATGTTGGGAAAATATGCAAACTATCAGGTCTATTCAAAGGTAGAGAATGGGTTACTTTGACTAGTAGTGGGTTCCTCCTAACACTTATGGTTCTCCACTCCAATTCAGAATTATCTCTTGTCCATGTGCTATTGGCAGGATTTTTATCTGGTACAGTTTGAATTAGATGATTGCTAAGGTCTTTTCCACTATTAGAAGTCATATAGTCACAGCTCCTCACATTTGAGATGATGATACTGATGAAAAGTTTGTTCAAGGTCAAGATGTGAGTGGGGAGACTTAAACCCTGGTCCTCTGACTTCAAAACTCATTCTTTTCCCACCATTCCATGCTGAATTAATTGTATTTGTATTCAAAAAATTTTGAATAATTTAGAGGTTTGCTGGAATCAGCTTGAACTGGAATCAAAAGAATTAATTGTTAAATTTTCAGTGTAAGAATTTATACATCAAAAATTGTCAAATGCTACAAATCAGTGCTTGATTTATTATTTGACTGATTTCTAGGCTTCAGAAAGTGATGGAGAAATGTTTTGTGTTGTGGATACTTTTTTTCAGAGATGATTGTTAAATATTTATCAGTATAGTCGATTCAAACAGCATTCTGAAAGAAAAAAAAAACTAGGCTATGTAACAGTTTTTTTTTAATCAACTAATTTATAGCAAAACTTTGGAAATCCAGAACTCTTGGAATGTGGGTCCTTCTAGAAAGTTGAATTTTTTTTCTTTATTAAATTTTTAATTTTAACTACACATTTCCACATAAGTTTTCCAAAGTCATATGATCAATATTGTCTCCCTCCTTTCTTCACTCACCACTCTGAGAGATGACAAACAATTCAATCTGGTTCATATATGTGTCATCACTCAAAACGTATTTCTATATTATTCATTTTGTAAGCAAATAATCTTATAGAACCAAAGCCCAAAAACATATAACCAAACAAACAGATGATAAATCATATGTGTGATAAATAGAGGATAAATCATAGATCTGCATTTTTACTCCAATTGTTTTCTCTGGAGGTGGATAGCATTCTTTTTTGTAAATTCCTCAGAATTGCCCTTGATCATTGTATTACTGTTAGTAGCAAAGTCCATCACATTTGATCTTTCCATACTATTACAGTTACTGTGTATAATGACCATCTGGTTTTGCTTATTTTGCTCTGCATCATTTAACATAGGTCTTTCTACCTCTTTCTGAAGGCATTCTGTTAATCATTCTTTATAGCACAATAGTATTCCATCACCATCATATACCACAATTTGTTCCACCATTCCCCAATTGAAGGATATCCCATTAGTTTCCAATCCTTTGCCACCACAAAAAGGGCAGCTATAAATATTTTTGTACAAATAGGTCCTTTACATTTTTTTTTATCTCTTTGGGATATAGACCAAGTAGTGGTATTATAGGATCAAAAGTTATGTACAGTTTTATAGCCCTTTGGGCATAATTCCAAATTGTTCTCCAAAATAGTTGGATCAGTTCAAACTCAAACAGCAATGCATTAGTGTCCCAATTTTACCACATCCCCTCCAACATTTATCATTTACATTTACTGTAATATTGACTAATCTGATAGGTGTGAGTTATCAGCTCATAGTTATTTTAATTTGTATGTCTTTAAGCAGGAGGGATTTAGAACATTTTTTCATATTATTATTGACAGCTTTGATTTCCTTATCTGAAAATTGTCTATTCATATCCTTTGACCATTTGTCAATTGGGGAATGGCTTGTATTCTTATAAATTTTACTTAGTTCTTTATATATTTGAAAATTGAGACCTTTATCAGAGAAATTTGTTATAAAATATTTTCCTAAGTTTGTTGTTTTCCTTCTAATTTTGGTTGCATTGGTTTTGTTTGTACAAACCCTTGTTAATTTAATATAATCAAAATTACTCACTTTATATATTATAATATTCTGTCTTTTGTTTGGTCATAAATTCTCCCCTTCTCCATAGATCTGACAGGTAAACTATTCTTTGTTCCCTTAATTTATTTATATTATTGCTCTTTATATTTAAATCATATACCAACATTTTGTTCTTATCTTGGTATAGAGTGTGATAAATTGATCTAAACATAATTTTGCCATACTGTTTTCCAATTTTCCCAGCAGCTTTTTTTAAAATAGTGAGTTCTTATGCCAAAAGCTGGTATCATTAGGTTTATCAAACACTAGATTGCTGAGGTAATTTACCCCTAGTCTATTCTGTTGATTCACCCTTCTGTTTCTTAGCAAGTACCAGATTGTTTTAATGATTTCTGCTTTTTAGTATATTTTAAGATCTGGTACCACTAGGCCACCATCCTTCACATTTTTTTCATTAGTTCTCTTGATATTCTTGACCTTTTGTTCTTCCAGATGAATTTTGTTATTTTTTTCTAGTTCTATAAAATAGTTTTTTGGTAGTTTCATTGGTATGGCATTGAATAAGTAAATTACTTTAGGTAGGATTGTCATTTTTACTATATTAGCTCAGCCTATCCATGAGCAATTAATGTTTTTCCAATTGTTTAGATCTAGTCTTATTTTTGTGAAAAATGTTTTGTAATTGTATTCTTATTATTCCTATGTTTGTTTTGGCATATAGATTCTGAAGTGTTTTTATTAGAAAGTTGAATTTTTAAAAAAAGTGGAGTTACCTCTCTTAGTATCCACTTTCTTCTAATAAAAGAAATTAAGGAATCATAGACTAAAAAGAGAAAAAAAAACTGATGATAGAATTTAGCCTTATTGTTTTACAAATGAAGAAAGTGAGGCTCTATGAGATGGAATAACTTGTCCATGGTCATACAATTAGTGACAAAAACAATCTTCTAAAAAGGTAACACATACTACCCTGAAATTTTAAAGCAAAATATAGTGAACCTTTTACTTTGACCATAATTGATTCTTTTTTTTTGATAATTCAAAGTCACTGTCATAGACTTTAATGTGCTTTGAAAGATCAATAGTCTTGAAGTTTGATGATCTGAATTTAAGTTCCACCTATGGCCCTCTGTGATTCTGGGAAAGTTTCTCCATCTTTCTGAACTGAGTCTTGGTTTTAGTTGCAACTTCGTCATGGGGATGACAATGCTTATTTGACCTGACTCACAGGATTGTTATATCCAGGGAATGGAACTCCAGGACAAACTGACACTGACCCTAGAAGTGGCCCTGGAATTTGCTTTCTTAAAAAAAGTCCCAAATGTTGGTTTATGTTTGTTTATTTGTTCTTTTTTCATGTGGGCAGAGTAAAGCTTGTGCTATTGCATGACCTCCTGGCCAGTGTAATACAGCTGACTTTCTGCAAAATTAAATAGTGAATCAAAGCTTGGACAAGCCATCCTGCTTCCAAGTGGTTTTCTTTCCTTTTAAAAATACATCTTATTGATGTTTTTTGTCTGGGTCATGATCATTTCAGTCCTTCCACCTCTAAAATGACTTCTCCCTTATGACAAAGAAAAATAATTAAGAAAACACATATGATATAGTGACCACATCTGTCAATGTGTGTGTATATATACCATATATGTGTATATATATATATATATATATATATATCCTATAGATTCTTCCATTACAGTCCTTTGCCTCTCTGCTATGAGATCAGGTGATGAGTGGGTTGGGAATGCATATTTTCATTATTTATTCTCCAGGATTTTCTTGGATTTTCCAGTTATTTAGAGTTCCACTTTTTTTTAAAACTCTTACTTAAAGAGCAGTAAGGGCTAGGCAATGGGAGCTAAGTGATTTTTACCAGAATCACACACCTAGAAAGTATCTGAGGCCAGATTTGAACACAAGTACTCCTAACCCCAGGCCTGACTATCCACTTCTACTTCCTTTTAGTTATTGCTTCATTTACATGGTTGTAATCATTGTGTCTGCATCACTTTATATTGGTCTCTTCATGTTTCTCTGAATTCTTCATTTATTTAATTTTTATTATAAAGTCTTATTTCATTATATTCATATGTGATTTTTCTCCTAGTGATTCCTCAGTGGATGGGCACATACTTTGTCTGTAATATTCCCTGCTTGCTCTGCATTTAGCCACCACTCTAGTTCAGGCCCTAATCACATCTCATGCAGCTTATTTCAATGGCATCCTAAAGTCTCTTTCCATTCTAAATTATTCTACACACTCTATGTAAGTAATTTTCCTTAAATAGAGAATTGGCCATGTCATTATCCTTCCCAATATACTCCTGTGGCTTTCTATTGCTTCTGTTGCTGGTATAAATGATGCCAGTGAAGTACCTTTGAGAGATTATGGAACATATGCAGACATTCTGTAAGTAGTTCTGGTCTACCCACTTTGTGATTAGGAGAAACCTTTTTAATTTGGTAGGAACTAGGGGTGTCTTCAAGAAGCACTGGAGATCAGAGCCTCATTCCCATCATCTTAGGTTACTCACTCTTGGTAGATCATTTTTGCTAATGACATCCAGTAAGAGAAAATTATTTTGGGGGGAGAGTGCTTGACATTCTCTCCTCTGATACTGGTGTATAGCCCTGTGAAATAGGCTTCAGTCCTTTGACTCTGCATTTATTCTTTCATTTTAGAGAAATGATATTAATAGGGATGCTTCAACTTTGAGCTTCTTGAATTTTCGGGGTCTGAGACCATGCTGGGGTCTGCAGTCAGATCAACATCAATGTTCTGGAGAGCAAGGAGTGACCTTTATGATTCAGCTCATTGGTAACTAGTCTACCAACAATGCCACATTTGGATGGGAACTGGGCAGGACCAATGTTTTATAAAAAATGTTCTAAGAGTGAGCCAACTCTTCTCAGAGATACAGGGGGTATGTGTAGGAGAGTGTGCCCTAAGGTGTTAAGGGAAAAGGTTTGTACTGTTTTTCTTGCTATTTCTTTGAAATAAATATCCCTTTGTACAAGCTACTCAATGTTAAGCACTTAAACAGAACTAGAGCACTAGTTATTAGAAACTAACAGTGGGAAGAATACAACCAGTGAAGTCTTAGGCCAATGATAGCAGAGAAGGGACAACCTCTCAAGCCACGATGCCAACCTCTCAAGGTACCTTGGTAGCCATAAGAGGGGAAATGTAGCAGCTTGGCTTTGGGAGAGTGGACCATGGTCTCCTCACTAAATTTCATTTATTATATTTTTAATCTCTAGTATCAATCATGACGACCACATAGTAGCTGCTAATAAATGTTTGATTTTTAATTCTCTGCAGGCAGAATGAACTTTGCTTTAGATTGGTTTAGTACATCTTATACATATTCTTTATATCTTTCACTATGAATATATACATATGTAATATACATTTATGTACACATATATTTAAAGATAACACATATTATAGTGGAAAAAATATTTAACTTAGAGTAAGGAAAAATTTGACTGAATACTGTCTTCAACATTTACTAGTCATATGGCCAAGAGAAAAACATTAAACCTTTATGACACTCAATTTCCTCAAATATAAAATGGGGATAATAATAGTAGTGACCTCACAGGGTTATTGTGATGTTTAAAAGATATAATGTAAGACACTTATAAACAATAAAGTACCATGTACACTTTCCCTATGTCTGATATTATTTCATTGTCGTAAGTTCTATAAGAAGTAGATAGATTAATGGCATAATGTTCTTATTCCTAAGGAGGTTTCAGTTTAGTAGGGGAGGTAAATAATGTCCATTATTTACACATTATCTAACAAATGGGGTATGGTACAGTGGAAAAAAATGCCAGATTCTATATCAAAAGACTTGGCTTCAAATTCTGATTCTGCTATTTATAATTCATAGTCAAGTCAAATCAGCTCTCTCAGCTTCGACTTCCTTATCTAGGAAGTAAGAGATTTGGTCTAGGTGATAAATTATGGCTTTTCCAACTCTAAATCTATGGTGATATGAGTCTAATGGAGAAAGTGATGATTATCACAAGAGAAGTCCCATTAAAGAGAGATGCAAATAGTGAGTAAAGATGCATCACTTCTGACTAGGAACCATAGGACTGGGTGTAGGACAAGAATGGGGAATCTTTCAAGTAGCAGGTAGCATTTGAATTAGATCTTCAAAGATGGGTCTGGCTTTTGAGATTTGGGAGAAATGGGAAAGTCATTCTAATTGTCAAGAACAATGTGAGCAAAGGCTTGGAGGTGGAAAAGAACAGAACATTGGAGAATAAATAATGGCTAAATAATATATAAATATATAAATAATAAATAAATGGCTAGAACTTAAAGTATAGGAAAAGGAACAGTAGGAGATAAGATTGGAAGTACAATTTAGAACTAGATAATGATGAGCTTTAAGTGATATTCTTGAAAGTCTTCAAGTAGCTCTCACAGTGACCAGCCCTTAAACCTTAGCTTCTCACAGCCAAAGGGCAGCCACAACTTCTTCAAAGGGATTCAGTTTCAGTTCATTTATTTTGGAGTCATTTAAATGCTAACTGTTCTGCCTTACTTAGTTCCCTAAAACCTGAATCACATACACTAGTCTGATGTAATGATAAATTACATAATTGATCTGATTATGTATTATATATATATATAACTGATAAATGATGTGATATAGCAGATAACATATTGAACGTGCAGATAGTAAAACCTGGGTTCATGTTTTCCCTCAGAGAGGTAATAGCTATATGAAAACTGGGTAAATCACTTAAATTTTTTATGCCTTAATATCCACATCTTTAAAATGTTGCTGGTGGAGTTGGGAGGAGAAGTTGACTTGATAACCTCTAATGTTCCTTCTGTCTCTAAATATATGACCCAATGATTTTTGAACCAAACCCTGACTTTAGTCTTTCCTGATTCTGGCTTCCAATAATCCTGGTATCATGCTTACTTTTTTATCCGGGATTTCTGCAACTTGTGAATGAATTAGTCACATCCACCTCCTCTGTCTTTCCTTCTGCTGCCCTTCTTGGTCATTCTCAGTGTGTTCATGTGTCTGTTCCCTTCTGAGTCCCTGTTTCTGGTACCTATTCTCTTATTTAGACAAATTGCACTTAGAACTGACCCTCTTTCTAGGTCATGGTGTCTTCTATATTGACATCGTGTCTCATTAGTCATTTTATTCCTTTCTCTGACTCTGAGCTTCACCCTAGTGACTATTCATCAGCACAACTAGGTCCCAATTAGTGCAAATAATGAATACCTTAAAGTGGCCATATATATTCAAATTTACACTATTAGGAGGTATATTTGTTTCTAATGTGGTAATTGGTTCCAGCCCAGTAGAAATATGCGGTCTGAATTTGAATAATTCAATAGATGAAGCCCACTTGTAACATCATTTGTACCAACCTGAGGATCCCAATTGATGTGCTGGCAATGAATGTCTGAAGCTGATATCACTGAAGTATTTGGCCTTTGTTCTCTAAGTACTAAAGAGTTATTGACAGTATTTGAAGAAGGGTGAATGAGCAAATCAGGACTATGATAAATAGATTAAAATGATAAAGTAACATTAGATGACAAGTCAATAAGAATAGGATGTGTCAATAACCATGCTTCCTCAAGGTGAGATTTCTCAAAGAAACACATAACTCACATATTTGATTAGGCTTTCTTTTTTAACTTAATTAAAAAAAATATTTTCCATGTTTACATGATTCATTTTCTTTCTTCTCTTCTCTTCTCTCCCCACTCCCAGAGCTGAAGAGCAATTCCACTGGGTTATTCAAAAGTTATCACTCCATACCTATTTCCCTATTATTCATTTTTGCAACAGAACAATCTTTTAAAATCAAAACCCCAAATCACGTACCCATATAAACAACTGACAAGTCATGTGTTTTTCTTCTGCATTTCTACTCCCATAGTTCTTTCTCTCAATGTGGATAGCATTTCTTTCTCATAAGTCCCTCAGGATTGTCCTGGATCATTGCATTGCTACTAGAAAATTCAATCATTTCATAGTGCTTCAGTTTTCTGTACAATATTCTCCTGGTTCTGCTTATTTCACTCTGCTTCAGTTCATTGAGGTCTTTCCAGTTCACATGGAATTCCTCCAGTTCATATAGAAATCCTCCAGTTCATCATTCCTTACAGCACAATAGTAATCCATCATCATCATAAGCCATAATTTTCACCAATCGAGACACCTCCTTATTGTTCATTTCTTGCCACCACAAAGAATGCAGCTATTAATATTTTTGTACAACCCTTTTTATTATCTCTTTGGGGTACAAACCCCGTAGTAATATTGCTAGATCAAAGGGCAAGCATTCTTTTAAAGTCCAAATTGCCTTCCAGAATGGTTACATCAATTCAAACTCCACTAGCAGTATATTAATGTCCCAATTTTGCCACATCTCCAACATTTATTATTTTCCTTTACTGCCTTATTGGTCAATCTGCTAGGTGTGAGGTTGTACCTAAAAGTCATTTTGATGTGCATTTCTCTAATCAGGAGGGATTTCATACAATGTTTCCTATGATTATTGATAGTTTTGATTTCTTCATCTGAAAACTCCTATTCATATCCTTTGACCACTTGTCAATTAGGGAATGACTTGATTTCTTGTACATTTGACTTAGTTCCTTATATATTTGAGAAATCAAACCTTTGTCAGAGAATTATATTATACATTTTCCCCAGTTTGTTGCCTCCCTTCTATTTTTGTTGCATTTGTTTTTGTTTGTACAAAAACTTTTTAATGTAGCATAATTGAAATTATTCATTTTACATTTTGTAATGTTCTCTGTCTCTTGCTTCATCTTAAATTCCTTCCTTTCCCATAGATCTGACAGGTATACTAGTCTATGTTCATCTAATTTATTTATGATTTAATTTTTCATATTTAAGTCATTTACCCATTTTAACTTATGTTGGTATAGGGTGTAAGATGTTTATCTAAACCTTGATTAGGCTTTCTTTATAAAAAATTACTTGATTAAAATTACATACATTAGATGACCACCCTCTATGACAGGATTATATATGAAATAAAATTTAAAAGGAAATGAATAGTAGAGAAAATGTAAAGTTTTGTTTACTCTAGACCTTACTTAATTGGCATTCATTCCTACTTACCTAAATCTTGAATTTCTTGTCTTCTCATTTGACCTTTTAACTTTTTTCCATGATGAACCTTAAATTGTTAAAAAAAAGAAAAGAAAAGAAAAACAACTTAAGAGTTGTTGGGTTCAAAAATCACCTCTGCCACTTAATAGCAATGTGGCCTAAATCTTAATTTCCTTTTCTGTAATTTTTTTTCTACTGCTAACTTCAAGATCATTCAAGTTTCACAAACTGTTATAATCATCATTATTTATTGTAAAATTTTGGATAATTGTTTTTATTGTCCAGTCATTTCCCTTTAACTTCTTTGCTTTCTTTTCTCCAACAAAGAAAAAGTGTTAAACAAAGTATCATAAAGGAACCATTAAAATGTATGTCATTATCAGTTTGGACATTTACATTTTGCAAATAGGTGATTCTCCCACCAAACTTTTGAAAGGAAATAAATTTATCTTATCACCTGTCCTTTGGTGTTGTGGAAGAGGCATGAAGGAAGAAAGAATTTCAAGCATGCAAGACAGAAAGCTGGGGACATCATCTGTCAATCAAAGTGAAGATTCCAAAGGAAATGTTCCCAGGAAAGGCAGTTGGAGCTTGGCTAGGACAGAGTGGTGGAGGAGAAGCTGGGATTTCTAGCGTTGAATTATTTCTTTTGGTTTTGGAGAGAGTCTTCTTTGGCTTCTGGCTGAAGGGGAAGAAGTTGAGAAACTGATCCCTGTTAGCTTCTGTCCCAGGTTGAAGGGCCCCTGGGGGGGGGGGGGACTTCTGGAGTTAGGCTGAGAAGAAATTAACTTTTGTTGGTGGCTTTGAGTAATTGGAAGAAGAAAGAAGATATAACAGTTGTCCTCCATCTCCCTGACAAACTTTTGTGTCACAGTTGTGACAGGACTGACATTTCCAAAATTCCTCCTATCCCTCATTATAGATTAGGGAAATCATCATCCCTCTCACCTCATATTACCTCAGTTATCTATCCTGTTGTTCCCAATAAACCCCCTTTCTTGAGAAAAGAAAAGTAAAGAATATTTCTCTGAAATCTCATAGTTCCCCTGAATTACTTAGAAGGTGGCTGACTAAGACGCAGAGAGGGGAAAGGGAGGCAGAAGGCCGTGGGTGGAAACTGGGAGGTGAAGGGAGAAGGGTAGGAACTATCTTAATCTATTAACCATCAATAGTGATCAATAGGCAACCCCAGAATATCTCTCTCTAATAGTATCTCTCTATCTCTCAGATGTATTTCTATCTCCATTACAACTAGGAACCCTGAGGTGTTCCCTAGTATCTCTCTAGTCAAGCCAGAGTATCCCTTTACTGCAACTAGAAATAGTTCCACAGATTATATTTTTAATACAGTGTTTTGGTGATACAATTGATAAAATGTCATTGCAAATGACCAATATGATTGATCATTGAAGTACACATTTGTATTTAATTATTCTTATTTGTTATTCTTGTAGTCATTTTGAAAAGGATTGCTTTTATCATCAGTTCACACAAGTCTTTCCACTTTCCCCTGAATTCCTCCTGTCTTTTACTTCTTAATGTACAATAATAGTCATCATATCTATGAGCTCCAGTTTGTTTAATTAGTTCCCAGTCAATGTGAACTCCATGTCTGGTTTTTTCCTACTCAAAAAGAGGTACTATGAATATTTTGGAAAAGGCTGGCTTTGGCTTTCTTTTACTTCCTTATGTTATAATCCACTAGTGGGATCTTAGGGTCATTAGTTCATTGATGTTTCCTGTATAATTCCATCATTTTCCCGCACAGTTGGATAAATTCACAGTTCTACCAACAGTATACTAATATAACTATCTTTCTACATCCCCTTGAACATTGACTATATTTCTATTTTTATTATTTTGTCACTTTAAGGAGTGTGAGGTAAAACATCAGAGCTGTTTTAATTTGCATTTTTCTTATTAATGGTTTGGAACATTTTCATATGGTTGTTGATAGATTGTAATTTTTCTTTTAAAAATGATTTGTTAATGGGAACCATTAATCTATTGAGAAATAGCTCATGCTTTTATATATTTGTGTCGATCTTTTTAAATTTTGGATTTCAGACTTTTATCACTGGAATTTGAAGTAGAGATTATTTTTTTCCTTACTCAACAGTTTCTCTTCTTAGCTGCATTGATTTTGTTCATGCAAAAGCCTTAAATTCTACATAATCAAGCTTGTCTACTTTATCTTTTATGAACACTTTTAACTCTAAATTGGGTAAATTTTTCTTTCTAGCCACAGTTCCTGTTTGCTCTATTTTTTTAATTTAACTGTTTACATTTAGACAGTTAGACCTTGTATCAATTTGGATTTGATTGTGGGATATGCTATAATATAGAAATCTAAAGCTAATTTAAAACACATTGATTTTTTTAGATTTCATGACAGTTCTTGTCTAATTGTGAGTTCTGTTTGTTATTTTTATGATTTGGTTTCTTCTTAGTCTGCTATTTTTGATTGTTTCTGTTAACTTGCCTATCTATTCTGTTTTACTTATCTATTTTCTATTTTTAACTAGTCGTTTACTTTTTATGATCATTGATTTAAAATGCATTTTGAAATCTTGCAATGCTAGGCTCCCTTCAGTCCTATTAGCTTTAATTATTTCCCTTGAGATTCTTGAACAAATTTCGTTCCCCTGAATGAATTTTATTATGATTTTGTCTAACTCTATAAAGTAACCCCTTGGCAGTTTGATTGGTATAGCACTATACCAGGAAATTAACTTAGATAATATCATTTTTGTTATACATTGGTGAAGCCACATCATGAATAATGATTCTCCTTTTTTCCTTTATAAACAATATTTATTTATATATTATATTAAAATTTCCAGATATCTCCCTCCTTCCCTTTTCTCCTCATACTAGAGAAGGCATTATTTAACAAAAGACATATGAATATATAAAACTACATCCTGCTTGTTTTTATTTCTTAATTCTTTCTCTGTAAGTTGACATATACATGTCATTCTTCAAGCAATATTTCTATTGCTGTATGTAATGTTTTCTTGGTTCTACTCATTTAACTCTTCATAATTTCATGTAGGCTTTTCCATGTTTCTTTTTTTAATTAACCTGCTCATTGTTTCTTAAGACTCAGTAGTATTCTATCACAATCATATGATACAACTTGATCCTCTTTTAAATTAATTTTCCTATTTTTCTTTATCTAAAATATATTCAATTTTTACTTAATACTTTTTTGTGAAAAAATTAAATGCAAAGATTATATTGTATAATGAAACAAAATAACAATAGAACTCATGAATTTAATATGCCATCCAATTAATTATACTAATAATTATGTTCATGATGATAGCTTACATTTTATAGTGTTTTAAAGTTTATTAATATACCTACAACTGCTACTATTAATGAGGCATCATTTAAATTTTTCTTTGAAATTTGAAATGTTTTACATATATTAATCTCTTTTGAACATTAAAATAATTTTATGAATCAAGTACTATAATGTTATTATCTCTATTTTTCATATGAAGAAATTGAAGTGAGAAAGAATGTCTTTTTGATTAGATGGCCAATGATTTTCTCATAATTGCCCTTTAAGGAAGATCATATTAGTGCTCATAAATTTAGAGCTGGAATGTTCCTTATAGGTAAGTCTAAGCCCACCATTTTCATCTTATAAATGAAGAAATTGAGATCAAAAGAATTTGGTTTACTTTCCCAGGACATACAATTGAATCTGGCTCCTCAAATTTAAAATTTAGACTTCTCTTCACTTCTCCATGCTGCCTCCACTTTACCAATGAGGAAAAAAGAAGCTATCTGTATTATTCATATTTTACAAATGAGAGAATAGAGGGTCAAGGAGGCTGATCTCTCTTGCGTAGCATCACACAGTCAATGTTTTGGTTGAGAAGACTTAATATTCCCAAATAAAAGAATAAAGACTAGATTTTAAAAAGTCTTTGTATAAGAAAGTATGTTTAGGTTTTCAAATCTGCCAAATAAGGAAATATTTCTTTCTAATTCTAGGAGCCATAGTATTTCAGAAAGTAAAAAATGTTTTAGAATAATAGCCTTCTTTTAATTCCTTAAATAGTGTTTTATAGTTTTATTTCTCTAAGTCCCAAGAGTGTCTCTGCATATTAACTCCCAGGTATTTATACATTTCTAAGTTATTTTTGAGTGAGATTTCTATTTCTATCATTTCCTTCTGACTTTTGATAGTAATGTATAGAAATGCTACTTGTTTCTATGGATACATTTTATATATTTTGTTAATTTAGGGTACTAATAATCATTTGGTTTTCTGGGATTTCCTTAGTCAAACTTCATACTCTTTACAAATAAAGATAATTGTATGTTCTCCTTGACAACGTTTATATCTTTAATTTTTCTCTTGCCTAATTATGATACTGGCATTTTTAGAACTATGCCAAAGAGTTATAGGGGTCAGTGGACAGAGTGCTGGCCTCATTCTCAGGAAGACCTTAGCCTCTGTCCCTAACTCTTTCCTTGGGCAATTCATCTGATCTCCCAGTACTCCAGAAACTTGTTTAATACTATAAGGTGCTAACCTTTATTTGAAGAGGTTTTTCTTCAGGGACTCCTTATGGGGCAGCTGGATGGCACAGTGAATTGAGCACAAGGATTGGAGTCAGGAGGACCTGACTTCAAATTTGAACTCTGACACTTACTTGATGTATGACTCTGGGCAAGTCATTAAACTTCTACTTGATTCCATTTCCTTGTCTGTGAATAGGGATAATAATATTACTTCCTAGGGTTGTTGTGAGAATCAAATGAGATAATAATTGTAAAATTCTTAGCACAATACTTGGCAATAGTGTTATATACTATTAGTTATCATTATTACTGATGAAATCACAGATTCAGTTTTTTTAAAGAGTAGTAGGGGGAATGAGTGTATGCTTTATAGCTGCACTTACTGGGAAAGTGTCTAGTGTTTTATTTTTCTTGCAGATATATATTATCTCTTAGTTTTAGATATAGACATTTGATTGAATAAAGAAGAATCCTTTCTTGTTTAAATGTCGACCTCTGGGTGAAGGTACTTTGGTTCCTCTTTCTTAGGACCTTTAAGACTATTCTGAACACCTTAGAACAGAGCGAATTTAAATATTTTTTCATTGTTTTCTTTGCAAAATCACTAGACACACTACCAAGTGCTAGCTCTCAGTCCCTATGTCAATGAGACCTTGATTAACTAAAGAAAGTTCATCAGAGTGATGTTCAGCAGCATTCTGTCCTCACTGGAGCCCTGATCATGAGGACAAAACAACTTCTACTTGATTTGGGGGTGAAATATTTCTAAGTGTATGGAATGATAAAAATGCTCAAACTCCCTAGTTTTTCAACATAAGCTTTTTTGACTACACAGAAAACATAGTGTACTTTTGACATCAGAAAAAAAGATGAGCATTGTGAATAGGGAGAAAAGCAGAAAGGCTTTTCTTACAGCTAAAAGGACATTCAGTACTTTGTGTATTGTGAGCAGTGTTTATATTCCAGAAACTTACTTCCTCTAGTCGCTTGCAATATTTACAAAAATAGAATATCATAAAATGCGATGGCTGGAAGAAACTATAGAAGAAACTGCTTTGATAGCCTGGGAAACCAAGGCTAAAGAAGTGAATACGATGATTTACATTCAGGTCATACTAAGAACCTGGGTGACAAATCCAGGGACAGAACCCATGTCTCTTGATTCTTAGTCCAGTGTCAAAACAAATGATTGAGGTGTGGCAGTCTTAGAGGGGAGGTTACCAAGAGAGCTGCAAAAGATTTTGGATTAAAAGCAAAGGATGCTCTGATAAAACAAGTAAAAAAAGTAAACAAGTACATCATGAAAGGTGGTGAGATAAGCAAATCCATCCACAAACTCCCTGAAAGTAAACCAAGTGTAGCATATATGCTAAGAAAGCAATTGACCTTCTAAATCCCTGAAAAGAATGTAAGGTCTATTTATCACTCTTCTCCACACCACCTTATATTGCCTCCAAATTGCTAGTTTATGGGACTGGCTAAAAACAAGGATAAACTGTGAGCAATTTATAGCTTCCCAGGTGGTAATAAAAGACTCTTTTCCGGTACCAGTGGCCTCACCTCCCAACGCCCACTTGTTCCCACATGGACCTTTAGTGTTCCAAGGAGAGCACACACTTCTGATTGGAGGACACGATGTACTGCTTACTGAATGGATTAGCCTCTCTGTGATAAAGTACATCTATTTGAACATGTTTGCTCTTGAAGCTAAGCCATTTAGTATTCAGGTTGGCGTTAATAAGTGTTGGGGCACTCTGTCCATAACTGAACATTTTCATAATGGGTAATATGTCTTTTTTACTCACATGATTAGTGGGTCTCAGCCATAATCTAAGAAATCAATATTGCACAATAATTTCCAGATTGCATGGCATACTGTGAAAGTCCATATTTCATATTCTTGGCTTAATATTCTCCTAGTTTTTTCCACTGTGAAGACAGTAATATGCCACATGAGACAATGAAACAACATCAGGAATTCACACAGTGCAGTGAAGTGACACATGTTCTCTGAGTAATTGTGCTGCTTCTGTATATTGGCAGAACCTAAGCCCTGCCTCCACTTATGGCCTTTTCCAAACTCATAGAAGCACTCATGGGGAAAAAAGCACCAAAGGAAGGCTGGGACAATTTGACAAGGAGAAGCCTATTTGGGACCTGTCTTGTTAAGGGTGCTTGAGCCATCGGTCTGGATAACTCTTAATGTAAATAGTCAATATTGCAAGAGGAAGAATTGAAGGGAGATTCCAAGAGGGATAAATGAGAGCAAAACATTTAGGGAAAGTGAAACATGATGGACAGAGGCCCAGATGGAGATGGTTGTTAAGGAGAGAACAATTGTCATACATGATAAGGAGTATTAAAAGAGGCAGTTGGCCATGAGTCTCTGTTTCTAACCTCTTTCTTTCCTCTCTTTTAGATTTCTCACTCTCCATCTTTGCCTTTTCTCCTCTCTATAATATGTGTTCAAATGCATGGTAGTAATGAGATAATATGGTATCATACAAAGGATGCTGGATTTGGATCCAGAGAGATTTGGTTCAGCTCCCAGGCTGGGTTAAAATTCCAGACCTGTTTGCTACCTGTAAGACCTTGGGCAAATTATTTAACCTCTATAGACCTTAGTTTCTTCCTCTTCTCTAGGATGAAGAGGATTGACTCGGTGGCTTCTGGTCTAAATCTATGAACTCATGATAAAGGTAATAACTTTTTCAGAATGCTATCCACATCGAGAGAAAGAACAGTGGGAGTGGAACACAGAAGAAAAACAAATGATTTATTTGTTTATATGGCTATATGATTTAGGGTTTTAGTTTTAAAAGATTGCCTTATTGCAAAAATGAATAATGTGGAAATAGGTATGTGATAACATTTGTATAATCTAGTGGAAGTGCTTCTCTGATCTGGGAGGGGGAGGTAAAGAAAATGAAATATGTAAACATGGAAAAATATTTTTAAAATTAAAAATTAAATAAAATAACTATTTTTCAACAGTTTCTGCCACATAAAACATGCTGAAAGTAAAACATAGTAAGAGGACTTTGTCTCTGGAAGTCTCAGGAGAAGAAAAACACAGACTATCTTTGGTGATTAATTAGCTATTTTGAAAAGATAAATCACTATGAAGATATAATGCATGATACAGTGGAATAAGTTTTAGGTATTATTCATATCATTTTCCCCTTGTTTTGGAAATAGTGCCTAGCATCTCAGACATATAATTCTTCTTGTATATTTATTCCTTCTTTAAGCCGATACTATCTGCTATCTATCCCCATTGTGGGCTAGGTTCAGAGTAGTTTTTCTCACAAAGTTGTTTGCCTTTTCTAAGATCAACCCCATGCCAAGTACTGGTAAATAAGATTCATTTACTGCCTTTTAAAAGTCCATTCTGAAACATCCTTGGCCTGCTTTTAAGCCAAAAATTATGATTTGGTCAAAATAATTTTATCCCCTACCACCATGTCAAAGAATTCCAAGTCTTCCTATCCAAAATGGGCTTTGTCTAATACCTCTGGCTGAACATGCTGTGATAATAAAGGCTAGATGTGGCTCTTCTGTAACATTGAAATACAAAGGGGAAAATTGAAAAGAATAGGAACTTGAACATTAAATTTTCACCTTCTATGGATTTAGGCTGGAAAGCAAACATAACCTTATCCCAAAGAGGTTTGGGATTACAGTTTTTGACAAAATGTCATATCTGGGTGAGAATAAGCAATGAATTTTGACATTTGCTGTACTGTTTCTTTGTGTACCCACCTGTGTGCTGAGGTCTTATACTTAGATACAACTCCTGAATGTCAGGCAAAGCAGCAGTTTTCCTATCTCTCAATAATGTGCAGAAATGCTGTCAAGTTTTGGAGCATTTGTTTCCAACTGGGGGGCCAACTCAGTCTGGATGCTACAAAACTTGTTTTGAGATGTATGCCAGAAGGTACCAGATTTCTTACCAGAAGGTACCAGTTCAACTTATGGGGAAACAAAAAGGAACCATTCACAACTACCACCATCACTACCATCATCACCACCATCACTACAATCACCAGCACCAGCACCAGCACCATGGCCAGCACCATTATCCCCATGGTTATTAATCTTAATGGAATAGAATTGGCACAATCTTGTAGATTCAAAACAAGTTCAACAGCTGGGATGAAATTGCTGGTTTGCAGTTAACTTAGAAGATCTCCAGTCATATGCTCCAGGGATTTCTGTTTCTCTCTGTGCTGCTTAATATATTTATTTTATTGGGGTCTTAAGTAAAGGCATAGATGGTAAGTTTATCAAATTTGCATATGGAAGAAAGCTGAACACATGAGATGATGGAATCGAGGGTCAAAAAGATCTTGCTAAGGTAGAACATTGGGCCAAATAAAATTTAAAATGCCTAAAGGTAAGGCTTTATACTGGGCTTCAAGAAATTACCTTTACAAGTACAAGGTAGGGGAGGGTACAGATAGACAGCAATTGGTCTGAAAAAAAATTATGTAGGAGTTTGATGGACTAAGCCCACTAAGAGTGTAAAGAAGAAAAAGTCAGCTCAACATTAGTAAAGGGTTAATAGTAGGTAGCCAAGGAAGCTCACGCAAGCCTAGATTACATTAAGAAAGATATAATTTCTGGAAGCTTCTTAAATGTAGGCAACTAATTGGTATTAGTGTTTAATCATGAATACATACCAGTAAGAGCTTGTAAGCCATAATTCTAGAAAACAATTCCACGCCTTCTGCCAGACTAAAGCAGTTGCCCTTTGGCTACCTGGTCTGACAATGGGAGTGGGAGATTGGGAGAGTGATTCCAGAGTTTATGGTATATAAGACTGTGGAATAAAAGGATTCAACTGGTCCTGCTTGATTCCAGAAGACAGAAGTAGGCAATGAATAAGTTAGAAGAGTTGATTTAGGTCTGATGAATAAACTTGTAATGAGGTCTTCAAGTATAGTCTGGATTTGCCCAACATACTTGAAGAATATATTTTAGAAGGTGTTCTCTGTGTGGTATATGTTAGACTAGATGGACAAACATTTATTACCTGCCTTTGTAGGAAATTCAGCAGAGGGTTAGTCCCTTTATTCCTCTAAGCAGGAAAAAGTGGTTCTAATACCATTGTGAATGAATAAAGTATAGAATGACTTGTGACTACATTGATCTGCCTCACCTTGTGGTGACTGTGAGATTTATGTGTTGACTAAGATAAAGACTATATGGTAGAATAAAAAGGAGTCAATGGGATACAATGGAAAGAAACCCTTCTCTAGAGTCAAAGTGCTTGTGTTCAAGTCATATTTCTAATACTATCTTGAGACTTTATAGAAGTCATTAGTATATACTTGGGCTTCATTTTCTTCATCTTTAAAATAAAAGGTGAGACTAGATGATCTCTAAGGTCCCTTTCAGCTGTAGATGTATGGTCCTCCAAAAATCATTTCATTTAATGTCGCATGAAGAACAAGGATAACAATATGAGAAAAGTAAAAATAGATCACTGAGCTGAGGAAAAAATAGAGAATGCTTTTCTTTTTTTGTTGTTTTTATTTTATTTTTTTTAATTTTGTAATATTTTATTTGATCATTTCCAAGCATTATTCATTAAAGACAAAGATCATTTTCTTTTCCTCCCCCCCCGAACCCCCATAGCCTACGCCTGATTCCACTGGGTATCACATGTGTTCTTGATTCGAACCCATTGCCATGTTGTTAATATTTGCATTAGAGTGTTCATTTAGAGTCTCTTCTCTGTCATGTCCCCTCAACCGCCGTAGTCAGGCAGTTGCTTTTCCTTGGTGTTTCTACTCCCACAGTTGGTCCTCTGCTTATGAATAGTGTTTTTTCTCCTAGATCCCTGCAGATTGTTCAGGGACATTAAACCGCCACTAATGGAGAAGTCCATTACGTTCGATTATACCACAGTGTATTAGTCTCTGTGTACAATGTTCTGGTTCTGCTCCTCTCGCTCTGCATCACTTCCTGGAGGTCATTCCAGTCTCCATGGAATTCCTCCACGTTATTATTCCTTTTTGCACAATAGTATTCCATCACCAACATATACCACAATTTGTTCAGTCATTCCCCAATTGATGGGCATCCCCTTGTTTTCCAATTTTTGGCCACCACAAAGAGCGCAGCTATGAATATTCTTGTACAAGTCTTTTTGTCCATTATCTCTTTAGGGTACAGACCCAGCAGTGCTATGGCTGGATCAAAGGGTACACATTCTTTTATCACCCTTTGGGCATAGTTCCAAATTGCCCTCCAGAATGGTTGGATCAGTTCACAACTGCACCAGCAATAAATTAATATCCCTACTTTGCCACATCCCCTCCAGCATTCATTACTTTCCTTTGCTATCATGTTAGCCAATCTTCTAGGTGTGAGGTGATACCTTAGAGCTATTTGGATCTGCATCTCTCTGATTATAAGAGATTTAGAACACTTCTTCATGTGCTTATTAATAGTTTTGATTTCTTTATCTGAAAACTGCCTATCCATGTCCCTTGCCCATTTATCAATTGGAGAATGGCTTGGTTTTTTGTACAATTGATTTAGCTCTTTATAAATATGAGTAATTAAACCTTAATGTCAGAGGTTTCTATGAAGATTTTTTCCCAATTTGTTGTTTCCCTTCTGATTTTAGTTACATTGTTTTTGTTGGTACAAAAGCTTTTTAGTTTGATGTAGTTGAAATTATTTATTTTACATTTTGTGATTCTTTCTATGTCTTGCTTGGTTTTAGTCTTTCCCCTCCCAAAGGTCTGACATGTATACTATTCTGTGTTTACCCAATTTACTTATGGTTTCCTTCTTTATGTTTAAGTCATTCACCCATTTTGAATTTATCTTGGTGTAGGGTGTGAGGTGTTGATCAATTCCTAATCTTTCCCACACTGTCTTCCAATTTTCCCAGCAGTTTTTATCGAATAGTGGATTTTTGTCCCAAAACCTGGGATCTTTGGGTTTATCGTATACTGTCTTGCTGAGGTCGCTTTCCCCCAGTCTATTCCACTGATCTTCCTTTCTGTTTCTTAGCCAGTACCAAATTGTTTTGATGACTACTGCTTTGTAATATAGTTTAAGGTCTGGGACTGCACGGCCCCCATCATTTGCGTTTTTTTTTTCATTATTTCCCTGGATATCCTTGATTTTTTGTTATTCCAAATGAACTTTGTTATGTTTTTTTTCTAAATCAGTAAAGAAATTTTTTGGGAGTTCCATGGGTATGGCACTAAATAGATAAATAAGTTTGGGTAGGATGGTCATTTTTATTATATTGGCTCATCCTATCCATGAGCAGTTAATGTTTTTCCAATTGCTCAAGTCTAGTTTTAGTTGTGTGGAGAGTGTTTTGTAGTTGTGTTCATATAGTTCCTGTGTTTGTCTCGGGAGATAGATTCCTAGGTATTTTATTTTGTCTAAGGTGATTTTGAATGGGATTTCTCTTTCTAGTTTTTGCTGCTGAGCTGTGTTGGAGATATATAGAAATGCTGATGACGTATGTGGGTTTATTTTGTATCCTGCAACTTTGCTAAAGTTGTTGATTATTTCAATTAGCTTTTTGGTTGAATCTCTAGGATTCTTTAAGTAGACCATCATGTCATCTGCAAAGAGCAATAGCTTAGTCTCCTCCTTGCCTATTTTGATGCCTTCAATTTCTTTTTCTTCTCTAATTGCTACTGCTAGTGTTTCTAGTACAATGTCAAATATTAGAGGTGATAATGGGCATCCTTGTTTCACTCCTAATCTTATTGGGAATGCATATAGTTTATCCCCATTGCAGATGATATTAGCTGATGGTTTTAGATATATACTGTTTATTATTTTTAGGAATGACCCTTCTATTCCTATGCTTTCGAGTGTTTTTAATAGGAATGGGTGTTGTATTTTATCAAAGGCTTTTTCTGCATCTATTGAGATAATCATGTGGTTCTTGTTGGTTTGCTTGTTGATGTGGTCAATTATGTGGATGGTTTTCCTAATATTGAACCAGCCCTGCATCCCTGGTATAAATCCTACTTGATCATGGTGGATGACCCTTCTGATCACTTGCTGGAGTCTTTTTGCTAGTATCCTATTTAAGATTTTTGCATCTATATTCATTAGGGAGATTGGTCTATAGTTTTCTTTCTCTGTTTTTGACCTGCCTGGTTTTGGAATCAGTACCATGTTTGTGTCATAAAAGGAGTTTGGTAGAACTCCCTCTTTGCTTATTATGTCAAATAGTTTGTATAGTATTGGGGTTAACTGTTCTCTGAATGTTTGATAGAATTCACTGGTGAATCCATCAGGGCTGGGGATTTTTTCTTAGGAAGTTCTTTGATGGCCTGTTGGATTTCATTTTCTGATATGGGATTATTTAAGAATTCTATTTCTTCTTCTGTTTGTTTAGGCAGTTTGTATTTTTGTATATATTCATCCATATCACCTAAATTGGTGTACTTATTGCCATATAATTGGGCAAAGTAATTTTTAATGATTGCCTTAATTTTCTCTTCATTGGAGGTGAGGTCCCCCTTTTCATCTTTGATGCTGTTAATTTGCTTTTCTTCCTTCCTTTTTTAATTAGATTGACCAGTACTTTGTCTATTTTGTTTGTTTTTTTTCAAAGTACCAGCTTCTTGTCTTATTTATTAAATCAATAGTTCTATCACTTTCGATTTTATTAATTTCTCCCTTAATTTTTAGGATTTCTAGTTTGGTTTTCTGCTGGGGGTTTTTAATTTGGTCACTTTCGAGTTTTTTTATTTGCATTTCCAATTGATTGATCTCTGCTCTCCCTAGTTTGTTAATATATGCACTCAGGGATATGAATTTACCTCTGATTACAGCTTTGGCTGCATCCCAAAAGGTTTGAAAGGATGTCTCACCATTGTCATTTTCCTCTGTGAAATTATTAATTGTTTCTATGATTTCTTCTCTAACTAACCGATTTTGGAGTATCATATTGTTTAACTTCCAATTAGTTTTTGATTTGGTATTCCATGTACCATTACTGATCATTATTTTTATTGCCTTGTGATCTGAAAAGGCTGCATTCATTATTTCTGCTTTTCTGCATTTGTGTGCCATGTTTCTGTGACCTAATGTATGGTCAATCTTTGTGAATGTGCCATGTGGTGCTGAGAAGAAGGTGTATTCCTTTTTATCCCTATTTATTTTTCTCCATATGTCTATTAATTCTAATTTTTCTAAGATTTCATTCACTTCTTTTACCTCTTTCTTATTTATTTTTTGATTTGATTTATCTAAATTTGATAATGGTTGGTTTAAGTCTCCTACTAATATGATTTTACTGTCTATTTCTTCTTTCAGTTCTCCTAGTTTCTCCATTAGAAATTTGGGTGCTATATTATTTGGTGCATACATGTTGATTAGTGATATTTCCTCATTGTCTATACTCCCTTTTAACAAAATATAATTACCTTCCCTATCCCTTTTGATCAGGTCTATTTTTGCTTTGGCTTTATCAGATATCATGATTGCCACTCCTGCCTTCTTTCTGTCAGTTGAGGCCCAGAAGGTCTTACTCCATCCTGTAATTCTGACCTTGTGGGTGTTAACCTGCCTTATGTGTGTTTCTTTTTTTTTATGTTGTGTATGTGTTACCATATAATATATATTTCCAAGTTCACTATGTTGGGAAAGAAGACATATATGACATGTATTCTACATACAAATAAATACATATTAGAGAAAAATACATAAAGGAAATAAAGTGAAGAATGGTTGCTCCAATCTGTACTCAGATTCTGTCAGTTCTTTCCAGAAAGCCTTTTTCATCATGAGTCTCTTGGAGTGGTCCTGGATCCTTGCCTTCTTCCTCTTCTTTTTTTTTAATATATTTTATTTGATCGTTTCCAAGCATTATTCGTTAAAGACATAGATCATTTTCTTTGCCTCCCCCCCACCTCTCCCCCATAACCGACGCGTAAATCCACTGGGCATTACATGTTTTCTTGATTTGAACCCATTGCTTTGTTGATGATATTTGCATTAGAGTGTTCATTTAGAGTCTCTCCTCAGTCATGTCCCCTCAACCGCTGTATTCTGGCAGTTGCTTTTCCTCGGTGTTTCCACTCCCATAGTTTATCCTTTGCTTATGAATAGTGTTTTTTTCTCCTGGATCCCTGCAAATTGTTCAGGGACATTACACCGCCATTAATGGAGACGTCCATTACGTTCGATTATACCACAGTGTATTAGTCTCTGTGTACAATGTTCTCCTGGTCCTGCTCCTCTCGCTCTGCATCACTTCCTGGAGGTTGTTCCAGTCTCCATGGAACTCTTCCACTTTATTATTCCTTTTTGCACAATAGTATTCCATCACCAACATATACCACAATTTGCTCAGCCATTCCCCAATTGATGGGCATCCCCTCGTTTTCCAGTTTTTGGTCACCACAAAGAGGGCAGCTATGAATATTTTTGTACAAGTCTTTTTGTCCATTATCTCTTTGGGGTATAGACCCAGCAGTGCTATGGCTGGATCAAAGGGTAGATATTCTTTTGTCGCCCTTTGGGCATAGTTCCAAATTGCCCTCCAGAATGGTTGGATCAGTTCACAATTCCACCAGCAATGAATTAATGTCCCTACTTTGCCACATCCCCTCCAGCATTCATTACTTTCCTTTGCTGTTATGTTAGCCAATCTGCTAGGGGTGAGGTGATACCTCAGAGTTGTTTTAATTTGCTTCTCTCTGATTATAAGAGATTTAGAACACTTCTTCATGTGCTTGTTAATAGTTTTGATTTCTTTATCTGAGAACTGCCTATCCCTGTCCCTTGCCCATTTATCAATTGGAGAATGGCTTGATTTTTTGTACAATTGATTTAGCTCTTTATAAATATGAGTAATTAAACCTTTGTCAGAGGTTTCTATGAAGATTTTTTCCCAATTTGTTGTTTCCCTTCTGATTTTAGTTACATTGGTTTTGTTGGTACAAAAGCTTTTTAGTTTGATGTAGTCAAAATTATTTATTTTACATTTTGTGATTCTTTCTATGTCTTGCTTGGTTTTAAAGCCTTTCCCCTCCCAAAGGTCTGACATGTATACTATTCTGTGTTTACCCAATTTACTTATGGTTTCCTTCTTTATGTTTAAGTCACTCACCCATTTTGAATTTATCTTGGTGTAGGGTGTGAGGTGTTGATCTATTCCTAGTCTCTCCCACACTGTCTTCCAATTTTCCCAGCAGTTTTTGTCGAATAGTGGATTTTTGTCCCAAAAGCTGGGATCTTTGGGTTTATCGTATACTGTCTTGCTGAGGTCGCTTTCCCCCAGTCTATTCCACTGATCTTCCTTTCTGTTTCTTAGCCAGTACCAAATTGTTTTGATGACTGCTGCTTTGTAATATAGTTTAAGGTCAGGGACTGCAAGGCCCCCATCATATGTTTTTTTTTTTCATTATTTCCCTGGATATCCTTGATCTTTTGTTCTTCCAAATGAAATTTGTTATGGTTTTTTCTAAATCAGTGAACTAGAAACTAGAAAGAGAAATCCCATCCTACCCAAATCCTACCCAAACTTATTTATCTATTTAGTGCCATACCCATTGAACTACCAAAATACTCATGTGTGTTTCTTGAAGACAACATATGGTAGGGTTTTTATTCTAATCCATTTTGCCATTCGTCTACGTTTTATGGGTGAGTTCATCCCATTCACTTTCAAAGTTATGACTGTCACTTGTGGGCTCCCTGGCATTTTGATATCCTTCCCTAATTCTAACCTTTCTTCTTCAGCTCTACCTTTTAGTCCAGTGATTTACTTTAAATCAGTCCCCCTTGTCCCCTCCCTTGATATGTTTCCCTTTCTAGTCCCTCCCTTTTTGTTCCCTTCCCCTCCCCCCCTCTTCTTCCATCCCTTTTTTGTGTTCCCTCCCCCCTACTCCCCTTGGTTTTCCCTTCTCCCTTCCCTTGTTGGGTATGATAGAGTTCAAGATCCAAATGGATCTGGATGTTCTTCCCTCTCAGAGTTGATTTCCCTGAGAGTAAGGTTTAAGTAAAAACTCTCTTCCTCTCCTTAGAGGAGTTTTCTTGCCCTCCCCTTCCTGTGTGAATCTTTGTATGAGAAAGATTATTCTATTTGGTCTTTCTTTTCCCCCTATTTACATATTACATTTCCCCCACATGTTAGTATACATAGATTGATACAAATGTAGTCCTTATAGAAGAGAGTTTGAGTAAAAGAAAAAGATAACATTTTTCTCCTTTTTCCTTTCCTTCCTTTATTATTCCTTTTTGCACAATAGTATTCCATCACCAACATATACCACAATTTGCTCAGCCATTCCCCAATTGATGGGCATCCCCTCGTTTTCCAGTTTTTGGTCACCACAAAGAGTGCAGCTATGAATATTTGAATATGAATATGAATACCTTTTCAGGTATTCCATGCTCTTTGTTTTTCGATCTCAAACTTTCCACAGAGCTCTGGTCTTTCCTTTGGAAAAACTTGGAAATCTTCTATTTTGTTGAATGCCCATACTTTCCCTTGGAAGTATATAGTCAGTTTTGCTGGGTAGCTGATTCTTGGTTAGAGACCCAGCTCTCTTGCCTTTCTGAAGATCATGTTCCATGCCTGACGATCATTCAGAGTAGAACTTGCAAGTTCTTGTGTGACCCTGATTGGCATTCCTTTATATCTAAATTGTCTTTTTCTGGCTTCTTATAAGATTTTTTCTTTTGCTTGAAAGCTTTGGAATTTGGCAATTACATTCCTGGGAGTTGTCTTTTGGGGATTTAGTGTAGAGGGTGTTCTGTGAACTCTTTCAATGCCTGTACTGCCCTCTTGTTCTAGTATCTCTGGGCACTTTTCTTTGATTATATATTGTATTACGATGTCGAGTTTGCTGTTTTTTTCTGGCTTTTCTGGTAGTCCAACTATTCTTAAATTGTCTCTTCTCCCTCTATTTTCCAAGTCTGTCACCTTGTCAGTGAGATATTTTATGTTCTCTTCTAATTTCTTGGTCTTTTGGCTTTGCTTTATTAGTTCTTGCTCGTTGTCTTCGAGTTGCCTAATTCTGACTTTTAAAGCCTGGTTTTCCTTTTCAGTTTCATCATACCGGTTTTGTAGATGTGTGAATTTCTTTTGCATTATTTCCCACTTTTCCTCCCAGTAGGCTTCCATCTTTTTGATCCTTTCCGAATCAAATTCTTCATTGGTTTGTGGAGAGTTTCCATTTCCTTTGGAAGGTTTTGGAACATTTGCTTGTGTTTCCTCTTCTATCTCCTCTGTATTTTGTATTTTTGCTCCATAAAATGTGTCCAAAGTCACCCCCTTCTTCTGGTTTTTCTTGGAATTTTGGGGCTTTTGTGCTTCTGTGGAGTTTGCCATCTCTATCTGAGTGGAGAAGACTAGCTTTTCTTATCTCTGTCTGGTGTTCAGAGGTTTTAGCCCCAGGCAGATTGTCTGTTCTATGCAGTTGTTGTTCTGTCTTCCCGGGGAAGCCAGGAATTGCTGGTTTTTCCATGTTACTGCCCTCCTCAGTTCCCTCTCAATGCTTCTCCATTGCCTTACTTCCACGCTCTGAGTCTGGCTTGGTCCTTTCCGCAGGGTGTTTGTTTCTGTGCCTTGGCCAGCCAGAAGAACCAGCTCTCTGAGGGGGGAGGGGCCGCAGCTTCCAGGAGCTCTGAGGGCTCCTGATATGATTAGCTTTCCCTGGGTTGAACTGAGTATGCCCTGAGGTAGGGACCTTCTGTGAGAATCAGATGGAAGGATCCAGCCAGGGGGTTACAAGCTCCCCCCGTCTCTCTCTGTTTCCCTGCTGTCTGTGTTGGGTGCCCCCTTGTCTGAGTCAGGTTGTTTTCAGGAAGTGGCCTTCAGAATAGCCGGCCCTGAGGCTCTGAGATTCCCTCTGCTGCCTTGGACTCAGCACTCTGGGTTGGGGGGGGGATGGGTCCTGGGACCTTCCTTCTGCCTACCCCTTAGGTCCGAGTGATCTTGGGTTCTGGCTTTTGGGGGGGGCATACCTTTTCATCCAGGTTCAGGAGGAGGATTCCCAGGGTCTATGCTGTTGTTCATTTTGAATTTCGGTGCCCTAGGAGCATATAGTTTGAGTTCGGTAGGGAAGGGTTTCTGGAGATCTGAACTTTAGCTTTCTCTAAGCCGCCATCTTGACCAGAAGTCGAGAAGGTTTTTCTTTACAAAATTCAAGTAATCCAGGTTCCACTCCCTATTGGAAATTTTCAAAATTGCCTCTGAAATTGGTAGAGAAGCTTTTTATAGTTTACATGGAATAAGAATTATAGAACTTAGTAAAATCTTTACCTCAAGACAAAAAAATTGGGGGAACCAATAAAAATACATTGGCTATGAATAGACAGAGCAGTCCTTGGGCCTTAATTGTCATATCCTTAAGTTTCAAAATCTTTTCTTTCTATTACCCGTCTATTTTTTTGATTGGAATGACTGGTAAAGGCTAAGAATGTTGGCAAAGGGAAAATAGCTGTGTCTCAGACTTTGAGAACTGGTACTTGTTTGCTGCAGCCAGTGATGACCCTGGGATTATTTAGATATATCAGAAGCATAAGCTCATAGATTTAGAGCTAGGAAAGACCTCAGACTTCATCTAATTCAACTTTCTCATTTTATTAATGAGGAACCTAAGTCCCAAAGAAGTTAAGTGATTTGTCCTGTCATCTCAGATAGTAAGAAGTAGAGCCAAATTTCAAACCTAGATAATTTGGTTCCAAATATATCACTCTTTTGCCTTAAACTGTTCTTCTCTTGGGATATTCTCTCTTTGTGAATTTTCACTTTTGCTGTGTTGGACTTCTTGTACAATCCTTGTGTGGACAGTCACTGTATATAGCAGAGGAACTGAAGTTCTGATGGAGTAGTTTGAGAGAAAGGTAATGTTAAGGAAAGGGAGAGAAAACTGATAAATGAAAGTGGATTTGGCTTGAGCTGGACATGTTGAGAATCTGGGATCCCTATTGGTTTAAGTTATGGTGAAAAATGTCATTCAGAAAGTGACTTGAAAACTACAGGTGAACTGAAAATGTCAGTGTAAGCTAAGTTGATAAGATTCTTTAGTGCTACTGGGCTTGAGAGTGAAAGATCAATCTTTATTCTGAGTCCTTGTGTTCCCTTGTTGTATTTGTTGTTCAGCTGTTTTTCAGATGTGTCTAATTATTTATGATCCCTTTGGGGCTTTTTTGGGCAAAAATAATGGAGTGTTTGCATTTTCTTGTCCAGGACATTTTACAGATGAGAAAACTGAGGCAAATATGTAACTTGCCCAGGGTCACACAATTAGTGTCTCAGGCTAGATTTGAACTCAGAAACATTTTCTGACTCCAGGCTCAGTGCTTTATCCACTGTGCCACTTAGCTGCCTTCTGAGTCCTTATGCCCCTCGCTGCTAAACAATATTTGTTTGGAGGAGTGTTTAAAGAAACCCTGATCACATTCGATATCACAATGACAAGCTCACATTCATGGATAATTTCCCCAAGGACTAAAATTGGTTTTAGCACATGTTCACTGAAAGGGATCCCTTAGTAGAGAAGAAAAGGGCACAGAGCTTTAGCTCCCTAGATCCAGCTGTTATTCTCACTGATATATGTGTATGTATATCCGTAGGTATGAGTGTGTGTGTGTGTGTGTGTGTGTGTGTGTGTGTGTGTGTGTGAGGGAGTAGTTTTTCTTTAACCAATTGATTTGCCACTAAATATGTATTAAATTTAACATTGTAGTCATAAAATAACTGCTCTATGTGTCTGCCTATACTTTGTTTTCTTCTTTGAATTAAAAAAGTTATTTATTAGATTATTTTTCTCTATAAACTGGGAAACTGAACCAACCCCCAAATCAACAACAGGACCAGTCAATTTTCCTTTGGTTCCTGGCTTCCAACCAAGCAACACTTAATATAGTGTCTCTTTGTCTCTCTCTGTGTGTGTCTCTCTCTCTTTTCTCTTCTCCCTCTCTCTGTCTGTCTCTGTCTCTGTCTCTGACCCTCTTTCTTTGTCTCTGTCTGTCTCTCTCCTCTATCTGTCTCTGTCTCTGTCTCTGACTCTGTCTCTTTGTCTGTCTCTGTCTGTCTCTGTCTCTCTGTCTCTGTCTGTGTCTCTCTGTCTCTGTCTGTCTGTCTGTCTGTCTGTCTGTCTGTCTGTCTCTCTCTCTCTCTCTCTCTCTCTCTCTCTCTCTCTCTCTCTCCCCCCTTTCTTAAGCCCTAGGGATTGGTTATTCTTTTTCTCTCCACTGTTACCCTCAGTGACTTCCATCCAGTACAGTATTCATCTATAGATCACTGGGAAATAGGAAATACTCTCAGCTTCTCTCCTATGCTTTTCAGAAAGAAAGAAGCCAGCTCTTCTGAATTATTTTTTTTCTGCTTGCAACCATGGGGAAAAAAGAAAAGAAATTCAAAGGAGCTTCTTCGCTTGCCCTCTCTCCTCCTTTCCTTTTTCATTTAGTAGAAGATAAAGGCCCACACATGTGATAAAGGTGAGTCTTGAACTATACAGAAAAAGCACTGACATACCATTTACATTTCAGATGAAAACCTCACACTTAGGCCATCCTGAGTTTTTTTTATCACAGGAGCAAAGAAAGTTCTAGGACTCTGAGGCTAAACGGAGAGGAACTCCTCCCACGAAAATGATTTTCTTGCTATTTCTCTATAATTAACTTTTCCCTCTCTTTTAGAATCTCTATTTTCTTTAAAAGCTCATATCAAACATCACCTGCTATTTAATATCTATCCTGACTCCTCCTGTTATTAAGTGTCTCCTATCCTAAATGACCTTGAAATTATTTTGCACAAACTTTGGGGGGGGGGGTATATGTTGCATGCCCTATCTCCTCTCCAGAATTAAAGCTTCTTGAATGCAGAGGACTAGTTCATGTTTCCCATTGAACTTTCAGAAGACCCACTTGGGGTTTTCTTGGCAAAGATACTAAAATGGTTTGTCATTTCCTTCTCCAGCTCTTTTTACAGATGAGGACACTGAGATAAACAGTTAAATGGCTTGCCCAGGGTCCCATATGTAGTGAATGTCTAAGGTCACATTTCAACTCAAGAAGGTGAGTCTTCCTGATTCCAGGTCAAGCATTCAATCCATTGTACCATCTACCTGTCCCAGAAGACAGTAATAATAAATGTTTGTTTATTAACAAACATTAATTTCAATGAAGAGAAGAATGGATAACACTGGTTATATAGCAGAGGATCTCAGCTCTTGGGTGAGAAAGGCTGTACCAGGGGGCAAGGAAGGAGGATGGCAAGCAGTAATGGTAATAAGGAATTATTCCTACTCACCTTTTCCCTATGGTTACCATGAATTTTCCTCTGTAGACTGTACTGGTCTTTGGCCAAGACTAGCAGCAGAGTGGCACAAGGGGTAAGAGTGCTGGACTTGGAGTCAGGAAGGGCTGGGTTCAAATCTTGCCTAAGAAAACTACTAGTTGGGTAACCCTGGGCAAGTCATTTATATCCCCCAGCCTAATTTTCTTCATCTGAAAAGTGGGAATAATAATAGCATGTTTCACTCAAGATTGTTTTGAGTTCAAATTGATATATTTTTGTAAAAACTGTCACAAAACAAAAGGCTTACAAAAGCCTTAAAATTGTATATAAATGCTAGCTTATTATTAACTAAATTATTGTTTTATATGAAGTATCTTTAATATTTAAGTAGTTTCATATGAAATTAAAATGAAGAGATGTGCAACTAATGTTATCTTTGTCCTTCCTTTACCATGCTGAGTTTTCAATGCCTGGTGTGTACTTGGATGCTTTAAACTGCCCACAGATACCCCTTAGATGGAGAATACTCCTACCCTCTCAGTCCCTATTACAATCTTACCCAACAAGCATTTTTAAAGTATCCTGCATATATAAGCCACTTTACTAGGCATTGGGGATATGGAAGCAAATGAAAAAATAGTTACTTTTAAGAGGCTTTTCATTCTACTGGAGATTCACAGAAATTCCCACAGCTCCTGCTCCTGTCCAGTGTAGCTCTTTTCCCTGGTTGAGGGGGCAAGTGCATTCTCTCCTTCCCTCTTTAGAAAGTATTCATGGACCTGTCTTTACCCTGGTCTTGATTGTCTCCTATCACCATGTACACTCTAGTTAAAAATAAATACGACCCATATGGGACTTTGAAGGGTGGGAGCAGGAATTGACCCTATTTCTTCTCCAGGTCTGTCATAAAATTGAACTGTGAGGGGAGGGTGAGAAAGGAGAAATAATGCTTTTCCCAATGATGAAGAAAATTCATTATTTGCTATGTAGGTGGCCAATATATTTTATAAGTGATGAAATATCTTTTTTCTAGGATTTTTTTTGTGCTGTTAATTGGACCAATAGTATGAGGGTTACTCAGACATCTTGGTGTTTTGCATGCCATAGACTGCCAGCCCTTGCTCTGTGTCATACAATATTTTCATCATCAATTTATACAACGGAATATATAACATGCACACTAAGCTCATAGATATTGTATTACATTATGTAGGGAAATATATAAATGTATTTTGAGAAAGGGTTTGTAACTCAAATATTTTTGGAAAATGAAATAAAATGAAATTTACTAGGGGTAAGAATAAGTACTAAATTTATGAAAGAAAGGAAGATAACAAATAACTAGCATATCAGAGACTCCAAATTCTTCTCTCTGGCTCATTGCAATGCTTAGAATGGTTAGATTTCCTCCTTCCATCTCCCAGCCCCCATTACCCTATTTTTGGTGTCCTAGGAAGTAGCCTCAGGTAATTTGAAAAATCTCATCCAATTGGGGCTGGTAGAATATTGGGAGTAGTAGCTGGGAAACTTGGGGGGGTAGGGGAAATACATATGCTGACCTGATAGACAAGTAAGAGGTATTGATCCAAACCAAAGGTGTGCATAATTGTTAAAGAGGGGACATTGGGACTCAGTATCATTCTGTTCCAACCTGGTGCTGGGAAGAGATTCACTTAGAACAAGAAGAGGAAACTCTGTTCCTGATTATTAAGCAAGTTTCCATGAGTCCAAAAGTCAGAAAGAACTTCAGTACAATGGAATCACACAGAACAGGGTCCCTTGCTCAGGCCTGTTTAATTTAGTTATATCAAATATCAAATATTTACCCTATCCCTACCTACCTAAAGATACTTCATAGGTCATATGGAACAAATTCCTGAAGCTAAGATTCACATGAAGGTTTGTTCTATCATGGCAGCCAAAGGAATCACACATAGGTGATTGGGGCAGCTAGGTGTTATTGTGGATAGAGTTCTGGGATTGAAGTTAGGAAGACCTGAGTTCAAATTTGACCTCAGACACTTACCTGCTATATAACCCTGAGCATATCATTTAACCTTGTTTGCCTCAGCTTCCTCATCTATAAAATGAGCTGCAGAAGGAAATGAAAAACCATTGTAGTATCTTCGCCAAGAATACCCCAGATAGAGTCATGAAGAGTCAGACATGACTGAAATGAAACCACAAAGAAATCATGATGGAGATGGTGATAGGAAACCTTATACTAAAGAACAACATGTAAAGCAATGTTTCACAAGAGAGAGGAGAAATCTTGAGAATAGGTAACAATGGAGACCAATGCACCCATCCATAGGCTGGTAGCTATAGTGGACTAGAGATAGAGAAAAGAACTTCACTGTGTTGATTAAATAGAGGAACTACGAAGGGGAACATAACTTAAGAGGGTCCATAGGAGACATCAGCTGAGTTGGAAAGTGACTTAAAAGGAGATGTGTACAGAGAAGCCACATTAGAGATAACAGCTGCTACAAATCCCTACCCAGCACATAACTGTAAATGACTACAACTATGTATTTCTCTGGGGAACAATTGATAGGTGAAGGTTGCTATTTCCCATGACTTCTATTCTAAGTCTGATTTGTCTTCTTACACCTATAATGAAATCATTACTTTCTTTGAGTTTTATGAACCACATACTTGCAAGGAGACTTAGTTCTAACACAGTAGTTTTTGGCATATAGTGAATCATTTGGGTGGGAACAAAAGGCTAAACATGTGAGAAATACTCTCAAATGGTTCCCGGGTCCTTTGTGTTATGCAAAAACCTCTAATATATGCATATACCAACTATACTTGAGTACAAAGGAAACTTGGAGTTTCTTTTATGAATTGCCCTACATAAAAGTAGGATTTTTCAAAATGGCTTGTGGAATAATACTGTGAGTAATGGACATTCCCAAGATGTGAAAATCTAGCCTACCTCAAGGAAGTTGAATGATTTTGCCTGAAGTCTCATAGCAGTTTCTAAGTCCCTACAAACTGTAGGGTTGTTGGAAGTGCAAAATCAGTTATCATTTCAGAGGGACCATTGAGTTAAGAGTAAAGCGACTAGGCTCAGCAGTAGGTAAGTCAATGAAAACTTTACCCAGTTTGCCTAATTTTCCATACTTATGGCCTTTCTAAATCACATTCTCTATTGAACATATTCTTGATTACTCTCTAAAATTACCAATAAAAGCTAAGCTCTAAGCATGTAAAGTATAGTAGTCCTTTCAATCTCCATTTGGTGCTTACTATTGCATGGAAATTGAATGGAAAACTACTTGAGAATCAAAATTATGTAATTTTAAGAAATACAATTTCTAAAATAAAAGGTACAATTACTACTAGTGACAAAAACTTTAAATCTCTCTCTCTCTCTTGTAATGCAGTAAAGTGTTAAAGTACACCATTTTGCTACCTGAGCTATAGGGGATCAATCAATAGTTATTTACTTCTAAGAGATGAAGTAGACAGGTAATAAGAAAGAAATAGGAATGAATCCTGAGCAATTCAAAGTGGTGTTTCACAGGAATGAAAACTCCAAAGTTCTCTTTTTCTCTTTAAAAGGTTGAGCTTTTTCTTTGTTTTAAATAAATGACTTCTAATTGCTTTCATGGTTTATATGCTATATTAACTTGATAACTATTTCAAATTTCTTATTTGAAGGTTTTCCTAGGTATGTGTAATTCAATGTGAATGTACAGGGAAAGAGTATTAAAAATACATAGAAATCAGTATTATCTGGTTTTTAAAATGTCCCCCACTCTTATACAAAATGTTTTATGTTCCCTTTTGTGCACCTTTTAAGATTCAAGAGAGTTTTGATTTTAAAAACAGTTAGAGGAAGAGAAAAGAATAGGATTCTTTCCTATGTCCTCATCGACGTGTGAGGCCAGCTCTGGTGCTTTCGATGTAATCTTATAGGATCAAAGGACCATGGCTTTAGAGCTGGATATATTCTTAGGAAGTGAAATTTAAAGAGGTTAAATTATTTATCCAATATCACTCTGGTTAAGTAAGTAGCAGAATGGAGATTTGAAGCCAGATCTAAAACTCTTTCCACTACAACAGACAGCCTTTCATATGAGGAAGATCCTGTGGTATGTGGAATTCTCATCTGTAGTCTGGATTTTCTTGCACTTAAAGGGTCAAGCCAAAAAATTGAACCAATGGCATATGAACAATGAAAAATTTCAGTCTGTGACCCTCAAACCACAAATGTTCTTAAGGTAGCACATATACAGATACTAGAGAATTAGATCTCTGGATGACATTTATTCTCAAGGAGAACCAGAACGTGACCTTATGTGAGCGCACACACACACACACACACACACACACACACACACACACACACACAGACACGCACACACACATCCTCTCCTATCCATCTTCTGCCAGGCTGCCAAATATTTCAAACCTTATAGCAATGTTAGCTATTGTTATTTTTCTTGTCTATTGATTGGTTAGGGGTTCCATAATGCACTGAGTTAATTTCACCTTTGGATAAGTGAAAGGCAAGGTGAAGAAATACTTTCTTATCCAAGGATTGTTTGTTTTGTCTGTATAGCCCTCAGGCACATATGTGTGAACCCAGAAGATAACAAAAGCCACCACCAGCAAATTATTAATTCCAATAGCTGCTTTCATTTCAAAATTAAGGCACTAGTGTTTACCTTGAGAAATTAAATTGTTTTCTTCTAATTAAAGACCTTTTAGTCATAACACCTGACTCTAATATATAAGAGCAATACCTTAGCCTCATACAGAGAGCTTTGACTTAAAAACTTTCATTGGAATCCCACAAAAATTTTTATGAAGTAGTTAATAGAAGTGTTATCTCATTTTAATGATGAAACCAACAGAATATTAAGTGAATACCTTTTTAACTTATTATCGAAAGAGATGAGCAAGAGTCATCACACAGGGGGGTGGAGTCAAGATGACCCCTTAGATGCAGCAAAACTCCAGACCTCTCTGAAAATCCTTCCACACCAATAAAAAAAGTGCTTCAAGGAGATAGAAAATCAAATCAAACAACAGGACAGAGCTGGGGGACCCTCCTGCTGGATTCAACTTAAAAGATACACCAAAAAAAAAAAAAACCTGAATTCTTGAACTCTCTGGTTTAAGGAAAAGGAAGAAGGAAGCTTCCCCTACCTACTTTGCTGAGTATTCAGAGGTCACTGGAATCTCAGAGCAAGGGCTGTAGCCCAGAGGGAGAGCCTTGCTGGCACTTCTGTGTCAGACTCATGGTGCTGAACACAGTCATCATGGAGGTACCTGGAGGAGATGCTCTGAGAGAGCAGCCTAGTTACAGCCCAAACTCTCAATCTTGGACCCCATTCCTTCTCAAGGTTTTGGCCTCAGGGCACATCCAGTTCTGCAGATAAGCTCCACCCTGGTTTAATCTTATCAATAGGAAAGATAAGAAGTCTTCAGATTTCAGGGAAACTCAATCTTCCATACACCTCCCACACTGACTGTACTGAGAGCCTTGCTGACTAAATTCTGAGGGTGAAGGCTGCAATTACTATAGAATACCTTGATAACAGAGCAGGAAGCATAGTTCCCTTCAGCCTCCACACCTGCACCTAAACCTATAGCTTCTCCTGCCAGCTGGGGAATCTGACCTCAGGGCTCATTAATACTCAATCAGCAGAGCAGAGAAGAAGCCCCTTGAGGACAGAATAGCCCAAAACCACATATCCAGCAAGTAAACAGAGGAGAAAGATTATAACCAATGTCAGGGAGGAAAGAAGGAAGAAAATATGAGTAAACAACAGAAAATGAAAAAAGAAATTGCAATCGACAGTACCTATCCAGGTAATGAACAAAGAGCAATTGGAATAGAGGAGGATCAAGGAACACCAAGCAAAAATGCAGAAATTCCAGTGAATTCAACACAGGCTTTGGAAGAAATTAAAACACAATTCAAAAAATGATTAAGAGAGGCTGAAGACAATTGGGAAAAGAACATAAAAAATAAGTCATCTGGAAACAGATGCACATGAACTAAAATAAGAAAATAGTGTCTTGAAAGCCATGATTGACCAACTTGAAAATGAGGCAAAGAAAGTGAAAGATGACCTACAAAGAAAATCAGACCAGAAGGAGAATGACCAAAAAGCCAACCATGAAATTCAGTCTTTAAAAATTAGAATCCAACAACTAGAAGCAAATGACTTCACAAAGCAGTGAGTCTATAAAACAAAATCAAAAGAATTAAAAAATTGAGGAAAATATGAAACACCTCATTGACAAAATTACAGACTTGGAAAATAGATCCAGGAGAAAATTTAAGAATTATTGGACTACCAGAAGATCATGACAAAAGAAAAACCCTGGACATAATTCTACTGGAAATTATCCAAGAAGACTGCCCCAATATTCTTGAACAAGAGAGAAAAGTGACAATTAAAAGAATCTACCATTCACCTCCTGCATTTAATTACCGATTGACCAAGCCCAGGAATTTAATAGTCAAATTCAAGGACTACCAGACTAAGGAAAAAATATTACAAGCTGCTAAGAAAAACTCATTCATATATCATGGAACCACAGTTAGGATAACACAGAACCTGACTGCATTCACACTGAAAGACCAGGAGGCATGGAATATGATATTCTTGAAAGCAAGGTAAATAGGTCTATAACCAAGAATCAACTACTCAGCAAAACTGATTATATTTTTGCAGGGGAAAGTATGGTCACTTAATAAAATAGAAGACTTCTAAGCATTCATAAAGAAAAGACCAGGCTGTTTAAGAAACATTTCTGTTTAAGAAAATTTGATGCCCCAAACCAGAACCCAAGAGAATCACCAAACAGTAATTAAGAAAGGAGGTAAACCCTTTTTTAAGAGACCCAATAAGTTGAAATGATTTGTATTTATATAAGAAGAGGTGATATTGGTAACTCTTAAAATTGTTATTATCATTGAGGTAGCTAGAAGAAATATACTTAGAGACATCAGTGACAAGCTATATATAAACTAAGAGAGGGAAAAAGGATAATACTAAGAGATATGGGAAAGGAGACAAAATGAGGAGGGGGAAGAAAAGGCCAATACAAGAAAGAAATTGGAGACAGGTAATATTTAATTCATAAGCATATTGAAATTGACTTAAAGGGAAATGAACAATCATATCCATTGGACCAGAGAATTGTATCATGCCATATAGAGAAGTAGAATGGTAATAAATGGACTGGCAGGGAGGGAAGCAATACAAGGGAGGGAGAAGGTGGGGGTTAGTTTAAAAAGCACTATAGTAAGAGAGGAATTAATAAGAGGAGAGGTACTAGGAAGGGGAGTAACATAAGGGGTAAATTTAGGGTTGAGACTGAATGTAAAAATTATTGGTCACCAAGGATTTAATTTCTTAAATCCTAAATGAAACACTCAAGTCAGAATGGAATTTTATGGTGTTTTAATTACAATAGGAGGAAGAAATTAAGAAAGAGAGAGAGAGAGAGTAAAAGAGTTAATTTAAACTTCTCCAACTCAGGCTGAGTCAGGTAGGAATTCAAGGCCTTGGCCAAGGGGCCCTCCTCTGAGAGTCAAGGGAAAAGGGAGTCAGTCTTATCACTCACAACATGATGGTCTCGAGGAAGCTGTCTGAGGGAGCTCCTCCAGGCTCAAGTTCCAGGATCAAACTAGTGTTCAGCCTTCTCCACAGGAAGTGATGAGAGCTCCAAAGGCAGTTCTCTACCTCACTTCCTGCATCTCACATGTGCCAATTGTGGCTCAAGCTTGGCTTAGGACTGCCCAGGGGAAAGTCAGGTGTTTCTGATTTGTCACTTGCTAACACATGCCTGTGTAGTGTGTGTGTGTGTGTGTGTGTGTGTGTGTGTGTTTGTGTGTGTGTGTGTGTGTGTGTGTACATTCCTGGGTGCTAGACTAAGCAAGATGGAGAAAATCTAAAAATCACAGTAACATTAGAGAGGGGAAAGGGGAGAAACTGACTAAAGGTGAAAAGTTGGAGGGGAGGGTAAGAGGGATAAGAGAAAAGGCAGAACCTAAGAAAGAAGTCAAAATGGAGGGAAATATACAGACATTAATCATAACTATGAATGTGAATGGGAAGAACTCACTACTAAAAAGGAAGTAGATAGAAGAATGGATTAAAAATAAGAATTCTACCATATGTTCTCTGGAGGAAACACACTTGAGTCAGCTAGATATACACAGGGTAAAATCAAGAGGGTGGAGCAGAATTTACTGGATTGTACATGAGACAAAGAAGGCTGGAGTAGCAATTACTATCTCAGACAAAGCTAAAGCAAAAATATTTAGGATTAAAAGAGATAAGAAAGGTAATTATATCTTGAGATAATGAGGAAATATCAATACTCAACATATATGCACCAACTGTTACAGCAGTCAGATTTATAAAGGAGAAACTAAAGGAGCTTAAGGAGGAAATAGATAGTAAAATCTATCTATTTGTGGGGGAACCTAACCTTCCTTTATCAGAACTAGATAAATTGAACCAAAAAATAAATAAGAAAGAAGTAAGGGAAGTAAATGAAATATTAGAAAAATTAGAGCTAATAGATATTTGGAAAAAAAATAAATAGGGATAAAACGGAATATGCCTTCTTTTCAGCAGCATATGGCAAATATCCAAAGACTGACCATGTACTAGGTCATAAGAACATTGCAAGCAAATGTAGGAAAACAAAAATAATAAATGCAATTTTTTCAGACCATAATGTAATAAAAATCATAATAAATAAGGGCTTGTGGAAGGGCAGATTTAAAAGTAATTGGAAACTAAATAATCAAATTCTACAAAACTGGTTGATCAAAGTACACATCAAAGAAACAATTACTGATTTCATTGAAGAAAATGACAATGAGGAAACAATTTATCAAAATCTATGGGAAGCAGCCAAAGCAGGACTCAGGGGAAAATGTATATTTCCTGAGTGCATATAAAGAGGTCAATGAATTGGGCATGCAACTTAAAAACTAAAAAGAGAACAAATTTAAAATCCCCAAATAAACACTAAATTGGAGATCCTAAAAATCAAAGGAGAAATTAATAAAATTGAAAGCAAAAGAACTAGTGAAGTAGTAAATAAGACTAGGAGCTGGTACTTTGAAAAAACAAATAAAATAGATAAAGTACTGGTTAATCTAAGAAAAAAGGCAACAAGAAAACAAAATTAACAATATCAAAGATGAAAAGGATAACCTCACCTCTAATGAAGAGGAAATCAAGGTAATTATTAATTCTCTTTTGCCCAATTGTATGGCAATAAATATGACGATCTAGGTGAAATGGATGAATATTTACAAAAATATAAATTGCCTAGATTAACAGAAGAGGAAATAGAATTCTTAAACAATCCCATTTCAGAAAGAGCATTTGAACAAGCCATCAAGAAATTCCCTAAGAAAAAATCCCCAGGGCCAGATGGATTCACAAGTGAATTCTATCAAACATTTAAAGAACAACTAATCACAATATTACACAAACTATTTGACAAAATAAGCAAAGAAGGAGTTCTACCAAATTCCTCTTATGATACAAATATGATACTACTTCCAAAGCTGGGCAGACTAAAAACAGAGAAAGAAAACTATAGACCAATCTCCTTAATGAACAAATCTTAAATAGAATACTAGCAAAAAGATTCCAGCAAGTTATCACGGGGGTTGTTTTCTATGATCAGGTGAGATTTATACCAGGGATGCAAGGATGGTTTAATATTAGGACAGTCATCCACATAATTGACCATATCAACAACTAAACCAACATAAATCACATGATTATTTCAACAGATGCAGAAAAAGCCTTTGACAAAATACAAAACTCATTCTTATTGAAAACACTAGAAACCTTAGAAATAGATGTGTCTTTCCTAAAAATAATAAAAAGTATATATTTAAAACCATCAGCAAGCATCATCTGCAATGGAGATAAATTAGAAACCTTTCCAATAAGAACAGGAGTAAAACAAGGATGCCCATTATCACCTCTATCATATAAACACTAGCTGTAGCAATTTGAGAAGAAAAATGAATTGAAGGGATTGAAGTAGACAATGAGGAGATTAAACTCACTTTTTGCAGATAATATGATGATCTACTTTAAAAATCCTAGAGAATCAACTAAAAAGCAAGTGGAAATAATCAACAACTTTAGCAAAAGTGCAGGATATAAAATAAACACACATAAATTATCAGCATTTCTATATATTTCCAATACAACTCAGCAGCAAGAGTTAGAAAGAAAAATTCCATTTAAAATCACCCTAGACAATATAAAATATTTTTACACAATTAAAACTAGATCCAAATAATTGGAAAAACATTAATTTCTCATGAGTAGGATGAGCTAATATAATAAAAATGATAATCCCAGCCAAACTAATTTACTTATTTAGTGCCTTACCTATCAAAATACCAAAAAAAACTTTTTTACTGAATTAGAAAGAAATTAATACAAAGTTGATTTGGAAGAACAAAAGATCAAGAATATCAATGGAACTAGTGAAGAGAATGTGAAGGAAGGGGGCCTAGTAGTACTTGATCTTAAACTGTATTATAAAACAGTGGTCATCAAAACAATATGGTACTGTCTAAGAGACAGAAGGGAGGATCAAAGGAATACACTTGGGGTAAATGACCTCAGCAATATAGTGTACGACAAACCCAAAGATCACAACTTTTGGGACCAAAAATCACTATTTAACAAAAACTGCTGGGAAAATTAGAAAGCAGTATGGCAGAGATTAGGTTTAGATCAACATCTCACACCCTATACCAAGATAAATTCAGAATGGGTAAATGAATTAAATATAAAGAGGGAAACTATAAGCAAATTAGGTGAACATCAAATAGTATATTTGTCAGATCTATGGGAAAGGAAAGATTTTAAGACCAAGAAAGAGATAGAGAGTATTACAAAGTGTATAAATGAATAATTTTGATTACATTAAATTAAAAAGGTTTTGTACAAACAAAACCAATGCAGCCAAAATTAGAAGGGAAGCAACAAATTGGGTGGGAAATATAACAAAAACCTCTGAGAAAGGTCTAATTACTCAAATTTACAAGGAAATAAATCAATTGTACAAAAAATCAAACCATCCCCCAATTGATAAATAGGTAAGGGACATGAATAGTCAGTTTTCAGATAAAGAAATCAAAACTATTAATAAGCACATGAAAAAGTGTTCTAAGTCTCTTATAATAAGAGAAATGTAAATCAAAGCACCTCGAGATATCACCTCATACCTAGAAGATTGGCTAATCTGACAACAAAGCAAAGTAATAAATGTGGGAGAGGATGTGGCAAAATTGGGACTCTAATGCATTGCTGGTGGAGTTGTGAATTGATCCAACCATTCTGGATGACAATTTGCAGCTATGCCCAAAGGGTGCTATACGACTGCCTGCCCTTTGATACAGCCATACCACTGCTGGGTTTGTACCCCAAAGAGATAATAAGGAAAATATGTATACAAAAATATTTATAGTCATGCTCTTTATGGTAGCAAAAAATTTGAAGATTAGGGGATGCCCTTTGGTTGGGGAATGGTTGAACAAGTTGTGGTATATGTTGATGATGGAATTCTATTGTGCTAAAAGGAATAATAAACTGAAGGAATTCCATGGGAACTGGAACAACCTCCAAGAATTGATGTAGAACAAAAGGAGCAGAACCAGGAGAATGCTGTACACAGAGACTAATAGATAAACTGTGGCACAATCGAATGTAATGGACTTCTTTACTAGCAGCAATGCAATGATCCAGGACAATTCTGAGGGACTTAGAAGAAATAATGCTATCCACACCCAGAGAAAGAACTGTGGAATTAGAAATATAGAAGAAAAACATATGATTGATCACATGGTTCAATAGGGATATGATTGGGGGTGTAGACTCTAAACGATCACTCTATTGCAAATATTAATAATATGGAAATGGGAAATTCATGTAAAAAGCAGTGGAATTTCTCATTGGCTATGGGAAGGGGTTGGGGGAAGGGAAGGAAAGAATATGAGTCATGTAACCATGGAAAAATATTCAAAATTAATTAAATAAATACACTTTTTTTTAAAAAAAGTTGTTGCACAGGATAGACAGACATGGATGGGCTGTAATCTGTATCATTGGAAGGATAGTGATAGGGACTAGACCTGAGATTTCATTGGTATAGAGAACTTCCTGATGAGGAAACTCCATCTACCAATATGTTAGTCTCTTCTCTGTAGGCAACTAGCTGGCATCATGAGTACAGTGTTGGACTTAGATTCAGGAAAACCTAAATTTGAGTCCTGCTTTAGATAATTCCTACTTGTGTAGCCCTAGGAAAATCACTTAATCTCACTCAATCTCAATTTCCTCATCTTTAAAATGGGGACAATAATAGTATCCATTTGCAAAATGCTTTAAAAAGCTTAAAGTCTTTTATAAATGCTAGCTATTATTATTCTCTGCAATTTAGAACAATGAGAAATTAAATTTTACTAGGGTCACAGAGTCAGTATCAGAGTCTAGATTTGAACCTCATTATTCCTATTCCTGAGATTTGTTCTCTATCTACTCTAATATGCAGCCTTAGATGCATTTGAGTTCTCATGGGACAATGACTACACAATGATTAATTTGCTAAAGGTCGGATGGCTTGGAAGTGGTGGAATCAGGTCTAGAACCCAGGTTTCCTTACTCCTAATGCTAGCTCTTTCCACTGCACCTCACTGCCCTTATAATTAAGATAGTGTCCTGAGTAAGTAAAGCCTGGTAGTTTGTGGGTAATATAGATTAGGACCTTGTAGTGCTACATATGTCTCCAAAGCATATTTGGAAGTAGCATTTGGTATTTTTCAAGGTGAATAGCTCTCGAGGGTAAGTCCCTCTGAAAGTAACCAATCATTAACTTTACCTATTGATACAGAAAAAAGTTCTAACAACCATCATCTAAAGGCTACCTGAGCCCCAGCTGGTGTACGCAGGCACTTATCCAAACCCCATAGTCTCAAGGATGCTAGTTTCAGATGCTGTGTGTATAATAGGTGAGAGTAAATCAATTCCCTCAGCTTTGTCACCTCTGAATGAGCTATTCTCAGGATCAAGTGGATGAGATTTTTATCTTTTGAAGAGCTCATATACCAGATCCTCATCACTTTTTGAACCCTTTGAGTCCCCTCCCACAAAAAAAAGCTGATCTGAAGTAAAAAAAAAAAAAAGATAAACAAGCCCGTTTTACTGATACCCACCCAGCTGGACTTTGGGACTCTCAGATCTTATTTAAAAATATGAAGGCAATATGGAGAGATAGTCATAGAGACAGAAGGCAGTAGTTCAAATCTTATCTTTGAAACATACTGGTAATATGATGAACACTAAGTCAGTTAACATCTCAGTTTCTTCCTAGCAGAGATTTGAAGTCATAGTATAAGTTAAAGGTGAAATATTGGTTTGCACCATGGGATAAATTCCAATATAGGCAAAAACTATAGGTCTGATCATGTCAACCTCTTACTCAGTAAACTCCAAAGGCTTCCTATTGCTTCCAGGAGAAAATACAAAATCTGTTTGGCATCCAAAGCCCTCCATAACCTAGTCCCCTCTACTTTCCTTAAACCTTACCCTCTGACATGCATTCTTTAATCCAGGGACATTGAATTCTTGACTGTTAAATGAATAAATCCCTCCATTTCTTGACTGCAGGGAATATCTCTAGTTGTTCCTCATGCCCAGAAAACTCTCCCTTCTGAACTCTGATCACTGATGCATATTCCTGAGTTCAAATCCAGCCTCAGACACTTACTGGTTGTGTGGCCCTGGGCAGGTTACTTAATCCTGCTTGTCTCAAAAAAAGATATTCCCATTTGAGATCTGTTTATATCAGTATCATCCAAGCAATTACATTACATAAACATTTATTACAAACCTACAGTGTATACATGTCTGCTAGGTGCTACAAATGCAAAAATGAAAAATATCATCTCTATTATTGAGGAACTTACAATCAAATTTGTGTATATATGTGGGGAAGTGGATACATGAATAAGTATGTGAAGTGTGTGTGGAGGAGGTGAGAAATAGTCAAAGTGCCCTAAGAAAGGCACTTTGAAGTGGGGAGTGGAGCAAATTAGAGAAGGAAGGAAGACTCCATGGAGAAGGTAGTATACAAGTAATGCTTCAAAGGGAGGAGGAAGGGAATATATCTTTTTTCATTTTTAAAATACTTTTCCATGTTTACATATTTTGTTTGCTTTCTCTCCCCTTTCCTCTCCCCTCCCCTCCCAGATCCAATAAACACTTTCACTGGGTTATACAAATGTTATCACTTATATCCATTTCCATATTAAGATTCTCTTGGTTCTGCTCCTTTCACTCTGCATCAATTCCTAGAGGTTGTGCCAGTTCACATAGAATTCCTTCAGCTCATTATTCCTTTTATCACAATAGTATTCCATCACCAACAGATACCATAATTAGTTCTGTGATTCCCTAATTGATAGACACCACCTCATTTTCCAAATTTTTGCCAACACAAAGAGCATGGCTATAAAGATTTTTGTACAAACTTTTTATCTCTTTGGGGTACAAAACTATTAGTGATATTGCAGGATCAAAGGACATGCATTCTTTTAAAGCCCTTTGGGCATAGGAACAAACATATTTAAGCACCTACTATGTACCCAAAGGATTTGAAAAAATAGGGTTGAAAGAACTCTAAGTCATTGGGGAATCATCTAAGAAAATACATAGAGGCAAAATAAGATTTAGGAATAGGCAACCTTTCAGTTTGGCTATAATGTAGAATGCTTTTAAGGTGAGGAATGTGAAAAAAAGACTAGAAAACTAGATTGTAAAATTCAGGGTGAGAATTTTGTATTTTTCCCTTTAGTCTACATTTGGACAAACTAAGACTTAAGGTCAAAATCTGGCAGCCTGCTTTTATAGGGTTGTGCAAAGTAAAAAATTTTTAAATGTAAAAAAATGTAAAAATTTTTCACCTTGGGCTGTATGAAACCAGGTTACCACTGGGTTTGGCCATGAGGCCACATTTTACCCTGCTATAGGCAATAAGGAATCACTGAAGGATTTTGAAATATGGTAAATCTTTGGGATTGACATTATTTTAATTTCTTTGTGAAGAATGGATTGCAAAAAGGAGAAACTATGAGCAAGGAGGTCATTTAGGAGATTGTTATAATAGTCTAAGATTTGCAGTATGGCATGGATTGTACAGAAAGTTTTTCATTTGAGAATGTGTAATCCAAAGATAACTGATAAAAATTCATCTTGACATGCAGTAGCTTGCTTGCTACTAATTCTCCTCATTTATCAAAATGCCACAACAAAAGTATTCCTCCATTCATAATCAATGAAATGTTCCTTTTCTCCTCTTCTCCCAACTACCACATCTTAGACAAGTAATTGCCCTATATCATTTTGCCTTCTTTTTATACAGACCAATTTTTTTTTGTTCTGTTACACATAGAAGAAATATTACAATTAGTCCCATTTCTTCCACAATAGTCAAGTTATTGGTAAACACTCTATTATTTTTCATTGTTGATGTTATCCTACCATTCCCCATATTTGTGAGCTTCATTTAGCTTTAGTGATATCCCTTCACAGATGATTTCTATAATAAATACAAAAGAACATTAATTTAAAAGTTTAGCAGGCACATGATTATTTTAGCTAACTCCTTGTAAGTATAGAGGGAAGAGAAGGGAAGGAGAGGGGAGTGGAAGGGAGGGAAAGGGAAGGGAGAAAATGGAACTCTTTCTTTGGTCTTGCATAGATTGTAGTCTTTAGTTCACTGAAACAAGAACACAACAATATAAGATTATTCTGTAAACTAAAATCAAATGCCAGCCTGGTAGTGAATCTGTTGCACACTAATTAAGCCTATAAGAAGCAAAAGGGTTCTTGACTCTAGGTTTCTGGGAGTAATTTCTAAATAGAATTTTTATATTCATATAATATATATTATAAAGGAATTTAAAGAAGAATGCTCTTTTTTTCTTCCCTAGGGACTATCACAGGACAGGAAGTCAAAAGAAGGAAGAAATGGCAGCTAGCCAAGGTGCTGAAGTCAGGATTATAAATGTGGAGCTGTTGCAAAAGATTTGTTGATGCTATTGTGTCATTTCAAACATGTTTGACTTTTCACAAACCCATTTAGGATTTTCTTGGCAAAGGTAGAGATGAGGAACTGAGACAAAAACAGGGTTAAGTGACTTGCCCATGGTCACACAACTAGTAAGTGTCTGAGGCCAGATGTAAACTAAGATGAGTCTTCCTGACTTTAGTCCTGACTCCACCTAGCTCTATGGACTGGTAGTCAGTAAACCACCCAGTGTAGCTCTTATATTTTCCCCATTGAATACATGTATTTTAAAAACCAACAGCTACACGCTTCCTCACCCTTATCTGTTTACCCTGAAAGTTATTACCACTAACATTAGTTCCATTGCATCCATAAGTTGTTCCAAATCTGTAAGAGTGGAAGGTATGCGACTGAAGAAAATAGAAAACACACATTCCAGGTACCAGGCCCACAAATAATGACTGTGTTTCTCCATTCCACAAACAAGAAAAAATGAAGTTACAAACATCTAGTAAACGGCTGATGCTGCATTACCATAAATGGCAGGGTGATAAATAGAATCCTGGATTCTGGATTCTGTGACAGTCTTAAACACAGTTCTTTTCCAAGTGAATGATGGCATGAGTTTCAGCTATGAACACAGTAAAGTGGTATAATTATATACAAAAGAACAAGAAATCAGTTTAAATCACCTAAGAACATTTATTGTTGTGAGTAGCATTTGGGCACCAGTAGATGAATCTCAAGGGGGTAATGCTGGAAAAAAATAAACAGGACAAAACTATAGAGCTGAGTGAAGTTCAGGGTCTTAAAGAGAGGAGTTAGCATATTTCTGATATTCTTGGTACAGGCACATATTAACATGACTCCAGAAAGCTTATCTGAAATTTAAAATCCATGTGGGAAACAGAAAGTAGGTAAATCAAGGAATAAAACATTTATTAAGCACTTACTGTATGCTAGGTACTTTGAAAAGTGCTAGGTATACAAAGACAGTCCCTGCCCTCAAGGAGCTTACATTCTAATAGGAGAAAACAGGACACATAAAAAGTAAACCAAAAAGCTGAGGGGCTGGGGTTGGACCAGTGAAGAAGGGAAGGAAGGTACTCACATGAAGACAATATGTTGAAGGCAGGAAGATCAGAAGCATAGTTAGTAGGGGAATGAAGGGTGACCATTTTTGATCTTTCTCCCAAATGGAGGTACTAGGAACCCACCAATGGAAGAAGGGGACTGACAATGGGGGTGGGATGTTCCAAAGAGAGAGGGTCACAGATGTGAATGATAACAAACACAATTCACTTTAGATAATATTTCACAATGCACTTGCCCTCAAAATATCTCACTCTATTGCTTTTTGGGTGGCTTTGAGTCCATGAAAAACAATATATACCTAGCATAGTTGCTAAAGGCAACCAACCAGTCCTGTGGCTCATGGATGGGGGCTCAGAAGTTCTAGTTCTATATCATCATAGATAGTTCCTTGCTCTGGATTTCTTTGACTGTCAGATAAGATTCCCAGGGCTTCATTCTACTTCCACTATGGATTCACAAGGAAAGTTACTATTTATAGCATTGTTAATTATAGAAAAAGCTTTGGGGCCAGAGTCCAAGTTTTTCCCAAACAAAAAAGGTTAAAAAATAAAACTAAAGAGTATCAACAAACATGAATCAAGTATGGAACATATGGCTTATTCCTACACAGGAAAAAGGAATGATAAACAATAATCATTGAATGACTAGAACAAAACCAAAACCAGAATTAGTAACAATAATACTCATACAAATAGTCAGGGGGATTATGGTCAAAGTTTGTTGGGAAATAGCTTCTTTTCAAGATTTCTAATTTATCATTTTACATTTTACTTCCACTAAATACAGTTCAATAAAAAAAAATCAGATAGGATTTTCTTTTCAATGGCTTCACGTTCTGTTTTTAAAGAACACTTCCCTTCCATCTTAGAATCAATAGTAAGTATCAGTTCCAAGGCAGAAGAATGGTAAGGGCAAGGCAAATAGGGTTATGTGACTTGCCTAGGATCACAGGACTAGGTCAGATTTGAACCCAAGATCTCCTCCCCTCTAGGCCTGGCTCTCTATACACTGAATCACCTAATTGCCCCTTCACATTCTCTTAAATGGTAACTCCTTCCTTGCTTCTAATCCTTGCTCACAGATGTTGCAACCCCACCTATTCCAGAACTAACAGACCTTTCAATACCTTTTGGTGCAGACAAGGATAATGCTAAAAAAAAAGTAAGCAGAAGAGGAAAGGTCATCTAGGGATCCTTGTACAAACCCTGCTGAGTTACCACTAAGCAAGGAAAGCAGCAGCTACTACTCCTATTATGCCAGAGTGGAGAAAGGCCCCTTTCTCCATCCCAGGCTGAAATTACATATAGCTAGGTGCTGGGAGTGCAGAACCAAGAAGGCAGTCAGCAGGAAACCACCTCCCTGTCTCCCAATGTGGTTCCCCAAATCATCAGCTTTTCTGGCTTAGCAACCTATTATGACACTTCAACCCTGGGATGAACTACATATAGTTAGAAGCAAGCACAAGACATCTATGTGTACTCAAGTTTCTACTATATTTCTGGGAGGTTAGCAGAGAATACCTATGAAAGTTCTAAGAAAGTGGGGGCTTAATACAAATATGAAATATTTATGTAGATATAAGTATTCTATATCTGTTTATTTTGCAGTGTCATTCAAGAGACATGAAGGGGAAAGTGGATTGAGCCTATGGTCCACTTCACATTTGGTAGGAAGTCTAGGATGCTATTATCCCAATAAATGAGTCACAACCAAATTGTAATTACTTTTATTAAAAGCATTTACTAATGAGCTAAGATATAGTTTTGAATCTTACTAAAACCTTAGTGGAGAGAATAGAGTTTAAAAGGTGTTTGGGAAGATAATGAAAAAGCCAAGATGAGTTGAATAAATTTATCAAAAAAGCAAGCACAAAATAGTCCATGTAGAAATAAATACTGAAATATATTCTTAAGGGACCTAATATAAGTCTTGATTAATATCATATTAATTTTTCTATATCTATTCTTTTATCATATCACTCCACCAAGAATCAAGAATGAATTATCTACTTCTTGCTATATTGAGTGTAGACTCCTTCAATGTTTAGGCCTACTCTTAATTTGGACTGAGACTTCCTTTTCCAAAATATTTATGGTGACTTCCCTCCCATCCCTAATCTGTTACTTAGTTTAGTCTGCACAAAATACTCATGTCAGACATTACACTTTTGGTAATCCCTTCTTTCTCTAAATTTCCTACTTCACCCACCCCTACACACACCTAATTAAGTCTTACTCATTTACAAGACTCAGATAAGTATCATATCCAATAAGATGTCCCCCACAAAACTCCATCTTACACTTGCCAGTTATTTTTCTAAATTCCTATAATATTTCTTTTCTTCACTACAAATTTTAGCATGATTATGTTATGCCCCTTTCTTTTCTTTTTTTTACGTCTTCAGTCAGGGAGTTCCTTAAGAAGTTCCATGATCAACTTGTTGAGTTTATAGGGCATTAGGATAGTCTTAGGAATAACTGAGGAACACCTCCTCAGGGAATATGAACATAATAGTGGCATAATAATTAAATTCAGTCATTGAGGCAATCTTCTGTTGATGGACTGACTAAAAAGCAGCTGCTTCTTCCTGAAATTTATTATAGGGAGCTGATCCCTATTATAGATTCCTTTAGGATTCCTCCTTCATCTTTTCTCTCTTGTGACTTTCTTTTGCAAGTCACCATTAACTCTCCTAGGATTTGAGTGTTGAAAAAATTGAAGAAATTTGTTTTCTGATTGACTATTGTACTCCAGCAAAAGTTCAAAGGAAAAGGTGATGAGAGAATCATGAAGAGACAAAGAATATTTGATCTTCTTGCTTTTGCAATATTTTCTTTGTGGTACCCTCTCCAAATTCAGAACCTTCAAGTTACAGGTTGGGTGGCTAAGATGAGGTAGATACCATGGGTTCCAAGTATATAAACATGTGCATACTTATATATTTATGCATATATATATATATATACACACACACAAACACACATACATATCTGTTAAATGATGGCTTTCTTTAGTGTGGGATGGGGAGAGAGGGAAAGAGACAGTTCAGAACTTAAAATGTAACAAAAATAAATTTAATTTAATTTAATAAAGAAGGAGCTGAATCTGAGCAGTTATAAAAAGAACTAAGAAAAAGGTCATTTGTATATTATATTGATTACTCATACATACAGAAAAAGATAGAAATCTACCCAATAATTTTTATGAGGAAAATATGCTGTTGATTTAAAAACCTATCAAAGACAATCATTAAAAGAAAATTACAGGCACATTTCCCTGATATATACATATTAAAAAGTTCTAAATAAAATATTAGGTAAAATATAGCATAATGTTATAACCTCATTTCCCTTTTTTGACAGAGTAACCTGATTAATAAATGAGCAGAATGCCATAGATTATGGTTGGAGATTTTAGCAGAGGATTTGATAAAATCTCTAATGTCATTCTTGTGGGAAATTTAGAAAAGTATGGACTAATCTATAGTAGATGGATTCAAAACTTCTGCAGTAGCTAGACCCATTACTGCTCATTAAGGTTTTGAAGTCAACTTTGAAGGACCATTTTAGCAGAAAGAGGTAGTGCCAGGAAGAAGTTTTCAGTCCGTAGCTACAGTAGAGCTTGTGAACCCAGCTATGGAGCGGCAATGGCATGACTTCTCAACTTGAGATATGGCCATCATGCAGCTGAGTAGTGGAAGATCTTAACCCCCATATTTTTTGAGAAGTTTTGATAACTGAGAAGTGTACCTACCTAAATGAAGACTAATCCATGACCTAAATTCTAAGAACTACTAGAGAAAACTCTGGGGAAAGGCAAGTGAGCCAAAGAGTTAAGATTATACGAATCATTTCCAAGCCTGAATTCAGTTCATCTAAATCCAGAAAGTAGATGAATAAATGCTATTTTGCCTTTGTTGTTGAAATGAAGTGTCTAGGTAGCCTGGTCGATGAAATGTAGGACTTGAAACTTAGGAAGATCTGTGTTTAAAACTTACCATAGACACTTAGCTGTGTGACTGAGCAAATTACTTAACTTCTTTCAAATTTCAGGTTCCTCATGTACAAAATTAGGGTACAAAAAGTACTTCCCTTATGGGGGTGGTTGTGAAACTCAAATAAGTATAAATATAAAAGATAAAGGTACATAGAAATATGTAGAGATCTTCATCTATGTATCTGCTTATCTTTCTATCTGTCTATCTAGTTATCTCTCTCTCTGTCTATCCATCCATCTATCATCTATCTATCTCTATATAAATATTAAGGTATTATGCAAATGCTAGCTATTATCATTGAAGCAGTTTTGAATCCACTTCTTTTATAGTTTAATCCATAGACTTCATATACTATATTACCACTCATCTGTTATATATTGCATCCTACCTTCTTGTTATGCCCCTTGGAATGTAATCTTCTTGAGGACAAAGACTCTAAGTTTTTTATCTAAGCACCAATCAGAGTACTACATAAAATAAGTACTTAATGCTTGCTAACTTGAATTGAATGTCCCATGTGTCTGTGCTTGGCCTTGTACTATTTACCATTTTATTTTATTTTATTTATTATTATTATTTTTTAAATTGACATTATTTTATTTGGTCATTTCTGAGCATTATTCATTGGATACAAAGATCATTTTCTGCCCCCCTCCCCCACCTATCCCATTCTACTGATACTACTGGGTATCATATGTAATCTTGATTCAAACCCATTTCCATGTGGTTGTTATTTGCATTAGAGTGTTCATTTAGAGTCTCTTCTCAGTCATATCCCCTCAACCCCTGTAGTCAAGAAGTTGCTTTTCCTCGGTGTTTTTACTCCCACAGTTTGTCCTCTGCTTGTGGATAGTGTTTTTTTTCCTCCTAGATCCCTGCAGATTGTTCAGGGACATTGCATTGACACTAATGGAGAAGTCCATTACGTTTGATTGTACCACAGTGTGTCAGTCTCTGTGTACAATGTTTTCCTGGTTCTGCTCCTTTCACTCTGCATCACTTCCTGGAGGTTGTTCCAGTCTCCATGGAATTCCTCCACTTTATTATTCCTTTTAGCACAATAGTATTCCATCACCAACATATACCACAATTTGTTCAGCCATTCTCCAATTGAAGGGCATCCCCTTATTTTCCAATTTTTGGCCACCACAAAGAGTGCAGCTATGAATATTCTTGTACATGTCTTTTTCCTTATTATCTCTTTGGGGTACAAACCCAGCAGTGCTATGGCTGGATTAAAGGGCAGACAGTCTTTTATTGCCCTTTGGGCATAGTTCCAAATTGTCTACCAGAATGGTTGGATCAATTCACAACTCCACCAGCAATGAATTAGTGTCCCTACTTTGCCACATCCCCTCCAGCATTCATTACTTTCCTTTGCTGTCATGTTAGCCAATCTTCTAGGTGTGAGGTGATACCTCAGAGTTGTTTTGATTTGCATCTCTCTGATTATAAGAGATTTAGAGCACTTTTTCATGTGCCTATTAATAGCTTTGATTTCTTTATCTGAAAACTGCCTATTCATGCCCCTTGCCCATTTATCAATTGGAGAATGGCTTGATTTTTTGTACAACTGGTTTAGCTCTTTGTAAATTTGAGTAATTAAACCTTTGTCTGAGGTTTTTATGAAGATTGTTTCCCAATTTGTTGCTTCCCTTCTGATTTTGGTTACATTGGTTTTGTTTGTACAAAACCTTTTTAATTTGATGTAATCAAAATTATTTATTTTACATTTTGTGACTTTCTAAGTCTTGCTTCGTTTTAAAATCTTTCCCTTCCCAAAGATCTGACATGTATACTATTCTGTGTTCACCTAATTTTCTTATAGTTTCCTTCTTTATGTTCAAGTCATTCATCCATTTTGAATTTATCTTGGTGTAGGGTGTGAGGTGTTGATCTAAACCTAATTTTTCCCACACTGTCTTCCAATTTTCCCAGCAGTTTTTATGAAATAGTGGATTTTTGTCCCAAAAGCTGGGATCATTGGTTTTGTCATATACTGTCTTGCTGAGGTCACTTAATGTCTTAGAAAAAAGGCATCTTTATCAAATTTGCAGGTAGCACAAAACTGAGAGAGATAGTTAATACAGTAAATCACATAATCAGGATGCAAAATTTTTGGGGAGGGAATGAAACTGAATATAATAATATGAAACAGTAGGGATAAATGTAAAATCATTGTTTTTTTATAATATAGCTTGAGTGAGTTCAGAAAAACTGGAAAGATTTATATGAACTAATGAAAAGTGAAATAAGCAGAACCAAGAGAACAATGTAAACAGTAACAGAAATATTATGTGATGATCAATTGTGAAGGATTAAGCCATTATCAGCAAAAGAAGTCCCCAAGATAACCACAAGGACTTGTGATGAATATGCTATCCACAAAGAAGAAATTGTTAGAGTCGGAGTGCATGCTATCTTCCACTTTATTTCCTTCATGAGATTTTTTATTGTGTATGTGATGATGTCTATCACAACATGAGCAACATGGAAATATGTATTGCATGAAAGTATGGTTATAACCTATTTTAGACTACTAACTGCCATAAAGAGAGGAGAAGGGAGGAGAGAAAGAAAATATGAATTCCAAAATGTTGGAAAATAATTGTCAAAAATTGGTTCTACATGTAACTGAAAAATAAAATTAGTTTAAAATTAAAATATAATTTAATAACTTTATTTCACTACAACTGGTTTCCTTTAAAAGATTATTTATCAGGGCAGCTAGGTGGCTCAGTAGAATGAGAGTTAGGCCTAGAGAAGGAAGGTCCTAGGTTCAACTCTGGTTTCCACCACTTCCTAGCTATGTGACCCTGGACTGGTCACTTAGCCCATAATTGCCTAGCCCTTACCACTCTTTTTCCTGGGAATCAATACATAATATTGATTCTAAGATGGAAGGCAAATATTTTTTTATCCTATGTATTTTATTTTATACCTTTAAAAATATAATTCAAAGAAGGGGTCAATAGGTTGTCCAGACTGCCAAAGGGGTCCATGACACAATTGAGAATCCTGGGGTGAACACAAATATGTAAGTTCAAAATATACACAAAAGAAATACAATGAATTTCAGGAAGGCATAGAGAGAGCACTAAAAACTAAGGATCAGGAAATGCTTAGTGTAAGAGATGGCACTGGAGCTAAATGTTTTAGGAAGCACAGAATTCTAAGATACTGACGAATAGAAGAACAAGATTTTAGGAAATGAGGATAGACTCCATGCCTCAGTATCATGATATTTGACAGTGTGTGGAGGGTGGATTGGAGAGGAAGGAGGCTTTGGGGAGGCTGTTACAATGTAAGACAGTAAAATATCATATTATGCTTAATTTACTAAGGTAGAGAGGAACATAATACAATTCAGAACAATTTCCATAAAAGTATTAAGATGAAAATTGTCAGCAGAGCGTTAACCTTGAATTGCCTTTAAAGTCTTCTTTCCCCTTCCTGTAAGGGGTAGGAGTCATTGTGTAAAACAGATACAGAAAGTTCCTAATCCTGCACTGGGGAAATCTAAAGGAGGGTAGAAATGATGGACCATAATTAATCACAATCTACAGTGATTTTACACACTCTTCCATTTAAATATTAAGAGCTATATCCAGCCAGAGTTAAATGGCAGCTCCATATGCAGAATGACAGACTGAATCTAGGTATTTTAAGCTGTGGTTTCTGTGTGCAAAATTAGAGGAAAATTTTCTGCTTGCCAGGGCCACATTCTGGGGCTTTGAAGGTCAGCATTCTTAAAGTAGGACATTTGCATTAGTGTCTGGAAGTTACAAGAACTGTATAAATTACTGGTTGCAACTATTCCTCTTGCAAATTCCAGAACTTGCAGATCTGGCAGCAACTTGGGTGAGTTCCCTTTGCATACTTTGCTAGTCAACACAAATACTGTCATGTTTTGTTCCATGGTTTTTTTTTCCCTTTGAGATGAGTCTTTTCTGGGTGTGTATTTTCATTTGGCAAAACTGTCTTATCCATCTCATGATTTTTGTTCATTCCTGACCTAAAGGGCTATTACAGAATCATTTTGATGGCAGAACATTGCCAATACAAGATTTGCTGTTTGCTGAAATACAGGGATTCTATAGATACTTAGAAATTATTAGAAGAGCCTAGATTGGAATTTTTATCAGCCTTCCAATCTAACTCTCTCATTTTGCAGATGAAGAAACTGAGGCCTTGAATGGTTAAGTGACGTCTAAATAGGACAAAAGGAAACAAGTATTTTATTAAGTACCTTCTATGTGCCAGATGTCATGCTAAATGCATTATCATCTCATCTCATTTGATACTCATAACAAACCTAAGAGGTAGGTACTAATATAATTCCCAATGTACAGTTGAAGAAATTGAGGCAAACAGCATTTAAGTGACTTCCCTAGAGTCACCCAGCTAGTAAATGCTTGAAGCTGTATTTTATCTCAGTTCTTCCTGGTACCAAGCCAGTGCTCTGTCTATTAAACAACCTCGTTGACTTCCAACAACACAGAAATGATATGGGTTTTTAAAAATCCATGTTGTCTAACTACAAATAAAATGTTTATTCCCTTATACCATATGACCAAAGGTCTTAATAGGGGAAGTTTATACATTAGAATAAATGTCTTGGATTAAGAAATAGTAACTGAAAGACAAATTTTATCTAAAAGTCTAAGAAAAATTTGAATTTGTTATTGGCACCTAGGATTTTCAAAAGCAATTCTTTTTTTCCTCTTGCCTTTCCATATGTATTATCAAAAGGCTTTGCTCAGGGAAAAACTTCTTTTGAGGTCCATGCCTCCATCCAGTGAGAATTTGTACAAATAGCAAAGTCAATCTTCATATCTCTCCTATGGGTGTGTTGTTCAGTTGTGGTTCAGTCATGTCTGACTCTTCATGACCCTATTTGTGGTTTTCTTGGCAAAGGTACTGGAAGTTTGCCACTTTCCTCTCCAGATCATTTTATAGATGAGAAAACTGAGGCAGATAGGGTTAATTGACTTGCCCAGGGACACACTGATAGTAAGCATCTGAGGCCAAATTTGAATTCAAATGAATCTTCCTGACTCCACACCTAGTGCTCTATCCACTGCTCTACCTAGTTGCTCCTCCCACAAGCTACTCATCTCTAAAATGGAAATATATAGACATGACAGGAAAGTAATGGGATAGTTGTCTTCTAGTATTTGAAGGATTGTCTTGTGAAAAATCATTAGATTATTTCTGTGGGTCCCCAAAGGGCAGAAGAAAGAAAGTCCAAAGAAGCAAATTCTGGACTTGATGTTAGGAAATATTCACCATCAATTGGCACTATTCAAAAGTGGAATTGGTTGCCTTGGGAAGCACTGGATTACTCCTCAAGGGCAATCTACAAGCAGTGGGTGAATGACTACTTAGCAGGTATCTTAGGAAAAGTTCATTTTCCCCTTAATATCTCCCAAGATTCTAAAAGTCTCTGGTGTTCTTTTCTCCTACTCAGCATCTCCTCATAATGCAGTGGCCTAAAAAAATGAAACATTGTTCTGAATTTAAGTCAAATTGTTTACTATTCATCAAGATTTATTTGATCTGAGAGTAGCTAGGTGGCTCAGTAGATTGAGAGCTAGATAAAGAGTTGGGAGGTCCTGGAATTCAAATCTGGCCTCAGATACTTCCTAGCTATGTGACCCTGGGCAAGTCCCTTAACCCCCATTACCTAGCCCTTACCATTCTTCTGCATTGAAACCAATTAACAGTACCAGTTCTAAGATGGAAGTAAGAGTTTAAAAAGAAAAAAAGTTTGTCTGATTGATGTCTCATACTTTCTGTTCGCTATTGATTTCTAAGAGATAAAACAATATGAAACAATGAAAATAATACTGGATTTAAGTCAGAAGACCTGATGTGAACTTAGGCAAGTCACTTAATCTTTCTGGACCTCAGTTTCCTCATCTGTAAAATTCAGGGTGGGGGGACTAGATGACTTTTAAGTTCCCTTCTAATTCTAGGACAATGTTCCTATGAATTCATCCAATAAATAAATATTTACTAATGCATTTGTGCCAGTATGTGGAGAGAGGACTGGATTTGAAATGAGAGAACCTAAATTTGAGACTGTTTAAACACTGTAGCTGTATGACCTTGGACAACTCATCTAACTTCTCTGGGTCTTGGTTTCCTCATCTGTTAAATAAGCAGGAAGATTAGATTATCTTTAAGGTTCCTATTGGATGTTTTTGCTTTTTTGCAAATAAACTCATTTATCCAAGTTGATAGCAAAATTGAAATAGAAATGGCGTAAGTATACACAGGAGGATATCTGCCAGACAATACACAAAGTAAATGAGTTTTCCCATGAGGAATAAGATAACACAGCTCAATCATAAGAGGGAGTCCCAGATCTCACTGAAATGGAAGTTCCTCAGACTTTAGAATCATAAACTGGGGACAGAGACATGATGGAATTTCCTAGTTCCTCTACCATCTTCTGCAGATTGAATCTTTCTTTCCTGAGTCTTTCTTTCCCTTCAGAGACCTGAAAAGATTCTCTGAAACCATGTCTTCTCTTTCAAAGCTGAAAAAAAGACAGAAGACTAAGATCATTCTTCTCTCAAACTCTTCCAGGATCACTCCTCACCCATGAATATAAATCTTATGATGATGCCTTCTGGATAACATATTTTTAACTCAATAATCCAAAAGAATAAATTGAGTGATGTGAATTCATATTCTTTGGCAGGTCATTGTGCTGTCTCCCAAAGTGAACCTTTTGGAAACCATTATTTGTAACTCTATTGACAATTGCCTATTTTGCCTAATCTAAAGGCTGGCAATTGATTCCCAATTGAGTTTGAGGCAAATTCACAGATTGAGGGAAAGGGAGAGAGAGCAATCCTTCACTTGTCACTAAACATGTAGAAGAACCCCAGTTGGGAGGGAGGGAAATATAGTCTACAAGACAACTGGATTGATAGCAGAGTATTTTTGGATTACCGAAGTGCTAGGGATTAAAATAGTAGGAAACTAATGACAGAAGTGAAAAAATGAGGATCGCATCCAGAAGCCAAAATATTGGCCTTGGATGGCAGTATATGGATGTAAATGGGAGGAGGAAGAATCATTAGGACTTAAAACCAGGTCTAAAGCCAACCAATCCTATGTCTTTCCGCCACAGTGAGGCTATCTTTAATGAGTAGCTGTCAGAGAAGCATCTTTAGACTACAAATCATGCTCCAATGAGAGTCTTCTATCCCTAGCATATGGAGACCACCAGATGTACATTTGGTGAGTATTTGGTCATTTTAACATCACTATTTCTCCCGAGAATTAGCATTAAGTGACTGAGAGAACTGTAAGACTCACAAGAAGATGATTCTGTTTACATTTCTGGACAGGTTTTTTTTTTTCAGAAAAGCATACTTGGTTGGTCTAACATTTGTTCTAATTTCTTATAACCCAACCACATTTACTCAGAATAAATATTCCAACTTACATGGATATGTTACTCTGAAGATATTAAGCTTAAGGTGTTCTGGTATCCTTGCTTTAAAAAAAAAGTACATCTGAGCTATATTTCACATAGCAAAGAACATATGTGGCCAATAGGTAGAATAATGAAACATTCATTAATTTAAAAACTTCAAGGCCATGTGAAAAAAATTTCAAATCCATATATTAATAATAATAGCTCTCATTTGCATTACTCTTTTTTTTTAAAAGTGCTCTAAGTGCTATACTAAAGAAATGACACAAATTCTCCAAAGTCCCCTATGAGATAGGCTGAGGTTCAGTCTGAAATGTGAAGATAATGATAGAACTCTGTTAGGATACACTGCAGCATTCTGAATGCTCTTAAGCTACTATTTTAATATCTTCAATTTTATAGGCACTTAAACCTGTTGAGTTTTATAATTTGTTTTGTTTTGTTTTTTTAAAAATCCTTAACTTTTGTCTTAGAATCAATACTGTCTATTGACTGTAAAGCAGAAGAGCAGTAAGGGCTAGGCAATGGGGGTTAAGTGACTTGCCCAGGGTCACACAGTTAGGAAGTGTCTGAGACCAGATTTGAATTCCAGGACCTCCCATTTCTATGCCTGGCTCTCAGTCTACTGAACCTGCTGCCTCCATGTTTTAAGGAGAATTAGCATTCCTTTGATATTATATATATATATATATATACATACATACACAAATATAGACATATACATACAATATGTACCCACCTATAGCTATTTTTACAACATGGTATATACAAATACATTTTTAAAAAATACATATATTTTTAAACCCTTATATTAAGTATAGGTTTCAAAACAGAAGAACAATGATGGTTAGGCAACTGGAGTTAAATGACTTACCCAGGGTCACACAGCTAACAAGTGTTTGAACTCAGGATGTCCTATCTCCAGTCTGGCTCTCAATCCACTGAGCCACCCAGCTGTCCTTACATATATGTATTTATATTTTAATACATGTGTATATTTGTGTATTTTTGTGTATCTATGCATGCATGTGTAGCTTTGGCTCTGCTCATCTTTTTGTCTGACACACTCTAGTACCAATCTCTCTGGACTAGAGATTATGCTATGGAAGACTCAACTCTTACAGTTCTGGAACTCCTGCCTTGGGGCTTTGCAATGTTTCCACTAGTAAACCCATAGTCAACTCCATGGAGTTCATCCCAGCTAGACTGTATTTGAATCCGTGGAAATCTTGCTTACTATCAGGCACATACCCCCTCCTTCTTCTCTCCTTTTTTCCCATCCTTCCCTTTTCCCTACCAATTTTTCAACTGTAACCATAATTCAATAAATTATTTTCCCCTGTTAAGTATAGTTTTTCTTTCTTTTTTTTGTTTTCAAAATATGATGTTTTGTTTTTATATCACACACATTTCTGGACACACCCCTTTACTCTGCCGAGAGCTCTCTCTCCTAACAAAGGAATTCAATTAAGCAAAACTAACAATACAGTGACTTCATCCAAAAATACACACAATGTTCCACATTTGATAGCACCACACCAATCCCTTTGTGAAAATATTATCTTTTAATGACATAAGAGCATTTTATCTTCTTTCAAATTCTTATCCCTTTTTTTTTTAAAAAGGAAAAAGAAAAACACATTCCTTAAAATAAATATGCCCAGTAGAGTAAAAGAAAATCCTTCATTGGCTGCATACAAAAATACATTTTTCTTATTCTGTATCCTAAGTCATCAAACATCAAAATGTTTCATCATTTTCCTTCTGGAATCACGGATGGTCATATGATCACTGATTATTTCATTGTTTGCAAGATGGTACAGTAGATAGAGAGTTGGATTTGGATCAGAAACTTCTGAGTTAATACACAGCCTCAGACACGTAAAAGCTGTTTGGTCCTAGGCAAGCTACTTAACCTCATTGTGCCTACTAAGCCTACATAGAGCCTTGAACATATTATTCAGATAGATCTTGTCTGATCTCAAAAACTAAGTAGGGCTGTTCCTGGTTAATAGTTGGCTAGTACTTGCAGATCTCAAAGTTTTTTCCAAGTTGTTTATCTTTACAATATTGATTTACTATATATTCTCCTGGTTCCATTCATTTCATTCTTCATTGTATGCAAATCTGCTCTACTCTTCTTATCTCTTCTCATCATCCCTAAAACTTTCCAAAGCAAAACAGACCCCTCTGGTCACCATTCCCCTATATGTATCACCGTAATTATAATGTAAACTCTGTGAAGACAGGGATTGTTTAATTTTTTAAAATGTGTCCCCAGTGCTTGAAACAAAGTGCTTGATAAAAGTCTTTTCTTTCATTATTTCTCTCAATATAGATGTAGAGTTCATTCCATAGTTTTGCCAGTCAATAAGCCTTCCTTATGCTTTAATAATATGCTATTATTTATTAATACTATTATTATTTATTGTTACTAATAGTTATTATTCATGAATACTACTATTATTTTAAAATCTACTCCATGTTGGAAAGAAGAAGAAAAGACTGGGAAAACAAAAGTACAATTCTGAGTACAATTCGCTTTAATATGAGGTACATGAATAATACAAAGTCACTGGGTCTGCAGATACATCCAGTTTGGTCTGCGACCCTAAACATTAGCATCAACATGATTTTTATAGGGGAAAAAGGAGCAAAGCTGGAAGTTACATCAGAACTGCAAAAACAAACAGGAATGGGCATCCAGGGGCAATGAAAGGGTACCTAAGATAGGGCTACTGACAATCCCAACACTGGATTGGATTAGAGCATATGCCTGTCATGTGGTTATCTTGTTTGGAAAGGGGATTTTGACAGCTTGGTAGAAAAGACAATTTATAGTCTTGGTGGAGCTGGAAATCTCCACCCTCCTCCCCAGTTTGTGGGTGACTTGTAAAGAAATGAGGGACTGAAGGGTATTTCAGAAGGAAGAGGTCATTAGCTAGTAAACTAATGAGCTCCAAGAGGAGGATAAAGAGGATCTGTTAATAGAGGGGAGTTTAGGGGATTTTGACACATAGTCACTCTAACATATGTTTTAATACTTAACTAATTAACATGATTATTTTCTTATATATAAATGATTAGCTTACCATTAATTCTAAATATTAAAGCTGACAGTTACTAAATTAATTAATTGATGGCAATATTTCTTACCACCAAATCTGATCCATCAGTAACAGTTGCTGATTAACTGATCACAGTTCTTAATAATCAAACTTATCAATGCCAGTCCATCCTAAGCACTGGAGATATAAGGAGAGGCAAACAAACAAACACAGCCCAAAATAAAATAGCAACAACAATGAAAAATATTTTGTCCCTACTCTTAAGGTTCTCACAGTCTGATGGGAGAGAGATGACAGGAATATACTTACAAACAAAATCTATGGAGGATAAATTGGAAATGATCAACAGAGAGTAGGTAATACAATAAAGAGACATAGAAAAGCTCTCTAGAAGAAAAATTTTAGATGGGCTGTGAAAGAAGGAGTCTACATGATGCAACAAGGAAACAACTCAGATGGCAATCTCCTAGAAATGAATTAGAACATCTGGCCAAGATCACACAGCTTGTATTAGAATCACCATCTAAGCATGAGTCTTCCAATCTCCAATTCCAGCTCCCTGTCCAGTAGGTCATGTTGCCTTTTAAAAAATGAAGACTATCATAATAAATTTGTCTTATCTACATTTACTATTCAGACTCGTAGAACCATTCACATTGCCTCTTGGGCAGCACTTAATTATTTTGAATTAATTTTTTAAAACCTCTTACCTTCTGTCATAGAAGTGATACTAGGTTTTGCTTCCAAATTAGAATAGCAGTAAGGGCTAAGTTATTGGAGTTAAATGACTTTCTCAGAATCACACAACTAGGAAGTGTATCGGGCCAGATTTGCACCCAGGACTTCCAATCTCTAGGTCTGGCTCTCTAGCCATTGTGCCAACTACCCACTCTGAAGCACTTTATTCAATATCCCCTAAGAACATGCTGTTTACAAAGAATTATTCCAAAAACATTATTGCTGATAGGTTCAATCAGTTCCATAGTAGGTCCCTTTTCTTCCCAGAACAAACCAGACTGTGGTTATAACAAGGCAGCGAAATGCCAATACAGATAATGCTGGACTTGAGTCAGGAAGAACTAAGTTTGAATCTTTCCTCAAATACTTAGTGGTTATGCAGTCCAGGGCAAGTCACTTAACCTTGCTCAGTCTTGGTTTCTTTATCTGCAAAATGGGGATAACAATAGCACCTTCATCACAGAGTTGTTGTGAGGTTCAAATGAAAATTATCTGTATATATGTGCATCTATACACATATAAATATCACATATAGAATGTTTTATTTATATATAAACTATACATGAAAATATATCATATTCATAAAATATATGTATAATGTATCACATCTATTTATATGTATAATGTTTTGAAAACATAAACTGTTTAAATAAAAGCATTAAATATATATAATGTATAAATTTATTTATATATGTGTGTTTATATATACATACATGCATATCTAAGTATGTATATATATGTATATATATATATATATATATATATATAGAGAGAGAGAGAGAGAGAGAGAGAGAGAGAGAGAGTTTTGAAGTCTATATTAAAACTCTATAGTGATGGGCAGTTAAGTGGATCAGTGGATACAGAGTCAGATCAAGAGTCAGAAGGTCCTGGGTTCAAATCTGACCTGACACTTCCTACCTGTGTGAGCCTGGGCAAGTCACTGAACCCCAGTTACATACTTCTTACCACTCTTCTTCCTTGGAACTGATATTTAATATTGGTTCTAAAACAACCAGTATGGGATGTTTTTTTAATCAAACTCTACATGTTAACTATTGTAAAAATCCACACTTCTAAAGGAAGATATATGACAGAAGCTACTAGTTAAGCAATAATTCCTTGTTTCAATGGCCTTTGACAAAGTTGTCACTCTCCATACTGTTACATCTCCATTCAGGAGGTCTCAATGAGTTCCAACTGAAGGCATCAGAGGAGTCAGAATCTTTGCTCTTTACGGTTTGCTTGTTTATAGGAGATGCTGAATCTCTGCCAAACACCCTGTGGGATGCTCAATAAATATTAATTGAATGAATGAATGAAGTGACATGAAGTATGTTGCAGGTTGTGTGCAAAGACTGGCCCTGTGTGGTTCATATGGCCATTCTGGCAGGCACAGAACAGAATTTCAGTGTGTTATCATTACCTCTCTTAGCTGGTGGCCAAGACAATTACCTTGCTCCCGAAGGTCTTCCTCCATGTGAGAAAAATCACAAGATGTCCACAGCCAACATTCATCGTATTTTGGCATTAAACAAAACTCCAGATGAACTCCCCTGTAAAGGAGGCAGTATGTTATATTGGAAAGAACAATGAACTGGAAGTTAGTAGATTGAGTTTCCAGCCTTGACTTGGACATGATTTTTTTTTTCTCACCTCTCATTAGATTATAGTGGTAGCCTTCTAACTGACTTTCTCACTTCAAGTTTCTTCCCACTCCAATTCATTTTTCATACAACTAACAAAATAATTTTCCTAAAATGTGGTTCTTACCCTATCCTTCCTCTATTCAAAATTCTAGTGGTTCCCTATTTCTTCTAGGATAAAATATAAACTTCCCCATCTAAAAGTCCTTCATAACTTGTCCCAATCTAACTTTTAATCTCTATTATAAGATCCCCTCTTTCATCCCTACTATGCTATAGTCAAAACAGCCTTATTTTGGTTTCCTACATAGTCCTACATCACCTGTCCCTGTGCCTTAGCAAAGACTGCCCCACCATGTCCAGAATTCTGTCCCCACTCACCTCTGCTCCTTTAGAATCTCTAGTTTCCTTCAAGGCTCAGGTCAAATGCCACTTTGTCTAGGAAGCCTTTATGGGTCCTCCTCCCACTCCCCCTCCTAATGCCACCTACTCAAAATGATCTTTCATTGGTTTTTGTTTTAAGCTATGCATGAACATGACGTATCTGGGATTTGATTATAAACTCCTCAAAAGCAGGTGCTTCCATTTCTGTCTTTGTATCCTCAGTGATTAATACAGTGCTTGGAACACAATATGTGCTTAATGGGTGCTTGTCGATTGATGGTATTCCATTATCTTTTGCTTTCATTTGTAGCAGGAGGGATGTATTTTACTTCTCCCATTAGCATATAGGTTGGTGGATAAAGACATAATATTGAATATCAATAATAAAACTGGGATCGTGCACCCTTTATCTCATTTTTCATTTCTCTGCTCCTGTCCCTGTAGGTAGGTACACAAGGGATGCTAGAAAACAGGACTCAGTGTGTATTTTCATTTGTTTCATGGGTCCAGTGGCCAAAGGATTTGTAACCTCACTTTTGGAAAGGAATTTTTCTCTTCTTAGGAATACCATGAAAATTTAAGCTCTGCTAATCATGTCTAGAAAATAATAGCTTCACAAGCGTTCCCTTAGTAAGATATCAAAGAAAAGATGACATTGTGTATATAACTAAGAAGTAATGTGGCATAATAATTAGAGTCAGAAGAATCTGTATTCAAGTCTTGACTCTGACAAATACTGACTCTGTAATTCTCGGTAAGTCACAAGTGCGTTACCACACCAATGGCATCATAGACCTAGATCAAAAATATAAAATTTCCTAAAAGCTTTCTCAAGATTTGGATGAGTAAAACTCTGTGAAAAATGCTCTAAATCATTATTGATCAGAGAAATGAAAATTAAAATAACTCTGAGATATCATATCGCACATATATGATTGTCTGAAATCATAAAAGGGCAAAATGACAAGTGCTGGAGGGAATGTGCGAAAATAGGGACATCAATGCAATGTTGGTGGAGCTGTGAACTGATCCAACTCTTTTGGAGAGAAATCTGGAAATATGCCTAAAGAGTTATAAATCTACATATACTATTTGATCCAGAAACCACTATTAGGTTTATTTCCCAAGATGATCAGGGAAAAAAGAGAACCTATGTTCTAAAATGTTTAGCTTTCTTTGTGGTGGAAAATAACTGAAACTGAAGGGATGCCCATCTGTTGGGGAATGGCTAAACAAACTGTGGTATATGATTGTGATAGAATACTACTGTGCTATAAAAATAATGAGCAGGTTAATGAAAAAAAAAACATAGAAAGACCTACATGAAATCATGAAGCAAAACAAGTAAAACAAAAGAACATTTATACAGAAACAGAAATATTGTTTGAAGAATGACTTCTATGCATCCACCTCCAGAGAAAGAACTGATAAATAAAAATAAGCAAGACATATTTTAATATATAAGCATATATCCTTTTTGTCAAATAATGCCTTTATTCATAAAGAAGGTGGGAGTTACCCAAGTATTTTAATGTAACAAACCAATATGTACATTTAAATTTTTAAAAGACTTTCTATTTCCCTCATCTTTTTTTTTCTAGTGTGTCAAACTCAAATAGAAACAGATCCCTGTGAGCTGCATATTCACTTAGAGAACCATAAATTAACATTACCTAGGTTACATGTTGTATAAAAGAAAATAATCAAAGTAAAGTGCTTACTATAGTGCCTAGTACTTAGTAAGCACTACATAAAGGTTCATTATTACTGTTGTTATCGTATTTTTATTTCTTTTGTTAAAACATTTCCCAACTACATTTTTAATCTGGTTTGGGCCTCAGTTGGGAGTTTTCTGGTTGTAGCTTCGAGTTGGACACCTTTTTTATATCATATTTTGCATTTTGTAAATTCAGCTGTATGATAAAGACCCACTTTCTAAAACCTGGAGTGTGTAGCACTTTTTCTTTTCAACATTTATTTTTGTAAGCAAAAAGCATCAATAAAGCAAACATATAAGCCCCCTAATATCATACCTAAACCATTTGAATTCAACAAAGTAAAGCCAGATTAATGAAACAAACAAAAATGCTTTTATGTCACTCTTCTGGGTTCATCTGAGGAAAACCATTCTTTTAGCAAAGATTATTGATACACAGTAAAGAAAATCAACTGAGCTCTACTCAGAAGTTAAAAAAGCTGAACTTGGTTTTGTATTTGAAAGACATAAATATAGTCTAATCCGCTTGATTTTACAATTAAGAATTGAAAGAATGGAAAATAAAATTCAACCAATATAAAAACCTCCTTTCAAATATAACTCAGATCCATCTTTTGGCCAGAATAGAATGTGAGTGGGGTGGAGTAGAGCCTTTTTCTTAAAGGGAATATGTGGAGCTTAATTTAACCTTTTAGTGACTTGTGATACTCAGGAGGCATTCCAAGGCAGGTGCAGGTGCTGTTACTTTGAGACTTAGGACTGAATAGGCACTGACCCCCAGCAGTTGCTCTGGCACTTTCTTTCTTGAAAAATTTCCTCATGTTGGGTTGCTTTTTGTTCCTTTGTCTTTTTTACTTCAAAGTGAAATGAAGCATGTGCCACTACATGGCCTCCTGGGCAGTGTAACAGGGCTGCCTTCCTGCAAAGTTAATTAGTGACTCAAAGGCAGAAACAGCCTTTTCCCAGGTGGTTTTCTCACCTTCCAGAAAATCATCTTCACTGTTGCCAGCAGTGTGACTTGTCAGTGCCATTCAAATTATCATCTTGTAGGAACTCCTTGTATCTCAATAGCAATAAATATGTTCACGGGGTTTAAAGGAGGAGTATTTCAAGAATTGTCGAAGAGGGCTCCATACAGGGCTATAAGTCTTTGAACATCATTCATGATGGCCTTTTTAGTTTAGCCTTTTCAATGAGCACTGGGACAGAAAAAAGGACAGCCTTGATCTTTTTTTCTGAGAGGCACTCACATAAAACAGTCTTGGTGCTCTGATTTAGCCATATGCCCTCTAAGACCCTTGCTTAGCCATTTTAGTTGACTCAAAATTGGAACAGCATTTTAGTCTTAATAAGATAAAAGATCAATAAAATGATATTATATTTTTCCATCACCATTTCCTGGTGTTTGCCCTTTTCAAGAAATATACAAACTTCCATTTTCTTTTAAGGTTAGTATGCATTTTAAAATGTGTTTCTGCCTTTTGCTTTTAACTAAATATAGTTAGTAATCAGTTTCATAAGAAGCAGTTTACTGTCACGCTCCAAAGCCCTACTGTGCATGCTGCATAAAAAGAAAGTAGTGTAATTCATATCTGGATCCCAAGGAAGCTGAGCTACATAGTTGCGAGCGGAGGAAAAGCCATGTTGATTCACAGAGATAATGTTTTCCATTTTCCCTTCCTGAGGAAGGAGGTACACACCAGTGGGACACAGAAAGGAAATCCTGAAGGAGCCAAGATGACCCAAACAGTCCTATTCCACCATAGGAAAGACCCCAACCCAGCTCTCCTGATTACTCTTTCCCCTCTAGACTGCTGTGCATCCACAGAATTTATCAGGTCTGTGAAACAAGCACCAACAATGTGTTCGCTTACTTGTTTCATTCTATTCCACTATCTTCTGCTTTCATTGATAGTAAGACTGTCAGTAAGAATATGGTATATAGGTTGTTGAGAAAAGAGATGACGTTGAGTACTAGGGTACTGATGAGTAAAGATAAGCAAGGTAGTTTTATACACACATATATCTTTTTTTTTTAATGATGCCTTTCTAATAGAAAGGGAGGGCGTTACTTCATATGCTCCACCTATCTCTTCTCTACAGTCATATTGTAAGAGACAAGCAGACAGACAGAGCCAGAGAGAAAGACAGACAGACAGAGACAGAGACAGAGACAGAGACAGAGACAGAGACAGAAAGAGAGAGAGATTAGCCAAAACATCAATTGAGTCTGATAGTATATGCAGTTTTCTACATCTAGAATTCCCCACCTCTGTGAAGAATGGAGAGAGGAACATTTTCTTATCTCTTCTATGGGGCCTATCATTATAATTATGTAATATTATTTTATTTTGTTCCTTCTGTTTGTAGTTTTATAAGCATTATCCATATTCTGTGGTTCTGTTTACATCAGTATAGCTCAGTCTTCTGCTGCTTCTCTGAAACTTCATATTCATAATTTTATGGAACAATAATATTATATTTGTGTATAAACAATTATTTGCTTTTCCATTTCACAATCAGGTACAAATGCTGCTATGAATGTTATGTTTTAAATGGAATCTTCTTTCTATCTTTGACTCCCTTGGGGATATAAGTCTAGCAGTGGGACCTCTATCGCAAAGGAGAGATATAGATTGACTTTTTTTAAAGCCCCTTACCCTATGTCTTAGAAGCCATACCAAGTATTGGTTCTAAGGCAGAAGAGAGCTGTAAGTGTTAGGCAGTGGGGAGTAAGTGACTTGTCCAGGATCACACAGCTAGGAAGTGTCTGAGGCCAATCAGGACTTTCTGTCTCTCTATCTACTGAGTTACCTAGCTGCCCTTGGGTTCATTTTTAAAAACATGGTTTTATATTTATTTCAGAATCTTTGGATGAAATCACAGCACCACCAACAATATATTAATGTTTCTTTCTGCATTTCCTCTAACGTTTAATATTTTAATTTTTATATCTTTGTCAATGTTCTATGGAAAATTTTAACCAGTATGCATTTTCCTCACTTTTGGTGACTTGGAGCAATCTTTCACAAGTTTTATTAATAGTTCTTTTGAGAAATATTTTTTTCCTTTGCCAATGGCCATAGACAGCCAAGTAAACCCTAAAATCCCAGGAATGGTGGTACAATCCAGAATTCCAATTTTGCTTTCAGCTGAGCTTACCAGAGCTATCATTTTAGGGAATAACCCTTGTGTCAACCTTCCCAACACACATAAAATAGAAAATCCTGTGCACAAAACATATTTGATGAAGCAAAAATGAGAAGAGAAATGACCAACTGGGGGTTAATTGACATAAGTCTCTTGGTAAAGATCTCATATATTCAAGATTTAGTCAGTTATTCAATGGGTATATATTAAGTACTTGTTATTATGGGCCAGGAAAAGAGATAAACTCTGGAGATAAAAAGAAAGGAAAAGCCAGTCCATGTTCTCAAGGAGCTCACAGTTCAATTAAAGAAAATATGTAAATAACTATGTCTATATAAGATATTTACAGAGTAGAAGGAAAGTAATCTCTGAATGTAAGGCACGGAAAACTGAGATACCTACCATGACTTCCTGCAAAAAAAGGGAAGTGTGAGTTGAGTCTTGTAGGAAGCCAAGCAAGCTTAGAGTCAGGACTAGGAATTCTAAAGGATAGCATTTCAGTCACCAGGTCAGCCAGTGAAAAGACACAAAGATGGGAGATGGAACATTTGGGAGAAAGAACAGCAAATAGGCTAGTATTGCTGAATCGTAGAGTATACAGAGGGGAGTAAAGAATAAGAAGACTGGAAAGGTAAAAAGGGGTGAATTTATGAAGAACTTTGAATACCAAGGGGAGGACTTCATATTTTATTCTGGAAGTAACAGACAACCATGGGAGTGTATTGATTTGTTCAGTGATATGGTCAATCATGTACTTTGGGAAAATCTCCGGCAATTGAATGGAAGATGTATTTGAATGGGAAAGGAATTGAGGCTAGTAAATCAATTAAAAGACTATTGCTATAGTCCAAGTGAGAAGTGATAGAAGTCTAAACTAGAGTGATGTCTGTGTGAATGGAGAGATATTAGACATGTAAAAATACCAAGATTTGGCAATGGTTTGGATAATTATAGTGAGTAAGAATGAGGTGGCAAAAATGACACTGAAGTTGTAGACCTGAGTGACGAATTTATAGGGCATTTTTTCAAGTATAAAAGAAAAATTCATTGTCTAATTGACTAATAGTCAAAGGATTTGAACAGGTAATTCTCCAAAGAAGGAGAACAAACTTCAATAATCAGATGAAAAATGTTAACAATCACCAATGATGGGGAAAAGTTAAAATTAAAACAACTCTGAGGTTCATCTCAGCCATCATAATGTAAAGGTAACAGAAGACAATTATTGGAAGGGATGTGGAAGGACAGACATTAATACACTCTGGGTTATGATATGAATTGGGCCAGCTATTCTGGAAAGCAATTTGAAGCCATATCCAAAAAGTCACCACATTATTCATATTCTTTGACCCAGAGATATCACTACCAGGCATATACCCTAAAGAAAACAGAGACAGAAGGAAAGGACTCATAGGTAGAGCTGTTTTTTGTTGCAGCAAAAAACTGAAAACCAATGAGATAACCATAAATTGGGAAGGAGCTGAACAAATATTTCTATATTACAGTAATGGAATATTATTGCATATTTAATATTATTGAAATTCTAAGAAATGATGAAAGGGTTGGTTTAAAGAATATCTAGAAAGAACTTAATGAACTCATCCAAAGTGAGGTAATTAAAATCAGAATGATTTACATAATGACTATAACACTGTAAAGAAAAACAACTTGGAAACACTTTAAAAAACTAATTAGTTCAATGACCATCCATAACTCCAAAATACTAATGATGAAGACATTGACAGATAGATGATATAATAGAGGTACAAAATGAGATCTATATTTTCAAATATATTCAATTTAGGTTTGCTTTGCTAAACTATCTTGACTTTTTACAGAGGAGGACTTTGGGGAAGTTGGTGAAAAAAGAGGGAAGATGAGGAAAAGAGAAAGTAATAGCAATGAAATGGTTAAAGAAAATACAAGCAAACAGAAATCATGACTTTGGTGGTTGGAACCAACATTTTGAGGAATATATACATTAAAAAACAAAACCATGCCATATCTAATGAGCTCCTTGGTTTCATATTAAATCCTTTTCTGTTCTTGTTATATAGACATTTCTTAAAGGAAACATTTAATGCAAAAAAGAGGTTTAGATTAAAATATAGATATTGCTCTAAAATATATCAAGCAACTAAAATTTTAAAAACCTGGAAAGCAGGAACAACATCAGATAAAGTTGAATTCAAAGCATAGAACAGCAAAAGACTCAGCCATGAATTATATAAAGCTAAAAAGAACTTTAAGAATATAAACTATTTGATTTTTATGTCAAACAATGCAGTAGTTGTACTTATAAAAAAAGCTAACAATCTGAATGAATTAATAGCTAAAACAGTGATTTGAATGGGCTTTACTATTCCATTGTAAGAATATTACAAACCTAATAAAAAGTAGCAATGAGAAAATTCCAGATATACTACTCATTTTTTTAAAATTAGAATTAGTAAACATCCAGAGAGAATTGTAGAGAAAGAATGGGGAATACTATTTTTTAGATGCACAAGGGACTCACAAAAATGCATCACATAGGAGACATGCAGAATCTTCACTCAATTTGATAATAGCTAATAAGAGCTAACATTTATATAGCTCCTACTCTGAGCGAGGTACTATGGTAACCTCTTTACAATTATATTCTCATTAGATCATCACAACCCTGAAAGGTAGATGCTGATTTAGAAGAACAGGTATTTACACACACATACTCACACACACATCAGAGTCACTGCAAGTTATTTCATATTTATATTTAGATCATTAATTTGTCCCTATTTGATAAAAAATGCTGGGAAAATTGGAAGACACTGTGGGAGAGATTAAGTTTGGATCAACACCTCACAAACTACAGCAAGATAAATAGAATGGATGAATGACTTGAATATAAAGAAAGAAACTATAAGTAAATTAGGTGAACACATAATAGTATACATATCAGATCTTTGGGAAGGGAAAGATTTTAAAACCAAGCAAGACTTAGGAAGAGTCACAAAATGTAAAATAAATAATTTTGATTACATCAAATTAAAAAAGTTTTTTTTACAAGCAAAACCAATGTAACTAAAATTAGAAGGGAAGAAACAAATTGGGAAACAATCTTCACAAAAAAACCTCTGACAAAGGTCTAATTACTCAAATTTATAAAGAGTTTAACCAGTTGTACAAAAAATCAAGCCATTCTCCAATTGATAAATGAGCAAGGGACATGAATAGGCAGTTTTCAGTTAAAGAAATCAAAACTATTAATAAGCACATGAAAAAGTGTTCTAAATCTCTTATAATCAGAGAGATACAAATCAAAACAACTCTGAGGTATCACCTCACACTTAGCAGATTGACCAACATGACAGCAAAGGCAAGTAATGAATGCTGGAGGGGATGCTGCAAAGTAGGGACACTAATTCATTGCTGGTGGAGTTGTGAATTGATCCAACCATTCTGGAGGACAATTTGGAACTATGCCCAAAGGGCGATAAAGAATGTATACCCTTTGATCCAGCCAAAGCACTGCTGGGTTTGTACCCCAAAGAGATAATGGGGAAAAAGACTTGTACAAGAATATTCATAGCTGCACTCTTTGAGGTGGCCAAAAATTGGAAAACGAGGGGATGCCCATCAATTGGGGAATGGCTGAACAAATTGTGATATATGTTGGTGATGGAATACTATTGTGCTAAAAGGAATAATAAAGTGGAGGAATTCCATGGAAACTGGAACGACCTCCAGGAAGTGATGCAGAGCGAGAGGAGCAGAACAAGGAGAACATTGTACACAGATACTAATACACTGTGGTATAATCGAACGTAATGGACTTCTCCATTAGTGGCGGTGTAATGTCCCTGAACAATCTGCAGGGATATAGGAGAAAAACACTATCCATAAGCAGAGGACAAACTGTGGGAGTAGAAACACTGAGGAAAGGCAACTGCTTGACTACAGGGTTTGAGGGGATATCATTGAGGAGAGACTAAATGAACACCCTAATGCAAAAACCAATAACATGGAAATGAGTTTGGATCAAGGACACATGTGATACTCAGTGGAATCATGCGTCGGCTAGGAGAGATGTGAGAGGAAAAGAAAATGATCTCTGTTTCCAATGAATAATGTATGAAAATTACCAAATAAAATAATACTTAAAAACTAAAGAAAAAATTATCCAAATTGATATAAGTAATTCAACAATTAAATATACAAATTTCAGAGGAAAAAATAACAATAATGAACAAACAACTCAGCAATATGCCACCACCACCAAGCCCAAATCCTAGCACCACACAAATCTAGTTCAAATAAATGGACAGATACATTTTTCCAAAAAACAGATAACTTCAAAAAACAAATTATTTTACTGCCCATTTGTTTTTATGAGGCCATTATGGTATAAATCCTTATTTGATGAAAACAATGACAAAAAATATAAAAACATTATCACTCAATATCACTAAATAATATTCAAAATGTTAAATAATTTTGGTAAATGAAATATGATACATTTAAAGTAATTTATTAAGACCAAATAGGGTTTATAACAGGAATAATTGGAGAGTTTCAGTATTAGAAAAACAATGCAGTACATTATATTAGCAAGAAAACATAATTCTTATATGATCACATCATTATATGCAGAATAATTCCCTGATTAAATACAACATGTAATTGTATTTTTAAAATGCACAACAGAATAGAAATGAAGGGAGATTTTTACTTAGCACAATTAAGTATATTTAAATGAAACGCAGAGTCAGTATTTTGTGGAATGGAATGACGAAACATTATACCATAGAGTTAGTGATTGATAACCTATATATGAAAAGGAGTTAAAATATTATTAACATTAATTTAAAATATAATTATTATATTGCATTATTATTTTTAAAATGTTGCTGACAAATTTGGGTAGCCATGTGGAGAAAATAAATTTAGATCCTCATCTCACATCATATAATCCCAGCTAGTAAGAAAATAAACTATGAAAAAGTGAATAATGTAATATATTTGTGAAGACCAGATAAAATTTTAACCCTTAAGCAAATAGAAGGAAAAGGGCTGATGGTTACCTTAAAAACCCAATAACATGACAAAAATAGAATCAGGATTAAATGAAAATCATGTATAGCAAATATAAAAGATAAAAGCTCAATATCTAAATATTTTAAAGACACTAATACAAATATTTGAGTTCAACATCCAGGAATAATGAACAGAGCTCTCATGTTCCATTGGTTTTATTACAATGTCAAGAGTATATGAGGAAAGCCTCAACATGTTGGATAGATCCCATATGGCAAACTTATGACATTGATGAGAGACACAGAGGATAGGGGGACATGAGTGAGTTGTAATGAGCATCACTAGGGTATGTCCACATTATTTAGATCACTGATCTTTTGGAGTATGTCAGTTACCATTAAATAAAGAGCACTTGGGCATAATCATTTTTAAAAAGAACATAACTAGAAAAGTATTTAACTTCATTAAGAATTAGAAAAATGCCAAATAAAATTACTTTGAGCTTCCATTTTACATTAATTAAAAATGAAAATATCTAAAAGGGACAAAACTCAGAATTGCTGATTGTAAGAAAGTAGAACTACCTGTATGTATTGCAGAGCCCTATATATATATATACATATATATATATATATGCATATATTCACACATATACACTACATGTGTGTAAATATATATGTAGATAAACAAAATAGATATCAGAATTGTAATTTGAAAGAACTGGAAATAACATGAATGATCAATAGATGGTAAATGGTTGAATAAATTTTGGTATATTATTTTAATGGAATCGTAAATGTATCATTAAATGTGGCATCTATGAGAAATACAAAGAAATTTGAGAAGATATTATGTAATACATATAGAAAAAAGCAAAACCAATATACACTGACTACAGATAGACAAATTATATAAGAATATTTGCAAAAATTTAGAAGTGAATAAGCCAAGAACAGAAGAGGATGAAGGAGTGGCTAATAAGTGGCTATAAATACTCACATACAAATATGTATGGGTTGCTAGGTGGCACAATGGATAAAATTTTGGACCTGGAGTCAAAAAGCTTTAAACTCATATCTTATATGAGAAACTTCTTAACTGTTTGACCCTGGAGAAGTCACTTAATGTCTTGGTTTCGTCATCTATAAAATGGAAGTAATATCATCTATCTCTCAGAGTTGATGTTAAGATATGAGGTATTAATAGTAAAGTGCTTTGCAAACCTTAATACACTATATAAATGTTAGCTGTTATAGTTATTTTGTGGATATTCCAGATCTGTATTTTTATCAGTTTATTTCTAATAAATAAAGTCCCTCCACCAATGCAGATGGGCATAGTTTCTGTGACTTAGTTTTAAAAGAGTTGTCTGTAGTGTTCTAATGTAAAACAAATCAAATAATATTAATTTTTTAAGAATTATGAAAATTTATTTTTAGATTTTATGGACTAGCAGTTCTTATTTTAAGACCCATTTGGAGATTTTCCAGAAGAAAGATAAGTACTTCTCAGTTAACTGCTTTTCATACACTCTTTGATGGTGGGGATTCCTTTTAGGTATGATTGGACTAGATGATTCCTGCGAGATTCTGTGAAAATGCTTAGCATTAGCACTTCTTATTGGTCATTTACAGTAATTGCAGGTTAATGGACCTACATTCAGCAGGGTTATATATTAAAAGATGAGTCATACATATTGGTTCTAAGCAAATAAAAAACAGAATATGTGAGTGCATTCCAGAAACAAGGGTACAAGCATGCCATACCTTACACACATTTTCTTGAAATATCTGTGAGATTCAGTCACATTAGTAATACCTCTTTGAATTTAAATTTTGAGTCTGAATGCTTCTTTCCAAAGATTTTCCTCAAATTGTTCGAGAAAATTGTCCAACATTTTTAAAATTCATGGAAGTTGAGAGCTTGAAGTGACCCTAGCTAATATATTCCTTCAATCAGTCCTTATGTCAGAAATTATATGCAATCCAAATCTTTCAATGTAATTTAAGTACATTTCCATTTGTCCTGTAGAAAACATCTGCTCATTGCAATTGTTTCAACATTTCTCATATATTCCAAGTCTGCTCTGTCCAACCAGTCTTTCTGAGAACATTTACTATTCCTTAGGAATAATTTAGGAGCATCTGGAAGTGGCATTAATTCTCTAAGACTACTTATATGAAAATTACTACAGAAGAATATCAGTTTTGAGGAGGAACTATGCCCCCCAATTCAATTCAACATAAATTTATTAAGTAACTATCATATAATAGCAGTCTGCTAAGTGCTGGGGAAATAAGAAAAAAATGGAACAGCTACTGTCCTCAAGAAGCTTACATTTGACTGAGGGCCGAGAGGAAGAAACAACATATACACAAATAAGCAAATTCAAGGAATATTATAAAAAGTAATTTTTACAATAAAATAAATAAAATAAAAATAAAAATAAAAATAAATAAAAATAAAAAAATAAAAAAAATAAAAATAAAAAAATAAAAATAAATAAAAATAAAAAAAATAAAAAAAACTAAGAGGATGAAGAGATACTATGCAAATGAGATAGGCACCTTGATTTTTAAAAACAAATTGGGAAAGGTCATTCTAGGCATACTGGACTTCCTGTGCAAAGTCATAAAATCAAGTAAAGGAATTTTATGTTTGTGGGAATGTATCAGATGATTTTAGATCAAATAGAGTATGTTAATGGAAATAGCATAAAGTAAAATTGACATAGTAGGTAGGAGTTAGATTATAGAGAATTTTAAGTACTGGCAAATACATTGTATATTTAAATATATTTAAAATAAAATTAATAACATAATATAAATATAATATAAATTATGATATATTTACATGTGATGTTATACTAATAATCTAATATATAAGTATCATCAATATATTATAAAATAATAATTAATTTAAATGTGTTTATATTTTATTCTAGAGGCAATATATAGCCATTTTATATTTTTGAGGAGTAAAGTGATATGATCAGATCTATATTTTAGAATTATTAATTGATAGTTGTGTGGAAAGTGGATTGGAGAGAGGAGAGACTGAAATCAGGATGACCAATAAGCCAATTGTTCATAGAAAGTTGAAAAATTATGTGAGTTTTAGCATATTTTGCCAACTTTTCTACCAATCTGGCATGGTCACTGCAGTAGCAAAAAGAGATTTCATGCCATTTTGCATTATCAATTCTTGCAAGTTTTTTTTTTAAGATGCATGTATATCTTTAATACTTAAACAATTGACTCTTCAGGTCTTCCAGGTATTCTTTTTGTGATTAACTTGACAGTGTTATAGTGGGGAAAGGGGGAAGGTGAAAGGAATAAGCATTTATTAAGTACAAACTATGTGCCAGGCAGTGGACAAAGTGCTTCATAAATAATATTTTAGCCTCTTAGTAAAGGCTCAAAATCTCCTATAGACAATAACACACAGGGGATGAAGATTTCATTGTTTGCCCAGTGTCTACAAATCCATCTCCCACCTTGGTTTATCCCCACTTTACCCTGAAGGCATAATAATTGGAAACAATAATGATTGAGATAAAAGAAAAAGTATACTAGATTTGTCATAAGTCCTGAATTTGAGATCTGGCTTTCATACTTGCTGGGCTATGTGACTATAAAAAAGTAATTTTATTTCTCAGCACCTCAGATTTCCCATCTAGAAAATGTGAAAGACAGAGCCTGCACTACCCATCTTCCATAGAAGATCATAAGGATGATAAAGTGAGACGAATATAAGGAAAATTCTTGGCAAACCATAAAACATGTCGTTTTTCTCAGTCATTTCTGACTTTTTGTGACCCCATTTGGGGCCGTGGCAAAGATACTGAAGTGACTTGCCATTTCCTTCTGTTGCATACTTTACAGATGGGGAAACTGAGGCAAACACATAATGGTAATATGACTGAGCAACTCACTTAAACCTTTCAATGACAGTCAACTTCCTAAGGTCTTAAGTTGTAAAGAAGGAGCTGATCTGTATTGTTAGAAAAACTTCCTCCCTGAGAATTTGTTGCATTAATATCAAAGGTCTAATAATAAAATTGTCATAACAATCTTAAATGTAGAGTTTCCACCTAAGCTTATATGTCATACAAAGATCCAAGAAAATGGGGGGATGTGAGATGGGAATAAGTGCTGAGAATAGTCTTTCTCCTAAGAAAGGCTGAAGAATTTAAAACGCAAAATGAGACATTCATTTTTTGGCATAGCCAATGCAGAATTTATTTGTTGGACTATATAAATTTGTTTTCTTTTCTTTTTTTCTATTCAATTGGGACAGTGAGAAGAGTAGATTTTTTTTAAAAAAAGAAAATGTCCAGGAAGTATCCAGAAAATTGGACCTGGGGCCAGACACAGAAAGATCAGCTATTCAAGATGTAGGTGTCCAATTATTGCTGGTAGGGAATTTGTGGACTGACTATTTAGTGACCTGATATTAACTTGTCCTCCCTTACATGTGATTACTGCTGATGACTACCTAGATCTTTGTAACTATGGGTTGCAAAGGTGGGATTCAGGTAAAAAGTTAAGTTGAGAATCACCAAGTCAAACAAATCAATAATTCATTTAATTATTCATTGAATTGTTCCATGATGGCACTCTGTGGAGTATCAAAGAAACATTCTGGAAGCTCTAACAGCTTTACTTCTCCTTTCTTCATAACTTATTTTGATATTCCGGCTTCAACTTATATAACCTAAATTTTTATATAGTTCACTTGGTGGCTGTTGTTAAAAGGTGACTTGACATATCTGGACCTCAATTTCCTTATGTTGAAAAATGACAAGGATGGACTTGTTGACTTCTATGGTTCCTTCCAACTCTAAGTAAACAGTCCTATATATTTATGCAATAAGTCAAAGTTAAAGCAAAAAACTAGTTATACTTTGGTCCAGCTTTAGATTTCTTCTCAATTGTAGTATGAGAGAGAGATTCTAAGTTACTCTAAGCAACACAAAGAAGTTAGTGGCCTAAAAGAGCAGATGTATTCCTATGATGGGCTACATGAACTGCCAACATTTATTCTAGCCATAGCACTTTATGATACCATTTGTGTCTATAAATCACCAGAGACTATCTGTTCCCTCAATCATATGTTGAAAAATTAGTATTAAGATACCACATCAAAAGATCCAAAGCACTCTTTAAATCAGATAAATAATGTATAAATGAGTATGTGCAAAATCAAAGCCAAACAGAGGGCTGGGGGCTTACTGGCAAATTGAGCTGCTTCCTGCCTTCCCCAATCCCTGCCTTCCCCTGCTATCTCAACAACTAATTTGGATCATTCAGATGACAAAATATGCCATTGTCCAAATTATCCATATTAACAATTAGGGATTCAATGAGTAATTTCCCAACCCAGGGTATTGTTGTGGTAGCTTAGACAACTTTATGTAGCAGATCCTTCATTGCTATTTTCTCCTCATTGTGCTTTCCACCTTCTCACCACCCCATCCATATTCACGTCTCAACAAAAACAGAAGTCAAAAATAAATTGTAATCTGAAGCTCCATATTATTTATATATTTCTCAATGAATTCTTTCCAAAGTTTTAAATAGTACTTACTACTCTTTGGTCTTTTATTTTTTATGTATCTTAGGTTTATAAAAGTAACTATTCATAAGTATTATGAATAAGTTTTAGCCTTGACATCAATGACATATTAAAACTGACCCTCAAGCAAAATCTTTCAAATAGGTCTTCCTCTAGATAAATGATTACTTGAATTCAACTCACTAAATAGTTATTTAGTGCCTATTTGGGACAAGACATAAAGACAAAAAGGAAAAAAAATGTCTGCCCATAAAGAATTTCCTTTTTATTGGGGAGATACAACTTTAATACAGGTAAGAAGCAGCATAGGGTTGTAGACACAGTCAAGTTCTACCTCTAACACAAATTAGCAATATGACCAGGAGCAAGTTTTTAAACTTCTCAGGTGTTCTAAGCAATCTGTAATGTGGTGGTCTCCAAGGGTTAGGGGAGATGAGTAGGATGAGACCCCTTAAGAACCATGATATGATCCTAAGGAGTATGTGATCAACCAATCAGAGGGTGGAGGTTGGAAGGTGGGCCATATACTGTTCTCTCCAGGAAACTCAATTGTGAGTGGTGTCCTCCAACACACAGTCTTATGTTCCATTATATCCCATTCAGCCTATTCCTTCTGCTGTGAAAGATCCTAATAGCTTCTCTTCTGAGTCAGGGACCAGTTGGGAGGTTTTTATAATTTAACAAGAATCCATGAACACAAAATAGTGGCTATACAGATGCCTTTGGGAAAGTTTCTCACTTCCTATCTCCCCTAGCATATCAATTACCTTCCCCCCAGATCACTTCTTGACTGGAGCCAGGTGTCCCCTTGGAGGAAAGCTTCTATGCTCATGATAGTAAACAGCAAGAGTCCCATCTAATACCTTTTGGATGTGGGACCCATAAGATGCACAGGATGAATGGGCTTCAATGGGATGTGACCTTCATTACATCTCTCATTATATTTCTTTGTCCTCAAACTCAACTCTCTTCCAAATTTTCCAAATAAGGGCACCACCATCCTTCCAACTACTCCTATTAATGACCATTTTTTACACCTTACTCGCCCTCATGTACATTTTCACCTGCCAAATCTTGTCTTTTCCACTGTGAAAATAAGTCCCCTTCTTTCTGTTCATATAGACATCACCCTAGTTCAGGTCATCATCATCTTTTTATTTGAACTATTTTAATGGCTTCCTATTTGGTTTTCCTCTCTAATTGTCTCCTTTCAAATTTATTCTCCACATAGTTGACAACATAGGATTGACACTCCCCTATTAGGTAAACTATAATGGTTCACTATTGACTTTATTATCAAATTTTACTTCATTCTATTCTCATTCTTTTTAAATTTTCATTTTTGTTTGTTTCATGACTATTAATTATAAATTATATGTATAGTAATTGATTTGTTAATGTCCCAAAAATATTAATGCAATTTTAAACTATTTAGCCTTAATCTTTCATAGTTTAAATTATACTTTTGAGGATATGCTATATGATTCATAAATCATATGTATCATAAAAAATAAATCATACAGAATAAATATATTAAATAAGTAATATAAATATAATTAAAATAAAACAACAAAATAAATAAATATATTTAATGTAGGCTCTTTTTTTACTGTTAAGGATGAGTAATCCAAAACATTTGGAGAGCAACTCTATATTTGTGAATTAAAAGTTGTTGCTCTGAATTATGAAAAGAGTTCATACTAGGAATCCCTTACATCAATTAAATAATAGCTTTGAATTTTTAAAAAGGAGTCTAGAGGGGGCAGCTGGGTAGCTCAGTGGATTGAAAACCAAGCCTAGAGATGGGAGGTCCTGGGTTCAAATCTGGCCTCAGATACTTCCCAGCTGTGTGACCCTGGGCAAGTCACTTGACCCCCATTGCCTAGCCCTTACCACTCTTCTGCCTTTGAGTCAATATACAGTATTGACTTCAAGATGGAAGGTAAGGGTTTAAAAAAAAAAGGAGTCTAGGGTAGCATTGCTGTCTTTTCCTGGATCTACTTTCTCTCATTCTGCTACATTCTGGATGGAAGAGACATGAAAGCCCATTGGATAATAATGCACCCTAATGGTATCAAACTCAAATCGAAACAGGGGCCACTAAATCATCAAAGAATCTCTGTAGTTGTCTGTAGCCACATATTGACTTAGAAAACTAGAATATTAACATTCTGTTCTATAGTATTTTTATTTATTTTGTTGAAAATTTCCCAATTATATTGGGGAATGTAATTATTCTTTTTCAATAGACAAATTGGTTCAGGAGCTGTGTTTTTGACACCTCTAACATACACTACTACTCCAATGATAAGACAGCATGGATCAAGCCACAAAAAGTCATGGAGGTTGTAGCTCAAAATTGGATAGTAGCTATATGAGGGACATGGAATAGGAAATCATTCCTAAAAAGAAAATTCAGAATTTAAACTACTCAAATAAGTTTTGGAAATCCCTCCCCTATCTACAAATTAAGGGTAAAGACTTATTGAACTCTTCAAGTTTTGAAGCAACCACATTCCCCATTGGGTATCTGATGACCCCTATTTCTGGAGAGTCATTTGCAAGTCTTCTTTTGCATGGGTCTGAAATAGGCTATCACCATCTAAAGAAATCTAGCAGTGTCCCTCAGGGCCATTATGACTTCGTGGAGTCCACTTTTGGAACTCTGTTAAGACCAGATTGAGTAGCATCTTTGGCAGGTACCTAGGAGTGGCCAGAATCAACAACCTTTTGGTGTTGCAAGCTCCCCAAGTTAATCATTTGCTATATGAGTATTGAAATGAAGTTGATCATCTATTACTGGGCCCTTGTTGCTTCTCAACCTTCATTCCAAGTTGCCTATCATGAATTAAATAATGCAATGGGACAGCTCTAATATGATGAGTAGGGCAAAAAAGATTTCTTTATTTAAATGAAAATGTATATTCAAAACCATATTTACCATGTTTCCTTGGGTGTTAGTAGCCTTGGCCAACAGATTTCAACTTCCAGAGACACTTTGCCTCCACCAAAAGCTCAATGAGCCCCACTTTTATGGTTCTAATTTCTGAGGAATGATATTCTGTCTTATTTGCCAATGACTCCACCCATAATGGAGGCATACAAAACTGGATTTTAGCAGCCACTAATTTGGTGACAAGAAGATACCTAAGGGGATGGATATCCTGATAAGTCTTTCCAATTGGCTGATCTTTGGACCTTATGGTTGGAATGTAAGAGATAGCTGAGAAGAATGGGGTGGATTGATCTTCATCAACACTGACTCCTGAGTAGTTACCATGTTTTTGGCATAGTTATCTGGGTCTTAAGAGAGAACAAGACTAGACAATCAAAGGTTCCCACCTTTAGAATCAGGAACAATAAAGAAATTTTGCCTATATCTCCCTTCACAATACAAATCTGGGTTATGTCAGCACATATAAGAATTGTCACATGCCATCTACTAAATTAAATAACCAGTATTATTATGAGAATGATGGAGTTTGGGAACTATGCCAGTTCCCTATCTAGTCATAGAGAGGCCATGATTCTATATTGTTTTGGGCAGAAGACCATATAATCACCTTACTAAATGATGAGGCAACTATTCATGCCAAACAAGGCTTCTTATGTCAGAGTACCTACATAATCCACATTACTCTCGGCTTGGCAAATTGTCCTTCTTACTCAGGGCAATAGATTTGCCTTGCTCAATTAATAACTTCATCATCATAACTCTAACTGCTAATGTTTGGGGTTTGATCTCACTGAAGCCAAATCCAGGAAGAATTAATGCCATTCTGGGAAAAAAGGGTTTCTGTTCTAGAACCTTTTTAGATATAATCTCAAAGAAGACTTTCCCAAAAAAGACAAGCTATTTTTAGAGATAATTCCAATTATTCTTCTCTGGGTCTTCTTTTTTATTTGCATGAGCAGAGTTAACTGGACTTCAATATTCATGCCTCATCAGAAGATTTCATATACTCTGGGGAAACAGTTTAGGCTACTCTCAATTTGCGCATCTATTTTTCTTGTGGACAAGTTTGGACAATTTCTTTCCAGAAAGAGCTTGGAAGACTAAGAGTACTATTGAAAAGTATCTTGCCTTCTAAAGGTATGGGAAACGTAAAACTATTACTATGTATCTGTAGCAAATCTGAATTTATTTGAAAAAATGGGGATCCAAAAAGTAAGGAAGAGTCCTTTTCTAACCTCTGCAAAAGAGGCCTATAAAGGTGAAGAAATTTGTTATTATTTCTCTTGTGGGAGAAGGGGGTAGGATATCCTGGTTAGTGGGATGATGAACATTGAGAAGGTTCTGATGCAGGGCAAGATTCAATTCACAGCTCCACCAGCAATGCATTACTGTCCCAAATTTGCCACATTCCCTCCAACATTTATAATTTTCCTTTACTGTCATATTGGCCTATTTGATAGGTGTGAAGTGGTACCTCAGAGCTGTAATTCTCATTTCTCTACTCAAGAGGGATTTGGAACATTTTTCCATATGATTATTGAAAGCTTTGATTTCTTCATCTGAAAACTTCCTATTCATATCCTTTGACCATTTATCAAATTGGGGGAATGACTTGGATTCTTATAAATTTGACTTAGTTATTTATATATTTGAGAAATGAGATCTTAATCAGAGAAATTTGTTATAAATTTTTCCCAGTTTGTTTCTTTGCTTCTAATCTTGGTTGCATTGGTTTTGCTCAGATAAAAACTTTTAAATTTAGTACCAAAATTATACATTTCATATCTTGTAATGTTCTCTATCTCTTTAGTCATAAATTCTTCCCTTCTTAATAGATCACTACCATTTCTATCCAATTATGCTCCTATTCATATAATAATCATGTACCATCACAATGATTCTTGTCCTTTATATTTCACAATTTTTTAATTTTTGTTAAATTTTTGGTATTACATTTTTAAATATAATCCTTACTTTTTCCTCTTCCAGACAGCCATCTGTCAAAACAAAGAAGAAAAAAGAGAGAAGGGAAAAACGTAGTTCTGTTAAACCCATTTTCTGATATGATTTTCATTGCTCCATACCATAGTCTCCCAGTCTGCAAAAACATGAAGGAAAAATATTTTCATAACTCTAGGGGAAAGCTTGATTATTATCATTTCTGTAATATTCCACTTAAAATTTGTTGTTATTCCCATTTACATTGCTATAGTCATTATGTATGTTATTATCCTGTTTCTGTTTACTTCACCTTGAATCAGTTCAAATAGATCTTTCCATTCAATATTCTTTATATGTTTTTCTGGTTTCTTATAACAAGTAAGATTCTATTGCATCCACATACCACTTTGCTTGGGCATTGGGTATCCACTTTTTTTTCCAGTTTTTTATTTCTATTAAAAAATGATATAAAAATTTTGGTGAATATGGACTTTTTCTTTTTTATCATTGACCTCCTTGGAGTAAATGTTTAACAATGGGCTCTCTGCATCAAAGGGCAAGGGCTTGTAATATATAAATATAATATATTGAATATAGAAATAAAATATATTATAATCTAACATATAAAACAGTTAGCATATTTATAAATACCTCTCCAAAATGATTAGATTAATCCATATTTCCACCAAGAGAATATTAATGTTTCCATTTTTCTTGAATCTGTCCAACATAAAATTTCTTATTCTTGAATATTTTCCATGTATGAGGTAAAACCAGAGAATTGTTTTGATTGAAAATTCTCTAATTTTTAATAATTTGGAGCAATATTTCATATTATTATTATTAGTTTACAATACCTCTTTTGAGAATTATGCTCAAATCTTTTGATCATTTATATAATGGAAAATAGCTTTTGGTCTGACATATGTGTGTGAGTTCTTTATATCTTAGATAAAAAACCATTATAATTATCTGATAAAAAGATTTTCTGAATAAACAACTTATTTTTCTTTTTATGTTCTTTTTATACATTCTTTCTATATTTACTTTTTCCTTCAATTACATGTGAAAATAATTTTTCACCCTTAAAAATGTTTCAAGCCAACTTTTCAGTTTTATCTTTCCCTGCCCTCCCTCCTCTTTAAGGTGTCAAGCAGTTGGATACAGATTTTACCTGTTCAATAATGTAAAATGTTTTTCATAGCAATCATTTTGTGGAGGAAAACTTGAACTAAAAAATGAAGAAAGTGAAATCTTGTGGTTTTTTATCTATATTCAGACTTCATCAATTCTTCCCTGGAAGCAAATGGCATTTTTTAATTGAGTTCTTAGGGATTATTTTGGATCAGTACATTGCTAGGAATAGTTGTTTTTCACTATTGTTTATGACACAATATTGCTGTTACTTTATATACTGGTCTCCTTTGATTCTACTCACTTTACATTGCATCAGTTTGTGGATGTCTTTCTATGCTTTTCTGAAATATCCCTCATCAGATCTTATAGTAAATAGTATTCCTTTACAATCATATACCATGACTTGTTCAGTCCTTGCCCAATTCATGGACATCCCTTCAGTTTCCAATTCTTTACCACAAAAAGAGCTGCTATAAATATTTTTTTAAAACAGATTTTTTTCCCTTTCTTTATCTCCTTGGGTTACAGACCTAGTAGCACCATTTATCTTCTTAGCATTCTTGTGTTGATTCCAATTTCAAGTAATTTAAATTATCTATTATATCTTTGATAAATGCATCTAGCACTTACATAATTAAGAATTCTCTTCCTAGCTATAGCTGTGAACAATGCCTGATCTACTTCTCTTCTATTTTTTATGGTCTATATTAAAAGAAATTATCTTTTACATTGCTTAGATGTCTCTTATACTTCTCTCCCTAACCACCTCCCAGAGAGTCATCCCTGATAATGAAAAATTAAAACAGAAAAAATAGGGAGAGAAAAAAATCAGTAAAAATGATTAGCTCTTCAAAAAAAAATTTGGCATTCTATGTGAAGTTCCACATTTGTGGAATCATCACCTATGCAAAGATATTAGAGGAAATGTCTTCTCCTGTCTCTTCTCTGAGGAAAAGCTTGTTCTATACAATTCTTCAATATTTACTTTATGTTATTTTGGTTTTTTTCTTTTCACTTATATTGCTGTACTCACCATGAGTGGATACACACACATAACATATATATGTGCATATAAATATAACATGTGTGCTCATTATGTTTATATGAATATATACATATGTGTGTGTATATATGTGGATTCTGCTGTAATTCCACTCTGATGAATTAGTTCATGTAAGCTTCTCTACACTGATCTTATTTACCATATTCATATTTTTGTTCCTTATAGCAGAGTAACATTCCACTACATTTATGCACCATGATTTATTTAGGTCTTCATCTGCCTTGTTCCCAGTTATTTACTACCTCAAAAAAAAAGTGCTGCTCTAAATATTTGATTTATACAGTCACTTTTTTCTTATTAATGTCTAAGAGTGGAACTTCTGCATCAAAAGTTTTGAATATTTTGGCTTCTTTCTTCATTTACATGTCAAATTGAATTTCATAATGGTTATAATAATTTACAGTTCCACCGAGAAAGTACTAGTTTGCCATTGGTTATTAATTATTTTATATTTATTGTATTTGTAATTTGATAAATCTTTATATTTTATAATATTTTCTATTTGAATCAAAACTTCAAGATCATTTTTTATTTGAATTGCTTTTATTATTCATGATTTGAACCATTCTTTCTGGTATTTCATTGCAGTAATGTTAATAATTTATAATTTTTTGAGAACTGTTTATTCATATCTTTTGACCACTTCTTTATTGGGGAATGCTTTTTGGTATTGTCTTTTCACTTCTCTTTATTGTCTTTATCATGAGCATCAAACACTTTTCCAAGAAATTTTATACAAATAATTTTCTTAGTTGACTGCTTCTCTCTTATCCTAGATGTACAAAATGTTTCAGTTTCATGTTATAAAACTATCTATTTTATATTTTATAATTGTTTTTCTCCCTTGCTTAGTGAATTTACACATAGTTGTGAAAAGTATATGATCTGTTTCTCTTTTTTTGTTTATCACTTTAATACTCAGGACATAGTTTAAGATATTGGTTTAAGACAAATTTCTTCCATTTTTTTCATGTTTCTTATCAAATAGGGAGATATTTACTAGGTTTTCAGACTTCTTAAACAGATAATTGAATTCCATTATTTCTGTTTTTCTCGTCTATTGTTCTACTTTCTAATTTTTGATTAGTATCAAATGGCAGTGATGATTGTTGCTTCATAATATAGTTTTAGGTCTTTAATTTCTAATCCCCCTTTGTTCTTACATTTTAAAATTATTTCTTGATATTCAATGATTTTTGTTCCTTCAAATGACTTATTATTTAATGTAACTATAAAGCACACTTTGAATAGTCGGATAGCTATATCATTAAATTTGTAAACTAGTGGTATTTTCATTTTTATTATCACTTATCCCTTCATTCCCTCTCAGCTACAAACACAGATGAGCACTTCTATGATAACCTTATCTTGCCATCACTCACAAATGTTTCATTTCCATTATCTAGAACTCTGAACTTCATTCATCTGATCATAAGCTATAATTCTATCTCCCCCTACACCTAACATCTGAACTTGTTCAGTATTTTCACCATGATTTCTAATCCCTCCTGCAGTGTTTTCTCAGACCATCATCCCTTCCCTGACTGCACTCTTCCCCCCATCCTAAATCCAACCCTTCATTGAACCAGCACTACTCTTGAATCTTTTTTGGCTTTATCTTCTCCTTCCAGATACTCATACTCTATAAATGCCCTGCCAAATCCTAATCCTGGTTCACTCCCATCATCTGTCTCCTTTTCTATAACTCACATGTTGCTGAATGGAGCTGAAGGAAGTCATACATCTGTGCAAATTGGATCTACTACAAATTTATGTTATTTAATTTCTATTGGTCCCTCATTTCATCAAGGTAATCCTTTAATTATTCTCTAATTGATTCTTTATCTCATTTGACATAGCAACTCTTTCAGACCCAAGCCTCCCAAAGTATTGTTGTCATATACCTTCTCATTTGAGAACCTCACCCAACACCTTATTTAGAAATGATGGGAAGAATCGGTGTGGCATGGTTGGGAGGACATGAAATTTGGTGTCAGATACTCTGAGTTTCAAACACAGCTCTGCCATTAACTGCCTTTAAGACATTGGGGGAGTCATACAATTTCTGTGGGCCTCATTTTCTTCATCTGTAAAATCATGGAGTTGGACTTGATGACTTCTAAGTTTTCTTTAAGCTTTATGTCTATGAAAAAAATCAGACCCCCTTCAATCTTTCCTTTCTACTTTCTTTCTACTTCCTATAAATTTATCCATGTCTTCCACATGCTAAAAAAGACTCACTTGCTTTTCACTAGCTAACATCCTATTTCTCTGTTCCCTTTCTCAGCCAAACTTGAAAAAGACTATTGAGACTTGTTTTCATTTCCTTTCCTCTCACTTACTACTCAACTCTTTGCAAACTGGCTTCTGGCTTCATCACTCAACTGAAGCTGCTGTCTAAAAACTGCCAAATCCATTGATCTTTATTCATCCTTCATCTTCCTTAAACTGTACAGGCTTTGATACTATTGACTTCATTGTCCTCCTAGACACGCTTTCCTTTCTGAGTTTCCTAAAACTGCTCTCTTAGTTCTTCTCCCACCTATCTGATTGCTTCTTCTCAGTCTCTTTTGCTGGACAATCATCCAATTCACATTTCCTAACCCTGGGTAGAACTGAGGTCTATTCTAGACTCCCCTATTTTTTCTCTGTACTCTCTTGGTAATCGCATCTCTATCTGGATGACTTCTAGACCCATATATTCAACCCTAGTCTCCCACTTGAGTCACAGTCCCACATAATCAACTGCAAGTTAGATATCTCAAACTGGATATCAAGTTATTGTTATTAAGTCATTTTTCAATTATGTCTGATGCTTTGTGGCCACTTTTGGGATTTTCTTGGCAAACCTTCTGGAGTGGTTTGTCATTTCCTTCTCTAGCTCATTTTACAGATGAGGCAAACAAGCTTAAGTGACTTGTCAGTTAGTAATTGTCTAAGGCCAGCATTGAGCTCAGGAAAAAAAAAAAACTCAGTAGGAAACTCAAATATAAAATACCCCAAATAGAACTCTTATCTTCCCCCCTCTAAACCCACACCTCTCCTGAACCTTTCTTTTTCTGTTATCTGTCACCCTCAGAATCTTATGTCATCCTTAAGGTTCCACTCTCAGTCATCTTATATATCCAAGCATTTGCCAAGTTCTCTTGTTTTATATCCAAAAAAAATCTCTTACATCAGTCTCCTGATTTCCACATTCTTCAACCACTCTATTACATGTCTTCTTCACCTTTTATCTGGACTATTGTAATGGCCTTCTGATTGTTAAGTCTGCCTCACATATCTCCTCATTCCAATCCATCTTTGACACACCTGCCAAACTGATTTTCCCAATGGTCAAGCAGAACTATATTGCCTTCACTCCCAATACTAAATAAACTCCAGTCACTCTCTAATGATTCCAGAAGCAAATATAAACTTTTTGTTTGGCATTTAGAACCTTTTGCAACCTGGACCTTACCTACTTCTCCAGACTTATGATGGATTCCTCCCTTTCCTGTGCTTTATCAAATGAAATAATATTTGTAAAGCACATAATACAGTGTCTGGTAAAGAGTAGGTACCCAATAAATGCTTGTCCCTGCCCCCTCTTCTTTAAATGAACTAGCCAAACTAGCCCTTTTGTGGTTTTGTCATTTTCATTCAAAAGCACAACTAATATATCCAGACCTGAAACAGAAATTGAGGCAGAATATCATCCAATAAGCAGAATCAGGTAAAGAAAAAGAGATGAATTTATATTTCAAATTTGCTACTGAGTCGAAATCAGAAACAATTTATAGTGGCTTATTATTTTGACATTGTGGGTGGTGAATATTTACACAAAGGAAAAATATGACTCATGCTGAAAAGTTATTATGTTCTCTGAGTGCTATGATCTGTTATTTGATTGTTTTATTGTGTACCTTTCAAAAAACTACATTAAAAAAAGAAATTCACCTGCATGGCCAGCTACCTTGAGTATATTAACTGACTAACTTTAAACAAATAATGTTTTTTTACAAGTCTGCTCTATCCTTCAGGGTATACAATAGATTAAAAAAAAATAATGAGTACATTAAAGAGAGAGCAATATAATTCAATGTTAATAATATTTGGGGGAGATAAAAGAGTTGGAGCTATTTATAAATAATTTAAATAGTTTATTCTAGCTTTAGTGATCATTTATATGTTTTTAAATCTCTATAAAATATGAGTACAATAATTTATAAATAAATATTTATCTTAAGCCATGCTTTAAAATCTTTTGTTGTTAAGAATTCAAAAAAATCTTTAGAGTTCATTGTTTTAGACAACTTAATATCTCTGTGAGATTTGGAAAATACGTTGAGATAGTAGAAGCATATCTCTATTAGCATAAAGGAAGCATCTTCATAAGGATGGTTAACACTCATGGAAGAGTGGCAGTGAATCCCCTGAAGAACAATGAAATATGAATGGCAAATAGTTGCCTAAGTGGTACTCCCTAACAGGAAGTGATCCATAGATCAGGTGGAAGTGACAACTATAGTCCAGCATAGCCTGAATAGAAGATACCTAGAACAATAATTTCAGAGATCTCATAGGGGAATTAGCTTGCTATAGCCATGCCTAGCTATTGACACTAAAAGATTCTTCTTTTGTTTTTTATTGTAGAAAATAATTTATTACTATAACATCTTTTTCATGACAATCCTTCAAGAAAGATACAGCATTTGTGATGGGGGTTAGAGTTATTCTGTACCTGAAGAACCAGTGACACTGTGAATAACTAGATCCTGCCTATAGATTGAAGAGATGATGATCAACTAAAGGTGAAAATATTGTAAGTTGGCCAATAGACACTTTTGGGAAGGAGACAGAGAGGCAAAAAGCAAGAGAGCATCATCACAGAGAAAGTCTTCTTCTAGACCTTTAGCTATTTTTTCTGTGATAAGACTTGGATAGTAAAGTTTTGTCTCTGAAGCAGAATCACAAGAAAAGAGTAGAGGCAGGAGAGGCAATAGCAAAATTATTCTCCAATTTGTTTTTAGCCTAAGGCAAAAAAAACTGGATCCAGCTTAGTTACATCTTTTGAGAATTAAATAATAGATTATTAATAAGATAAATCATTAGATTTCTTCTTCATTGGTTCAAGCCTCTATTCAGGTAGGGTATGAAGATATAACCTCATTTCCCACTCAGTGTTCCAGACAATGTTTGTTTTCCATCTCTCCATGTTGTTGGTATACCAACACCAAAGCTATTCTTCCTTCTTGCAGGCCCATTCACAATTAAGTGCTTTACAAATTAAATACAGTTGAGATCCATATTGTTTTTATACAAATAAAAACATCAATTAAATAAGCCAGAAACAGTATATAGAGAAGGGTCAAACCAATGCAGAGTTCAATAAGTCCTATCCTTGGGGGGTCAAACTGTTCTATTGTCCAAAAAGGCGAAAGAGAGTCATAATAGTATTCTCTGTGGTAGTTCAATGACAGTCATTATGTTTTGCTTCTAACCCTGCTCGATACTCTATTCTCTATCCCCATTGGAATCATGCGAGTCTACTTGGCCTCATCTTGGCCTTCTACAACCATGTACAAACTCTGTGTCTCTAAGAATAGGAAGAATACATTACTTTTCCATGACTATAACTCACAGGAAGTTTCAGTTGACCTTTGAAAAAATTTCTTTTAGCGACAGAAATCCACCTTCCAAAGTGCCTTACAAACTGCTTTTTTGCTATTTCTATTACAGAATATTCATGGATTGAGCATCCATTTACTTGAAATGCAAGAAAGAAAAGAATAACATATCACTTTTCATTGAGTTGGGGCATGAGTTGAATGAAAGACATCCAATAGATATACTGATGTTAACTATATTCCTGTAAGAATGAGATGAACACTGGCACCCACTGGAGATGCAGAGATGAAGGATAGAGGCAGAAGCATAGACTAAAGAGCTTCATTCTCCCAAATGCCCCTTATTGGGAGGAGGATATAATTACCATGATGAATTTGAGATTGCTAGCACCTGGCCCTCTGGGTCCATATCCCTCCCATGCACCATGATTAGACAGTATTATTATCCCCATTTTAATGATGAAGAAGCTAAAACTTAATAATTTTCAATGTCTTATAAGGGTTATATAACTTGTTAGCATTATACTGAGATTTGGATCCACATTTCTCCTGATGCCTCCTTTATCATTTTGGCTATTATACCATGCTGCTGCTTCTAGCAAATAAGAATGTACCAGACTGATCAGTATTTGCCAGGTTTGGGGGTAGGGTCTCAGACCAAGAGAAATGATATAACCATAAAAGATGACTATGTAAAAATATTCTCAAGGTTGTGCTGGAGTCAGATGAAACCATCTTGAGAGAGTTGATTATTAAATTTTCCATAGTCAACTCTCTCAAGCTGGTTTCATGTGAGCATTTACTTCTAAGAAAATGGAAAATGCTAAATTTTGGGTCTTGGTTTATTTTGCTGATTTTCTAGAATAAGAAAGTTACAGGGAAATTGTTAATAATGTAGACTAAACATGTTCATCCTTTTTATTATCAAAGAGGACCAATGATATTCTGAGGCAATGTCTTGATTTGTTTCTGAATAGTATTTAAGTGAGACAAAGCTGCACAAAGTCATCAGCCTTACTGTCCAATAGTAAAACAAATGTCAAGACAACTGGTGATGGTTTGTGATGCAATGGATGACTTTGGCTTCTTTGATGTCTAAACAAACTCTGTAAGTGCTGCATAATGCCTGCTTCAGTCACGATCATAGTAGTTGGAACAAAGTGTTTGAATCTGCCCATTCTGCCAGGGGAAATTTTCACATGCCTAAGGTAAATAACTTTCTAACTCAGTGATCAGTGTGAAGTCTTTCAGTTACACTCAATTTGGTTTATCTGGCTTTATTGCACCTGCTGCAGCTTCTTGAAGTCATAGGCAAGAAGTAGATGAAAGGTAGATACCAAAAGTGGATGAACTCTTCTTAAAAGGGCTCAGCAATCCCTCATAGCATTGGTATTCTTCTTCCCTGAACACCTCATGCACCCCAAACTAAACAAAAGTATATTGTGTCTACATTTTTTTCCTGGAGAGCTAGTCAAAAAACATGGACTAGTGAACTCTTGAATATTCTGCAATGTAAACATGTTTCTGTCTTCAAAGCTATGGTTATTTTAGGTTGTACACTTAATCTGACACAGTGACTTATTAGTTTGATTATTCCTCTTGTTAAATTTACTCTCATATGTTTCCTAGTTGAGCCTTAGAAACTCACTTTAGTTTTGTTCTATTTAAATCTTTGTAACTTATTTTCCTTATCTCTTTTAATCAGATCAATTTCTACTTTGACTTTTTCTGGTATCATGATTGCTACTCCTGTTTTTTTTTTTACTTTAGATGATGCATAATAAATTCTGCTCCAGTCTTTTACTTTGAATCAGTATGTGTCACCTTGCCTCAAATGTAAACAACATATAGTAGGAGTGTGGTTTTTAATCAGCTCTGCTGTCTACTTACATTTTATGGGTGAGTTCATCCCATTCACATTCAGCATTATGATTACTAACTATGTATTTACCTCCATCATAATAACCCCTTTAGATTCTACTCTATTCCCTTTCACTCTGTTCTTTCTCACCAACATTTTTGTTTTTGTCACCCCCCAGTTCCCTCTCCTTTAAATTATCCCCCCTTCCCTTGTTTTATTCTCCTTCTACTCTGTAGGGTGATAGAATTTTATACTGTAATGGCTAAAATTAAGGATTTGATTAAAATATATGAAAATTATAAATCTTTTATATATAAAAGAGGTGGAAAGAGTGAAAGTAGAAAAATACAAAAAGGTAGAGAAGACATTAACCTACTCAGCCAAGACTTGTTGACCTTCAACCAGAATTAAACTCTCTCCAGAAGACAAGAAAGGAAAGCCAGCTATCCATTCACCCAAGTTTCCTCCAAGAGGCAGGCCAAGATGATGACTTAAATTGAAGGTGACTCCTGAGGCCAACTTTCTTTTCTGAGTAGACCTCCTTCCTTAAGCTGACTTCCTTCTTGAAGTCCAACTCCTCCTTGAAGCTGACTTCCTTTGTAGAGTCTACTTCCTCTATCCTCAGAAATTCAGGGCCTTTTATAGTGGCTTCTTGTCTCCTCCTCTCTTCACAGGGACCAATCACAGCTTCCAAATTGTCTAGCACTGCCTAGGGAGTAGTGTTGGTGGGAACCAGTTTGCACCTTCTGGAGGGGTGAATACTCATCAAAAGATCACAGTTTCTGAGGGTGTGAACTCTTACATGTTTCCAACTGTTGAGTTAGAAAAAGGGTGGCCTCTCCAAGTATTTTGCTAGCTTCTCAACTAGCACTAAGTAGGGTGTGAATTCACTAAGCAGTTTTTGAGCTCTTCCACATAGTTCAAGCTTGTGTTGATTCAGTCAAAAGGTAGACAAAGGAGAGTTAATCCTGTTGTCACAATCTAGTGAGGTACTTAAGTTAGTGTTAACTCAGGATAGACAATAGAGTAAAGAATTATCTTTCACAATACCCCACTGAGTATATTTGTTTTTCCCTCTCTAAGCCAGTTACAATGAGAGTAAAGTTTAAGCATTGCCCATCACCACCCTTATCTTCCCCTTTTAAAATGATTTTTCACACCTCTTTATGTTATATAATTGATTCCATTTTATTTCTCCCTTCCCTTTTCTCTCAGTGCAATTCTCTCTTTCAGCCCTTGATTGATTTTTACACATCATTCATATATATATATATATATATATATATATATATATATATATATATCATATCATACTTACATATTATACCATATCATCACATTTACATATACACAATATCATCATATATTGTTATATACATCATATCATTATAATCAGCTTAATGATTATTTACTCCTTCTGAGTAAATTCCTTCTATCTTCTCTAATACTAAGAGTAATTTTTGAGAAATACAAAAATCCTCTTTCCATGTAGACATACAAACATTTTGACCTTAATGAATCCCTTAAATTTTCTTCCTTATTTACCTTTCTGGGATTCTCTTGTGTCTTCTTTTTGGATTTCAAATTCTTTGTTTAGGTCTGGCTTATAGGAATGCTTAGAAATATATCTTATTGAATGTCCATTTTTCCCCCTGAAAGAATATACTCAGTTTTACTGGAGAGGTGACTCTGGGTTGTAAACACAAATCTTTTGCCTTCCTGAATATCATAGTCCATGCCTTTTGAATCTTTAATGTAGAAGTTGCTAGGTCTTATGTGATCCTGATTGTAGCTCTATGGTATTTGAATGGTTTCTTTCTGGCTGCTTGAAGTATTTTCTCCTTGAATTGGTGGCTCTTGAATTTAGCTATTACTTTCCTGGAAGTTGTCATCTAAGAATTTTTTTTCTGAAGTTGATCTGTGAATTCTTTCCATTTCCATTTTATTTTCATTTTTGCAGATCTCTGGGCAGTTATCTTTGATTATTTCTTGTAATATGATGTGCAAGGTTTTTTTCTTGATCATAACTTTCAGATAGTCCGATAATTCTCAAATTGTTTCTCCTAGATCTATTTTCTAGGTCAGTTGTTTCAATAAATATTTCATGTTTTATTGTTGGTTTTTTTTTTTCATTCCTTTGATTCTGCTTTATTGTTTCTTAATTTCTCATGAAACCATTAGTTTCTAGATGGTCATTTCTTATTTTGAAGGACTGATTTTCCTGTCAGGTTTTGGTTCTCCCTTTTCAATTGACCTATTTCTTATATCACTTTCATTTGTCTTCCCCACTTTCCCTCCACCTCTCTTAATTGGTTTTTGAAGTCATTTTTTAGTTCTTCCAGAGTCTGTGTCCAATTCATATTTTCCTTTCAGACTGTGCAAGTGTTTCCTTTGCTTTCACTGTCCCCTTCTGTGTCTGGACCTTGCTATTTTTCTCCATAAAAATTCTTTAGATTTAGATGCTTTTTTTTGGTTTGATCATTTTTCCTATCTAATTATAGGTAGTCTCTGTTTTCTGGGAAGTTGGAGTAACCTCTAAAACTTCAGTCCTTCCTTGATGTTATTCTTGGCTTATTTTCCCAGTTGTTATTAGTTTAACAGATGGTCTGAGGGCTTAGAGCTCTAAAAGCCCCCTTCTCCTGCTGATTCAATTGACCCTTGAGATGCTGATAGCTTAAAGATTTTCCTCAGGCTTGGGTGTAAACTTTTGATCTCACTCTGAACTTAATCAGGTCAGGGGCTGATCAAATTCTAGCCCCAGGCTTAGGCTCAAGATTTTGGTCTCACTGTGTTCTTGATCCAATCAGGCACACCTTTGGTTGCCCTTTTCTGGAGCTCTACCCTTAGTTTGGGGCAAGAAGATCTGGGGGGGGGGGGGCTCTCCCTGTGAATTTTGTCCTCACCCCAAACTGTGGATCATGTCCTCATCCCAAGCCCAGATTGTGATTCCTTGCTTTGCTCTGGGCCCACAAAAACCAACCCCCTTTAGCCCAGATTGCCTTGGGCTGGAATTCCTCACTTCTCCACAGTTTTGAAATTTCAAGGGCTATGGGTTGGCTTGTACCACTATTTGCCCAAGCAAGATCTCAGTGTCTGAATATTAGTTTGAACTTAAGTTTGGAAGCTGTGACAGCAGATATGGGGTGCGATTTGCTCTTGGCTTACTCTTCACTCCTTGTTACATCCTCTTGCTGGCTCTTCTCTCCTCTCACCCCAATGCTCAAGATGTTGTCTATCTACCTTTGGGTTTTTTTCTTGAAAGTTGTTTCACTCTGTCTCCTTGTTGATTCTTTCCTTCCTGTATTCATTTTGTGGTGATATTTTAATCTTGGTCAGAGAAGATTCTTGTGGTGACACAGAGCTTCTGCTCTAGTTACTCCTCCATCTTGGCTTCACCCCAGGAAACATAACTTATTTTTAAGATTATATAATACCCATTTTATCCAAAAATATTGTAGGAGTGCTTGGCTCAAAAAAGAGGAAGATTTTGACCTGACATTGATTTTCTTTTCCTGAACCTTTATCTCTCTAAAATTTATTCCTACTCTACTGGTGTGGCCCTTGTGAGGTACTATGGCTTGACATCAGAAGCCTGAACTACTTCAGAAAAGCACTTGAGCCTCATATGGAACCAACTGTCCTCAAACTTCATCAGATCAACAGATACTTGGAGCTACAGTGAACTAGTCATTTGAATCTAAAACAAAGGCAGTTCTTTTGTTCAACTGGATTTGTTGTCCCTCTTCCTAAAGTATGGGCTTCATCTTTTGTCCAAAAGAGTGATTGTGGGTTCTATTGATCACTTTGCTTTATGCAGATCAATGGAGATTACAGAAAGTATCTGAATTCACAAGCCCTTAAGAACCATATATTATGATTTGCCTGAGAATTACTGATTGCTTGTCACAGATTATTGCTTGTTCTAGATATCATAATCTGGAAAAGACCCTGGCAAAATGTATCATCCATCGAGAAGGAGACCTTAAACCAATATCATACAAATATTGAGTAGAGAAACTTGAACTATTTTGACTAGAGAAGAAAAAGCTTAAGGGGAGTATGATGGTTGTTTTCAAATTTTTGTAGGGCCTCATTTGGAAGAGGAATTAAACCTGATCTATTTGGACCTGGAGGACGGAACTGGGGACTGTCAATGAATAGTAGATAGATTTTTGACTCCAAATAAGTGGAAAGGAAAAGCTTCATAACAATTCAAGCTATTAAAGAAATGGAGTAGTCTGTCTATCTGGGTGCCAGCTTCCTCATATCTGAGGCCTAAAAGGTAATCAAAATGTAGAGGATTGTTTGGAGAATACTTATAGGATTCACAAATTGAATAGGAATTGGACTAAGTCAGATCTAAATAAAATACCTTGCCATTTCAGGATTCTTTGATTTAATGAGTAGATATTGATTTAACTGCTGCCTAAGAATCCCTATGCAGGACTTAAATTGAGAAGTAGAACTTAACTTCTTGGCTTTGTCTTTGAAATAAAAATTTCCTAAAATTTATATTTTTCTTTTTAAAAGTTTGATGCCTCTTATTATTTATATAGTTACTTTTTAATACCTTTTATTGCTTTATCCCCGCCATAACACTCTAATATACTTGTGACTTTTAACAAAAAAAAAATTATGCAAGTTATATGGTATCTCATGCCTATTGTTTAGTCTCCCTTTCTTTTTACCCAGAAGAGGGAAGTATGTTTCATCAGTTAGCCTCCAAAAGGATGACTGGTTATAAAATGTAATTTGAGGACTTCCAGGTAAACATGGCTGCAATCTAGATGCCACACGCTTCCTCTCTCCGGCACCGAACGAAATAGACTACATCAAAGGAGCATAAAATCACCTTTGGAGGAACAGAAGGACTCCCCAGTACCCCACAGAGGCGAAGGTACGTGGGGTTTGAACATTTCCACACTATAATAAGAAGGAGGAAAAGCTTGCACAGAAACATGAACTGAGCCTCCCTTCCCCCCACCCAACACACACACCTCCCCCACCAAACCAGAGTGAGCTACTGGAGCGCTCACTGGGACAGCGAGTGAGTGGGGAATGTCTCTGTCTTGGGGGGGCACTCCAGGGTCCTTGGGATCTGGGGACTGCCAGGAAACAACATCTCAGGGCAGTTTCATGGGAGAATCCTGCGCTGAGCATGGGGGGGCCCATGGAGCTGTACTCGGGGAGGTTGTGCTGAGTAACTGGGCGGAGCTAAACACCAAGGGCAGACCATGTGCTGATTATCTGGGCGGGGCTGAACACCTGGGCAGTTTGGCTGTGATCAGGGGCCCAGTGCTCTAAGAAACCTCAGAGGCTGGGAAAAATTAGTCTGAGGCAACCTAAATTCACAGAAAACCCACCCATATCACCCAGACCCCTGACCAAAAAGGAAAGGGGAATAAAACCACCAAAGGGATGGCTCACATGGCCCAAAATCAAGCCTCAAGGAAGAAAGGGAAAAAGGTGACTATTGAAAACTTTTATGGTGGGAGTACCCAAGGAAAAGAAGAGAATGAGGATGAAATCCAAAAAAAATCAGAACATGCCTCCCAAAATGGAAACTATCAACAAGCTCTGGAAGATCTCAAACTGGAGCTTACCCAAAAGATGGAAACCTTCTGGAAAGGAAAATGGGAGAAAGAGATCAGCAGTCTGACAGTCTGACTGCTCAATTGGAGAAAGAGCTGGAAGCATCCAATAGAGGGGCAGACAAAGCTGAAAAGCAAAACCAGTCCCTAACGACCAGAATTAAGCAACTCAAAGAAAGTGAGATCATAAAACAGCAAGAATCAATAAAGCAAAGCCAAAAAATTAATGAATTAGAAGAAAACATGAAATATCTCACTGAAAAGGTCACAGACTTGGAAAACAGAGGAAGAAGAGACAACCTCCGAATTATCGGTCTCCCAGAAAAACCAGAGATAAACAATAAATTCAATGTTATTCTATACGAGATTATAGAAGAAAATTGCCCACACGTTCTGGAGCAAGGGGGCAAAATAGAAATAGAAAGGGTTCATAGAACACCCTCTATACTAAATCCCCAAAAGACAACCCCCAGGAATGTAATTGCTAAATTCAAGAGCTTCCAAGAAAAGGAGAAAATCCTACAAGAAGCCAAGAAGAGGAGCTTCAGATATAGGGGGGCTCCCATAAGGATCACACAGGACTTAGAAGCTAACACACTAAGAGATCGCAAAGCATGGAACACAATGTTTAGAAAGGCAAGAGAGCTGGGTCTCCAACCAAGAATCAACTACCCAGCAAAACTGACTATATACTTCCAGGGGAAAGTATGGGCATTCAAAAAATTAGATTTCCAAGCATTTGCTAAGGAAAGACCAGAACTTAGTGGAAAATTTGATATCCAAACACAGAAAGCAAGAGAAACATGAAAAGGTAAATATGAAAGGAAGGGAAAAGGAGATAAATCTTATCTTTTTCTTTAAGTCAAACTCTCTTCTATAAGGACTACACTTACATCAAATTATATATATATTAATATATGGGGAAAATGTTTTGTGTAACTCTCAAAAATTGTATGCATCCTAAGAGTAGTTAGAAGAAACATGCATAGGGAAAGATTGGGACATTAAGAAGATTTGGTGAAAGTGGGGGCAAAGAAAAGAAAAGGGAGGGGAGGAACCATCGATAATACTAAGATTTACTTCAAGAAATATGGGGGGGGACTTAATAGAATAATCTTTCCCATATAAAGATACACATTGGAAGGGGAGGGGAAGAACTCTCATATGAGGAGAGGAAGAGAGCGTGAAGTGGAATTACTTCAACCTTACTCTCAGTGAAATCAAATCTGAGAGGGAAGAACATCTAGATCCAGTGGGATCCTGAATTCTATCTTATCCAACAAGGCAAGAAAGAAAGGAACATTAAGGAGGAGGAGAGGAGAGGGAGTATAAAAAGTGAAGGAAGGAGAGGGGGGAGGGGAAGGGAGCATAAAAAAGGAGGGACTAGAAAGGGAAGCATATCAAGGGAGGGGACTAGGGGGACTGACCCAAAGTAAATCATTGGTTCAAAAGGATATAGCTAAAGAAGAAAGGTCAGAACTAGGGGAAGATATCAAAATGCCAGCGAATCCACAAGTGACAATCATAACTTTGAACATCAATGGGATGAACTCACCCATAAAATGTAGACAAATAGCAGATTGGATTAGAACCAAAACCCTACCATTTGTTGTCTTCAAGAAACACATATGAGACGGGTCAATACTCACAGGGTTAGAATTAAAGGTTGGAGTAAGACCTTTTGGGCCTCAACTGATAAAAAGAAGGCAGGAGTTGCAATCATGATATCTGACCAAGCCAAAGCAAAAATAGAGCTGATCAAAAGGGATAGGGAAGGTAAATATATTCTGTTAAAAGGGAGTATAGACAATGAGGAAATATCACTAATCAACATGTATGCACCAAATGGTGCATCCAAATTTTTAATGGAGAAACTAGGAGAAATGAAGGAGGAAATAGACAGTAAAACCATATTAGTGGGAGAATTGAACCAACCACTATCAAATTTAGATAAATCAAACCAAAAAATAAACAAGAAAGAGGTAAAAGAGGTGAATGAAATCTTAGAAAAATTAGAATTAATAGACATATGGAGAAAAATAAATAGGGACAAAAAGGAATACACCTTCTTTTCGGCACCACATGACACATTCACAAAAATAGATCATACACTAGTTCACAGAAAAATGGCACTCAAATGCAGAAAAGCAGAAATAATAAATGCAGCCTTTTCAGATCACAAGGCAATAAAATATTGATTGGCAAGAGTACACGGAGAGCCAAATTAAAAATTAATTGGAAATTAAATAATAGGATACTCCAAAATCAGTTAGAGAAGAAATCATAGAAACAATTAATAATTTCGTTGAGGAAAATGACAATGGCGAAACATCCTTTCAAACCTAATGGGATGCAGCCAAGACAGTACTTAGAGGAAAATTTATATCCTTAAGTGCATATATTAACAAATTAGGGAGGACAGAGATCAAGGAATTGGAAATGCAAATCAAAAAACTTGAGAACAAACAAATTAAAACCCCCCAGATGAAAACCAAACAAGAGATATCCTAAAAATTAAGGGAGAAATTAATAAAATTGAAAGTGACAGAACTATTGAGCTAATAAACAAGACTAGAAGCTGGTACTTTGAAAAAAACAGACAAAATAGACAAAGTACTGGTCAATCTAATCAAAAAAAGGAAAGAAGAAAGGCAAATTAACAGCATTAAGGATGAAAAGGGGAATCTCACCTCCAATGAAGAGGAAATTAATGCAATCATTAAAAACTATTTTGCCCAACTGTATGGCAATAAATATACCAACCTAGGTGATATGGATTAATATTTACAAAAATATAAATTGCCTAGACTAACAGAAGAAGAAATAGATTTCTTAAATAATCCCATATCAGAAAAAGAAATCCAACAGGCCATCAAAGAACTTCCTAAGAAAAAATCCCCAGGGCCTGATGGATTCACCAGTGAATTCTATCAAACATTCAAAGAACAACTAACTCCAATACTATACAAACTATTTGACATAATAAGAAAAGAGGGAATTCTTCCAAATTCCTTTAATGATGCAAACATGGTAATAATTCCAAAGCTAGGCAGGCCAAAAACAGAGAAAGAAAATTATAGACCAATCTCCCTAATGAATATAGATGCAAAATTCTTAAATAGGATACTAGCAAAAAGACTCTAGCAAGTGATCAGAAGAATCATTCACCATGATCAAGTAGGATTCATACCAGGGATGCAGGGCTGGTTCAATATTAGGAAAACCATCCACATCATTGACCACATCAACAAACAAGCCAACAAGAACCACATGATTATCTCAATAGATGCATAAAAAGCCTTTGATAAAATACAACACCCATTCCTATTAAAAACACTGGAAAGCATAGGAATAGAAGGGCCATTCCTAAAAATAATAAACAGTATATATCTTAAACCATCAACTAATATCATCTGCAATGGGGATAAACTAAATCCATTCCCATTAAGATCAGGAGTGAAACAAGGATGCCCATTATCACCTCTATTATTTGACATTGTACTAGAAACACTAGCAATCAGAGAAGAAAAAGAAATTGAAGGCATTAAAATAGGCAAGGAGGACACCAAATTATCGCTCTTTGCAGATGACATGATGGTCTACTTAAAGAATCCTAGAGATTCAACCAAAAAGCTAATCGAAATAATCAACAACTTTAGCTAAGTTGCAGGATACCAAATAAACCCACATAAGTCATCAGCATTTCTATATAATTCCAACACAGCTCAGCAGCAAGAACTAGAAAGAGAAATCCCATTCAAAATTACCTTAGACAAAATAAAATACTTAGGAATCTATCTCCTGAGACAAACACAGGAACTATATGAACACAACTACAAAACACTCTCCACACAACTAAAACTAGACTTGAACAATTGGAAAAACATTAACTGCTCATGGGTAGGACAAACCAATATAATAAAAATGACCATCCTACCCAAACTCATCTATCTATTTAGTGCCATACCCATGGAACTTCCAAAATTTTTTTTTTACTGATTTAGAAAAAACCATAACAAAGTTCATTTGGAAGAACAAAAGATCAAGGATATCCAGGGAAATAATGAAAAAAATACAAAGGAAGGAGGCCTTGCAGTCCCAGATCTCAGACTATATTATAAATCAGCAGTCACCAAAACAATCTGGTACTGGCTAAGAGAAAGAAAGGAGGATCAGTGGAATAGACTCGGGATAAGTGACCTCAGCAAGACAGTATATGACAAACCCAAAGATCCCAGCTTTTGGGACAAAAATCCACTATTTCATAAAAACTGCTGGGAAAATTGGAGGACAGTGTGGGAAAGATTAGGTTTAGATCAACACCTCACACCCTACACCAAGATAAATTCAAAATGGGTGAATGACTTGAACATAAAGAAGGAAACCATAAGAAAATTAGGCAAACACAGAATAGTGCACATGTCAGACTTTGGGAAGGGAAAGACTTCAAAACCAAGCAAGAATTAGAAAGAATTACAAAATGCAAAATAAATAATCTGGATTACATCAAATTAAAAAGGTTTTGTACAAACAAAACCAATGTAACTAAAATCAGAAGGGAAGCAACAAATTGGGAAACAATCTTCATAAAAACCTCTGACAAAGGTTTAATTACTCAAATATACAAAGAACTAAATCAATTGTACAAAAAATCAAGCCATTCTCCAATTGATAAATGAGCAAGGGACATGAACAGGCAGTTCTCAGCCAAAGAAATCAAGACTATTAATAAGCACATGAAAAAGTGTTCTAGATCTCTTATAATCAGAGAGATGCAAATCAAAACAACTCTGAGGTATCACCTCACACCTCGCCGATTGGCTAACATGACAGCAAAGGAAATTAATGAATGCTGGAGGGGATGTGGCAAAGTAGGGACACTAATTCATTGCTGGTGGAGTTGTGAATCAATCCAACCATTCTGGTAGACAATTTGGAACTATGCCCAAAGGGTGATAAAAGACTGTCTGCCCTTTGATCCAGCTATACCACTGCTGGGTTTGTACCCCAAAGAGATAATAAGGAAAAAGACTTGTACAAGAATATTCATAGCTGTACTCTTTGTGGTGGCCAAAAATTGGAAAACGAGGGGATGCCCATCAATTGGGGAATGGCTGAACAAATTGTGGTATATGTTGGTGATGGAATACTATTGTGCTAAAAGGAATAATAAAGTAGAGGAATTCCATGGAGACTGGAACAATCTCCACGAAGTGATGCAGAGCGAAAGGAGCAGAACCAGGCAATCATTATACACAGAGACTGATACACTGTGGTACAATCGAAGGTAATGGACTTCTCCATTCGGGACAATGCAGTGTCCCTGAACAATCTGCAGGGATCTAAAAAACACTATCCACAAGCAGAGGATAAACTGTGGGAGTAAAAACAACGAGGAAAAGCAACTGCCTGACTACAGGGGTGGAGGTGATAGGACTGAGGAGAGACTCTAAATGAACACTCTGATGCAAATACCAACAGGGAAATGGGTTAGAAACAGGAACACATGTGATAACCAGTGGAATCATGTGTCGGCTATGGGAGAGGGAAAGGTGGTGGGAGGGGGGAAGGGGAGGAAAAGAAAATAATCTTTGTTTCCAGTGAATAATGTTTGGAAATGACCAAATAAAATAATGTTAAAAATAAAATAAAATAAAATAAAATGTAATTTGAATTCCAATGTCTTTTAATATTACTTTCTTGAAATCTGATTATGCCATTACTCTCATTCTAATTAACAATTTGCTTGCCAGACTGGCCAGTTGGCTTTTAAATCAAAATATAAATTTCCAAAAGGTTTTTGAAAGTAAAAAAAAAAACACACTTTAGTATTAAAGCATTTTCTGAGTTATGAACACCCAACATGTGAATGTTACCTATGTTATAGATCAAATCATACTTTTATAGTTAACCTTGGAAAGTGTCTACCAATGAAAGTACTGTTTTGTTTTGGGGTTTGGATTTATATAACTATGTTAAACTCCTTCTCAAAGTTGTTTAAGTTGTGGGGGAGGGGAGAAGAGATTCTTCTCTGAGTCAGTTGTAGATACTGCTAGCATCTCTAAAAAAACATACAAGTGAAAACATAATCATAAGTTCAGCTAGAGGTGGTACAACTGGTAAGAAATACATGAACATGTTTGTAGACAGAAATTTCTAAGAGCATTCATGCTGAGAGGTTATCAATGAAGTCAGTGCTAATAATTGCTGCAATGACTTCTCCAAACTTTGTCCCAGCACCACCAAGCCATCCAAAAAACCAGGGAAAATAGAGATGCATATAACAGATACTGTTATAACTGTCAGGGCATTTTGCCCATGCTTGGAATGATGGGGAAGGGGTTGTATGTCCCCTTGGTACTCTCAAATAGATAGCTGTGGATTGTATCTGGAACATGGCTTTATGATCATTCATCTCTTTCTGCTTGGTAGGTACACTTTTGATTTCTGGAGTAGCACAAATTTTAAGCCTGGATGAACAAAAAGTTGCAAATGCCCCCCTTCTGGACCTCCTCCCCCACCCCCATCCCCGGTCACCAAAGCAAATCCAGAGAGCAAGAAAAACCAAGAATTCTAGTTCTACTAATGGTCCCTCCCAGTGTACATTGGATCATAGATCTAGAGTATAAAGGTTTCTTACCTAGTCCAAATTCCTCATTATTTTGCAAATGAGGTAACTTGGAGGCTCATTCAAGGTAAAGGGGCTTATTCAAAGTCACCCAAGTAGTAAATGGTGGAGCTAAAATTTAACCTCAGGTCTTTGGTCTTGTGGGCCTCTCTCTCTGCCTATATTTCCTTCACACACTGGGTTCATTGTCCATTATGTCCAGACTGGTCTGATTAATAGTCAGTAAGTTCTATGCCTCCATTCTAATTCCCCTATATATATTCCCCAGTCATAGTGGTGCCTGGTGGAAATGCCTGGTGGAGTATAATCAACCTCCAACTTGAACTAACTGCTTCCTATGATCCCAGAATGGCAGTGGTATCTCTGGGTAATTCCTGTATGTATATCACTCTTCTGTTTTATAGGTAATCCCTCAATATATGCTACCTGTTACCTTCTGCCATCTCCTTTCCCAGGAGGAAATCATTTTCCCTAGTATTCTGATAGAAAGCAATAAGACATCTTTTAGTCTTTATAGAAAGTAGAGGTTAACATTTGAATTTTTATAATTGATTTATGACCTAAATACCACAAACCAGTATGTCAAGTCAATGACTTTATCATCCTCTTATTTAAAAATATTTTATTGAAATTCTTTTTTCTTTTTTACATTACTGTCTCTTCCTGATAATTATCTCTCAATCTTTCTCTAATCATTAGAACATTCCTTTAAAACAAGTATCACTAGATAAAACAAATCCTCACAATAACCATGTCTGAAAATGTATCTTTCATTCCATTTGTCCAGTCCATCATATACATTTAAAAAATAAGAGATGTCCTTCACCACCATTCTGAAGTCAAAATTAGTCACTCCGTTGTTCAGTTTTGAAGTTATTTCTGTCGTTTTTTTAATTAAATTTCATTTTTAACAAATTAATAGGTATTCATTTTCTCTCCCTCAGAAAAAGAGAAAACAAAACCCTTATAATACATGTCCATAGTATTTTTTACTTACTTTACTTCAGCACTACCTTTTGGCCAATTTTCAAAAAATGAGTGTATCAGAAGAAACTCCAAGACCAGCAGAACCCAATGAATGAGCAGGGACAAAGAGCCCAACAGTGTCAAGTATTATTTGTCACTCAACATGTTTTCCCCAGGTCTGCATCTCTCATGTATAGTCCCTATACATGCTCATTTTTCTCAATAGTGCTGTATTCATTGATGAGAAAGGGTTCCCTATTTTTTAGGCAGAAAAATATTCTATTGCAAATTTCTTTCTATTCTATTTCATTAAGTAAATTTCATTTAACTAATTTTATAGTAGAATACATTGATGGGGTTCATGAGCTATAATTTTGAGTGACTGTGGATCCCCAGAGTACCTTGAGCCTTTTAAACCATTTATTCAGAAGCTATTTTATCTACTAGAAATAAATTGACAAAAAATAAGTTGATGAATTAAATTAATTAAATGTATTGATTAATTGATCTGATTGAGATATATGAGAAGAATAACAGTTCTAACAAAGAGGGAAGAAGAAGGGAATAAGCATTTATTAATGCCTACTATGTGCCAGGCACTATGCTAAGCATTTTATAAATATTTGTCTTCATTCTCATAACAATCTTAAGAGATGGGTGCTATCTTTATCACTATTTTAAAGTGGAGGAAACTGAGACAGAAATAAAGTGCCTAACCCATAGTCACATGGTTAATAAGTATGTGAGGCTGAATTTGAACTCAGTTCTTCCTGATTCCTGACTTCTGGGCTCAGTGCATTATTTAGCATGTCACCTAACTGCCTCTAGTAACCAAACACATTATTTTGGAGATTAAAATCTTTGGCGACATGAAAAGTGTACAAGTGAAAACCCAATAGTGATGTAAAAACATGCTACATCCTTAGTTGTAAGATCAACAAAAATGCTCCACAGGCTAAGAAAACAGCCTTTATTTTGCCATCCTGCCACATTCTTAGTTTCTCTGCTAAACATATAGACAATTTTTTTCTTCGGTGTAGACTTTCAATATTGTTTCCACTAAGTGGGACAGCCATAAAATGTATCACTAATTTATTGTGGATGCTTTTTGATCAAATAGCAGATTGTCTATTTTCTGTTGCCAAAAATTTGGTGGTCTGTTATTATGGCTCTCTCCCAATACATTTTGCAGTGATTGCTTTCTAAAATAATTTCAGTTATGTTAATAATACCTTTGCAGTTTCGTTGAGTAAGACAGTAATTGTACAATGTTTTGTCATTATTATTAACATTGTTATTATTATTGGCAACATTATTCCCATTTAGAATGCTCTACTGTGATGCATGCTCCATTATGTTTTGAGTTACTAGATTCAAAAATGCAATTATTTATTCATTTCTAGTCCTCTAAAAGAGATGAATTACAACTGATATTTATGCCTCATAAATGCTCTTGTATTTTGCATTTGTTTTACTTCTTTCTTACTTTATATGTAGTGTGATGGTAAAATAGAAAGAATGTCAGACTTGCTGCCAGAAAACTTGGCTGTTCTTATCTTTATCTTTATTCCACCAGTTGCTTATCTTTCTCTTCATCTCACCAGATACTAAGCTAGATGACACTGGGCAAGCCAAACCTCTCCGAGAATGTTTTCTAATGGGAAAATACCTACCTCATAGGGTTGTTGTGAGGACTGAATAAAATACTGTATGTGAAAGGCCTTTGAACATTGTAAAGCACTTTATAAATGAATGCCATTATTCCCTTAAGTATTTAGAGAATCTAAAATATTCCATCTATCACTACCTTTTTATTTATTCAGATATGTTTAAAATAAGGTTTATATGAATAGATATCAACTGAATACCAAGAACCTAAGAACCATACTAAATTGGAATAAAATCGAAAGTAAATTCCAATTTAAAAGCCTGTATCATGCATCTGCTATGCAGTAGAAACTTTGGCTGGTGCTGAGGATATGAAAAAAATTTTAAAATAGTCGCTTCCTTCAAAAAGCTTACATTCTGCTGGTGTGATATAATATTTAAAGGGATAATTAAATGTAAAAAATATAAACTACATTCAAAGAAACTAAAGGAGTAGGGAATGCTAGCAAATTTCAATCATAAAGTGACTCTTATAGGAAGTGATGCATGTGTAAATGTGGAATCTAGAAGTCCCCAAACTTGTAGCTTGGAGGGATTTGGTGATCCCCAATTTTTTTAGTTTGGAGGCAGAAACCCCAGGTTTTGATCTTGAAACAGGAGTTTCTCCCTGAGGGAAAGTCCTACTTCACTGGTCTCAGGCTAACAATAGACCTTGAGTTAGTTCTGAGGGGATAGCTAATCCCATCAGATGCCTTTTTTTTGCCTTAGAAGCTTCTCCCATTGTATCACATCCCCCTTTGGAGGATCAAACTCAGGACCTTCTGCTTATGAGACTGACACTCTACGTACTGCACTATAACTCGAGGTCTATTGTTAACCTGAGACCAGTGGAGTAGGACTTTCCCTCAGGGAGAAACTCCTGTTTCAAGATCAAAACCTGGGGTTTCTGCCTCCAAACTAAATAAACTGGGGATCATCAAATTCCTCCAACCTACAAGTTTGGGGACTTCTAGATTCCACATTGGCACTTGAGATGGGTTTGAAGGGAAGTTCAGCTTTCTAGAGGCAGAGATGAAAAGGATACCTTTCACTTCTTATTTCCATTACATTAATATTCTATTACATAAATACATCAATTTATTTAACTTCACTCTTATTTTTTAACATTTGAGTTGGTTAGGTTTTTAAGAATATATACAGGGGGGACACTAATACATTGTTGGCAGAATTGTGAACTTATCCAACTGTTTTAGAGAGCCATTTGGAATTATACCCAGATAGTTATAATATTTATAAAACTGTGTATACTCTTAGACCCAGCAATTACTAGGTCTGATTATAATAAAAACTACTACTGTGCTATGAGAAATAATGAGCAGGTTCATATTGAAAAAATTTTGGAAAGACCTGCATGAAATGATGAAGATTGAAACGAATGCATCCAAGGGAACATTGTATATGTCTACAGGATTAATGCTTGATGAGTGACTTGTGAATGTTCATCTCCAGAGAAACAACTGATGAGCAGAAAATTAAAAATGCAATTTATATGTACATTTCTAATTGTGAGGTGGTGCAGGGATGAAGGAATTGAGATACCTGGAAATAAATGTTTTTAAGATTATATATATATATATGCATATATATATTAACATATATAGGGTTTCTCAAAATTCTTTAGGTAGTTTTGAGTCTTAATAATGCTAAATAAAGTTTTTAATCTGGTAGAGATGTACATGTATGTATGTATAATTTTAATGTGAACATTTATGAATAGAACACTCACTTTTTTTCCTTTAGAAAAAAACTTTATCATAGACTGTCTTGCTGAGGTCACTTACCCCAAGTCTATTCCACTGATCCTCCCTTTTGTCTCTTACCTAGTACCATATTGTTTAGATGACCACTGCTTTATAGTATAGTTTGAGATCTGGTACTGCTAGGCCACTTCCCTTCACATTTTTTTTTCATTATTTTCCTTGATATTCTTGATCTTTTGTTCTTCCAAATGTACTTTGTTATAGTTTTTTTCTAGTTCAGTAACAAAAGTTTCTTGGTAGTTTGATGGGTATGGCACTAAATAAGTAAATTAGTTTGGGTAGGATTGTCATTTTTTTTTTATGTTAGCTCATCCTACCCATGAGCAATTAATGTTTTTCCAAGTATTTAGATCTAGTTTTAATTATGTGGAAAGTGTTTTGTAGTTGTATCAAATGCTCTCTTTGTTTGTCTTGGCAGATAGATTCCTAAGTATTTTATATTGTCTAGGGTGGTTTTAAATAGAATTTCTCTTTCTAATTCTTGCTGCTGAGATGTGTTGGAAATATATAGAAATGCTGATGATTTATGTGGATTTATTTTGTATCCTGCAACTTTGCTAAAGTTATTGATTATCCCAACTTTGGGGACAAAAATACACTATTTGACAAAAATTGCTGGGAAAATTGGAAAACAGTATGGCAGAGATTAGGTTTAGATCAATATCTCACACCCTACACCCAAGATAAACTCAAAATGGGTGAATGACTTGAATATAAAGAAGGAAATTATAGGTGAACACAGAATAGTATACTTGTCAGATCTTTGGGAAAGGAAAGATTTTTAAGACCAAGCAAGAGTTAGAAAAAAATTACAAAATGTAAAATAAATAATTGTGAAACCATCAAATTAAAAAGTTTTTGTACAAACAAAACCAATGCAACCAAAATTAGAAGGGAAGCAACAAATTGGGAAAAAATCTTCATAACAAAAACCTCTGACAAAGGTCTAATTACTCACATTTATAGAGCTAAATCAATTGTACAAAAAATCAAGCCATTCTCCAATTGATAAATGAGCAAGGGACATGAATAGGCAATTTTCAGCTAATGAAATCAAAACTATCAATAAACACATGAAAAAGTGTTCTAAATCTCTTATAATCAGAAAAATGCAAATCAAAACCTCACACCTAGCAGATTGGCTAACATGACAGCAAAGGAAAGTAATAACTATTGGAGGAGGTGTGGAAAAATTTGGACATGAGTACATTGCTGGTGGAGTTATGAATTGATCAAGCCATTCTGGAAGGCAATTTGGAACTATGCCCAAAGGGTGCTAAAAGACTGCCTACTCTTTGATCCAGCCATAGCACTGCTGGGTTTGTACCCTAAAGAGATCATAAGGAAAAAGACTTGTACAAGAATGTTCATAGCTGTACTCTATGTGGTGGCAAAAAATTGGAAAATGAGGTGATGCCCTTCAATTGGAGAATGGCTGAACAAGTTATGGTATCTATTGGTGATGGAATACTATTGTGCTCAAAGGAATAATGAACTAGAGGAATTCCATGTGAACTGGAATGACCTACAGGAATTGATGCAGAGAAAAAGGAGCAGAACCAGGAGAAAAATATTCAGAGAGACTGATACACTGTAGTACAATAAAATGTAATGGAATTCTCTACTAGCAGCAATGCAATGATCAAGAACAATTTGGAGGGACTTCTGAGAAAGAATGCTATCTACACTCAGAGGAAGGACTGTGGGGATAGAAACAAAGAAGAAAAGCAACTGCTCAATCAAAAGGTTCGATAGAGATATGCTGGGGGATATAGATTCTAAATGATCACACTAGTGTAAATATTAATAATCTAGAAATGGGTCTTCATCAATGACACATGCAAAACACAGAGGAATTGTGCATTGGCTATGGGAAGAGGGTTGGGGGAGGGCAGGGAAAGGACATGAATCTTGTAACCATGGAAAAAGATTCTAAATAAATAAATTTTTCAAAAAAATTTTTTTTAAAGAAATAACTTTAGATTGCGTATATTTCCCAAAATGGCATCACTGGGTCAATCAGTATGAGCATTTCTTAAATTTGTCTACTACCTTAATGCTACCAAAAAGTCTTTACATATTTGTACTTCCAACAGGAGTAAATGAATATTTCTGATTTTCCAAAGGAGTTTTATTGCTTGTCATTATTGTTACTCATGTGATAGGTATGATGTGGCAACTCATTTTTCCTTTTATAAAAAGTAACAAAAAACAAAGAAAGAAAGAAAGAAAGAAAGAAACAAACAAACAAACAAAACCTTTGAGGAATTATGACCTTAAGGCAAGAATGAATCCAATGCTGAAGACAAGACCATGTATGTTGTAATAGCTGGACAGATTTGAGGACCAGGTGTATTTTAAAATGCATGAGGAAAAGAGCATGATTATGGACATAAATTAATGAAGAGTCAATATACATGTGTTTATGGGTACATATGTGTACATCTGCTATGTATACCTAACTATATATCTATACTTCTGTATATCAATATCCATCTAAATCATCTATATCTATTTTATTCACATACATATTATATAGATGTAAAATAACAAATATACTTTATAATATTATAAACATACTATATTTAACATATAAATATACACATAATGTTCATGTACAAGCACATATTATTGAGATCATAGATCTACATGGAAGGGAGCTCAGAGACTACCTAGTCTAATCTTTTAATTTTAGACATGAGGAAATTGAAGACTTATGAGGCTAAATACTTTGTTCCTGCTTGAGATTATTGTTGTTCTGTTGTTCAGTCATGTCCAACTCTTTATGACCCCATGGACCATAGCACAGCAGGCCTTTCTATCCTCCATTGTCTCAAGAAGTCTATCCAAATTCATGCTTATTGTTTCCATGACACTCTGTCCATCTCATCCTTCCTCATCCTTTTTTCCTTTTTCCTTCAATATTTCCCAACATCAAGGTCTTTTCTAGTGAGTCCTGTCTTCTTAGTAAGTGGCCCAAATATTTAAGCTTCATTTTCAAAATTTGACCTTCCAGTAAAAAGCCTGAACTACTTTATGTACTGACTGGTTTGATCTCCTTCCTGTCTAAGGGACTTTCAAAACTTTTCTCCAGCACCAAAAATTGAAAGCATCAATTCTGTTGTGTTCAACTGTCCTCATATTCCAAATCTCACTGCCATGCATTATTACTGGAAAAACCATAGCTTTGACTAAATAGACTTTATCAGCAAGATGGTGTCTCTGCTTTTTAGTACATTGTTCAGATTCACCACAGCTTTCTTTCCAAGGAGTAAGCATCTTTCAATTTCACACCATCTGCAGTGATCTTTGAGGCTAAGAATATAAAATCTGCCATTTCTTCTCTCTCTATTTGCCAGGAAGTGATTAAATCAATTATCAAGATCTTAGTTTTTGATTAGTATTCCCCACTCCAGTCCTACATTGCTGCTTTGTCATGATGGAGGTGCTTGTGTCAATGAAACTATGAGCTATCTAATGCAGGATGACTTGGGATAGTGAATTTGTTATATCATGCATGCTGTTAATAAGCAGTTACCCTAATTCAGTTCATTAGAGTAAAATATTTCTTTCCATGACCAGTTAAGTGAAATCCTTTTACATTATTGTTTATAGATTTCTTATTGAGTAGATTCACAGTTTGAAGTCTACTTTGTTTGTTTCTTTTTCCCTCTTCAAAATACACTATTAAAGGCATTTGGGGTTTTTCTATGTGTTTATGAATATTTTGACATGTTTTCAGACTTAAACTTGCATCTAAAATGTGTATTTCAGGAGGAGGCTGAGTCAAGATGGTGGCATAGAGGCAGTGAAAGTTCAGACCTCTGAAAACCCTTCCTCACCAATTAAAAACAAAATGATCCTAGGGGACTGAAAACCAAATCTAACAATAGGACAGAGCTAAGGATCCTTCCTACTGGACTCAACTTCAAAAGTAAACCCCCAAAACACCTGAATTCAAGAATACTCGGGTTTAAGGGAAAAGAAGAAGGAAGGTCCCAGGACCCCTCCCCCACCTACAGTACTGAGCCTGCAGCAGTAGTTGGAATTTCTCAGTGGGCAAGGGCACTAGTCTAGAGGGAGTACCTTGCGGGCAAAGCTGTGCCAGGCTCAGGGTTTTGAACACAGGTGGTGGAGAGGCAGCTAGAGGAGAACCTCAAAAAGACAGTCCAATCCCAGGTGAGACACTCTGTACTGTCACCCCACCCTGAGGTTTTGGCCTTAGGGCACATCCAGCTCTGCAAGATCAACTCCTCTGGGCTTAATTGTATCAAGCCTTCAGAGGGCAGGGAAGCTTGAGCTCCAATACCCCTCCCCCAGAGGCTGCTCTAAGAGTCTTGCTAAGCTCCAAGGGTGAAGGTTGACAGAAAAGCCCAAACACACAGATCTAACACATTATGAGAGGAGCAAGACTACAGGCAACTACAGAGGGAAAAGAAGGGGCAAACATGAACAAACAACAGAAAAATAAAAAAGAAATTAAAATTGACAGCTTCAATCCTAGCAATGAACAAAGAGCAAATGTAACAGAGGAAGATCAAGGAATACCAAGCAAAAACACAGAAACTCCAGCAAATTGAGCACAGGCTTTGAAAGATCTCAAAATACAGTTCAAAACACAGTTAAGAGAGGCTGAAGTCAACTAGGAATAGAACTTTAAAAGCAAGATAAGTCATCTGGAAATAGAGGAATTTGAACTAAAATTAGAAAATAGTGTCTTGAAAGCCAGAATTAATCAGTTTGAAAATGAGGCAAAGGAGATGAAAGATGAGGCAAAGAAGTTGAAAGATGATTTCCAAAGAAAATCAGACCAGAAGGAGAAGGATGACCAAAAAGCCAGGGATGAATTTCAGTCTTTAAAAAGCAGAATACTACACTTAGAAGCAAGCGACTTCACAAAGCAGCAGGAAACTATAAAACAAAATCAAAAGAATGAAAAAATTGAGGAAAATATGAAGCACCTCATTCGCAAAACAGAAGATTTAGAAAACCATTCCAGGAGAGACAACTTAAGAATCATTGATCTACCAGCAGACCATGATAAAAAAGAAAAGCCTGGATATTATACTACAGGAAATCATCCAAGAAAACTGCTCATATATCCTAGAACAAGAGGGAAAAGTGGAGATTGAAAGAATCCACAGATCACCTCCTGTACTTAATTCCCAATTGACAACACCCAGGAAAGTTCAAGAACTATCAGTCCAAGGGAAAAAATTACAAGCTGCTAAGAACAAATCATTCAGATACCAAGGAACAACAGTGAGGATAACACAGAATCTGGCTACATATATACTGAAGCACCAAAAGGCATGGAATATGATATTCTGGAAAGTAAGGCAACTAGGTCTACAACCAAGAATCAACTACCCAGCAAAACTGACTATATTCTTACAGGAGAAAGTATGATCATTTAATAAAATAGAAGAATTCCAAACATTCATGAAGAAAAGACCAGGCCTGAACAGAAAATTTGATGGCCAAACATAGAACTCAAGAGAATCATCAAAAGGTAATTAAGAAAGGGAGAAAAAAGAAAAAACAAACAAACAAAAAAACACTTTTTAAAAAGGGACAAAATAAGTTAAAATGACATGTATCCCTACAGGAAAAGAGGATATTGGTAAGTCTTAAAAATTGTTATTATCACCTGGGTAACTAGAAGAATTATACTTAGAGGGAACAGTGACAAACTGTATAGCAGCGGTTCTCAACCTCTCAATTTGTAGCAATGAGAAAACATAATGCATATCAGATATTTACATTCCAAATCATAACTGTAGCAAAACTACAGTTTTGAAGTAGCCACCAAAATAATTTTTTTGGTTTGGGGTCACTGCAACTTGAGGAACTGTATTGTGGGGTCACGGCATTAGGAAGGTTGAGAACCACTACTATATAGGATGAAATACCAAGATATAAATATGTATATAGAAATATGTATGCATAAATATGTAAATATATATACATATACATATATATATATATACAACTAGAGTTAAAAAAGAGGTTAATACTAAGAAAAATGGGAAAAGAAAAAAATGGGGTAAATTTATATGTCACAAAGAACATCATGGCAAGGGGGAGAACATCAATATACTGGAAGGGTAAAGAGGTTGGAGATAGGAAACACTCAACTTTTACGTGCTTTGAAACTGACCCAAAGAGGGAAGAACAATCCAATCCATTGGGGCAGAGAATAGATTTGAGCCCTATAGGGGAGTAGAAGGGTAAAAACATGGACTGGTGGGGATGGAAGCAGTACAAGGGAGGGAGAGGGTGATGAGTAGTTTAAAAAGACTTTAAAGAAAATAAGAGGGGAATAAGAAGGTGGGGGAAGAAAGGGAAGTAAAATAAGGGTGGGAATTAGGGGGACTGATTATAAACTAAACACTGGTGTAGAAGGAAATAGTGGAAGAAGAAAGGGTAGGACTAGGAGTGGAAATCAAAATGCTGGGAAATACACAGCTGGTAATCATAATTCTGAATGTGAATGGCATGAATTCACCAAAAAAATGCAAGCAAATAGCAGAGTAGATTAGAAACCAAAACCCTAACATATGCTGTCTAGAAGAAACACACATGAGGAAAGTAGACACATAAGCAGATGGAGTCAAATCTATTGGGCATCAACTGAGAAAAAGAAGACATGAGTCTCAATCATGATATCTGAAAAAGCCAAAGTAAAAATAGATCTAGTCAAAAGAGATAAGGAAGGTAATTACATCCTGGTAAAAGGCAGTATAATCAATGAGGAAATATCAGTACTTAACATGTATGCACCAAATGGCATAGCATCCAAATTTCTAAAGGATAAACTAATAGACCTCAAGGATGAAATAGATAGAAAAACTATACTAGTGGGAGACCTGAATCTTCCTCAATCAAAACTAGATAAATCAATCCAAAAAAGAAATAAGAAAGAGGTAAGAGAAGTGAATGAAATCTTAGAAAAATTAGAGCTATTAGATATGTGGAAAAAAATAAATAGGGACAAAAAGGAATATACCTTCTTTTCAGCAGCACATGGCACATTCACAAAGACTGACCATGTATTAGGGCATAAAAACATAGCAAACAAGTGCGAAAGAGCAGAAATAATAAATTTCATATCACAATGCAATGAAAATAATAATAAGTAAGGGTACATGAAAAGGTAAATCAAAAATTAATTAGAAATTAAACAATATGATTCTCCAAAACCTGTTAATCAAAGAACAAATCATAGAAACAAGTAATAATTTCATTGAAGAAAATGACAATGATGAGACATCCTTTCAAAACACATGGGATGCAGCCAAAGCAGTATTCAGGGGGAAATTTGTATCCTTGTATGCTTGTATCCTTGAGTTCATATATTAACAAATTAGGGAGGGCAGAGGTCAATGAATTGGGCATGCAAATTAAAAAACTAGAAAGTGAACAAATTCAAAATCCTCAGATGAAAACTAAATTAGAGATCCTAAAAATCAAAGGAGAAATTAATAAAGTTGAAAAACTATTGATTTAATAAATAAGACTAGAAGCTGGCACTTTGAAAAAAACAAATAAAATAGACAAAATACTGGTCAGTCTAACTAAAAAAAGGAAAGAAGAAAACCAAGTTGTCAGTATCCAAGATGAAAAGGGAGACCTCACCTCTAATGAAGAGGAAATTAAGGCAATCATTAATAACTATTATGCCCAATTATATGGCAACAAATATGGTAACCTAGGTGATATGGATGAATACTTACAAAAATATAAATTGTCTAAACTAACAGAGGAAGAAATAGACTACCTAAACAACCCCATTTCTGAAAAAGAAATTGAACAAGCCATCAAAGAACTCCCTAAGAAAAAATCCCCAGGAACAGATGAATTAAAAAATGAATTCTATCAAACATTCAAAGAACTAATCACAATATTATACAAATTATTTGACAGAATAAGCAAAGAAGAAGTTCTACCAAATTAATTTTATGACACAAATATGGTACTGATTCCAAAAGCAGGCATGTCAAAAACAGAGAAAGAAAACTATAGACCAATCTCCCTAATGAATATAGATGCAAAAATATTAAATAGGATACTAGCAAAAAGACTCCAGCAAGTGATCACAAGGGTTATTCACTATGACCAGGTAGGTTTCATACCAGGAATTCAAGAATGATTCAATATTAGGAAAACCATCCATATAATTGACCATATTAATAAGCAAACAGGCAAAAATCACATGATCATTTTAATAGGTACAGAAAAAGCCTTTGACAAAATTCATTTCTATTGAAAACACTAGAAAACATAGGAATAGAAGGGCCTTTTCTAAAAATAATAAACAGCATATATCTAAAACCATCGGTAAACAGCATCTGCAATGGGGATAAACTAGAAGCCTTCCCTATAAGAACAGGAGTGAAGCAAGGATGCCCATTATCACCTCTATTATTTAACATTGTACTAGAAACACAGGCAGTAGCAATTAGAGAAGAAAAAGAAATTGAAAGTTTTAAAACAGGCAATGAGGAGACCAAGCTATCACTCTTTTGCAGATGATATCATGATCAACTTAAAGAATCCTAGAGAATCAACTAGAATGCTAGTAGAAATAATCAACAACTTTAGCAAAGTTGCAGGATACAATATAAAACCACATAAGTTAGCATTTCTATATATCTCCAACCCATCTCAGCAGTATTTAAAATCACCCTAGAAAATGTAAAATACTTAGGAATCTATCTGCCAAGAAAAACACAGGAACTATATGAACACAACTACAAAACACTCTCCGCACAATTTAAACTAGATCTAAACAATCACAAAATTTGAAATAAATAATTTTGATTACATCAAATTAAAAAGTTTTGTACAACCAAAACCAATGCAACCAAAATTAGAAGGGAAGCAACAAATTGGGGAAAAAAATTCATAACAAAAACCTCTGCCAAAGGTCTAATTACTCAATTTCATAAGAAGCTAAGTCAGTTGTACAAAAATCAAGCCACTCTCCAATTGTTAATGAGCAAGGGACATGAATAGGCAATTTTCAGCTAAAGAAATCAAAACTATTAATAAGCACATAAAAAAGTGTTTTAAATCTCTTATAATCAGAAAGATGCAAATCAAAACAACTCTGGGGTATCACCTCACACCTAGCACATTGGATAAAATGACAGCAAAGGAAAGTAATGAATGCTGGAGGGGATGTGGCAAATTTTAGACATTAAAGTGTTGCTGGGGGATTTGTGAACTGATCCAACCATTCTGGAGGGCAATTTAGAACTATGCTCAAAGGGTGCTAAAAGACTGCCTACTCTTTGATCCAGCCATAGCACTGCTGGGTTTGTACCCCAAAGAGATAATAAGGAAAAAGACTTGTACAAGAATATTCATAGCTGCACTGACATGTGGTGGCAAAAAAAATTGGAAAATGAGGGGATCCCCTTTAATTTGGGAATGGCTGAACAAATTTTGGTACATGTCAGTGATGGAATACTATTGTGCTGAAAGGAATGATGATCTGGAGGATTTCTATGTGAACTGGAACAACCTCCAAGAATTGATGCAGAGAAAAAGGAACAGAACCAGGAGAACAATATTCAGAGAGACTGATACACTGTGGTACAATTGAATGTAATGGACTTCTCCATTAGTGGCAATGCAGTGATTCTGAACAATTCAGAGGAATCTATGAGAAGGAACACTATCCCCATTCAGAGGAAAAGTTGTGGGAGTAGAAACACTGAAGAAAAACAAATGCTTGATTACATGGGTTGAGGGGAATATGGTTGGTGATGTAGACTAAATGAACATCCTAGTGCAAACATTAACAACATGGAAATGGATTCTGATCAAGGACACATGTAAACCCAATGAAATAATATGGTGGTTATGGGAAGGGGTGAGGGGAGGGGAGAGAGGGAAAGAAGATGATTCTTGTAACCAAGGAATAATGTTCTAAATTGACTAAATAAAATTTTCAAAAATAAAAAAAAACATAAAATGTGTATTTCACATTTTTTCCCTCTAAACAAGGTTGTCAGTAAATCCCAAACTAAACTATAAGTTGTCTAACCTCCTGGGAGGAGATTGCTCAGTAATGGGTATTATACAAGTATTTTTATATCTCTTAAAGAACATATTCAGAGGCTCTTTTGTGTGATTACTATTCAATGGTAGCAGTAGCAGTTACATGACAATGTAATCTGTGTGAGCTGCACAAAACACAAAACTAGAAGTAGTCCCTGTGGCAGCACATATTATTGCAATTCAATTTCAACTTTTCACTCATTGTAAGTACTTGATTGTAGGCACTCTCATAGCTTGCCAAGGTGGACAGTATCCCCCAGGAAATAGTGGTAACAGAGAAAGAGAAACTTCTGAATTCTACATATACCACTGACTCTATTCTTTTTAAATAAGAGAAATGTACAGTTGTTATTCATTTAAATAACTTTTCTGCATTAGCTCTATTGTACTATTTCAGTTTCTCATCTCGCTGTGGGGAGAATTTATTATATTTTATTAGATATATGATATATTTGTACATTCAAGGAATAAATACAGAAGAAGCTACAAAAACTGGGGCAAAGGGACCTGGATTTATAAACCAGGAATGCAAGGATAGTTCAACATTAGAAAAAAAAGTATCATAATTAATCATATTTAAAACAAAAGCAACCAAAAGAATAGAATAAAGTCAACAGGCAGAAAAAAAAGTAATGAATAAAATGTAGCATTCAATAATGCTTTAAAAAGACTCTACAATGTATATACGAAGAAGAGTCATTATTAAAGATTTTTTAAAAAGCTAGCATCAATTACAATGGGGAAACACCAGAAAATTTCCAGATGAATTCAGGTACAAAACAGGGATGCTCTCCCTCTCCACCATTATTATTCCATAAAATGTAATGTTAATAAATAGATACAAGGAAGAAATTAAAGGCATAAATACTGGCCAAACTTTTCCTATTTCACAAACAATTCATATAATAAGTCAAGGCTTAGTGGGGTCACACTTCTAGATTTCTCCACTCCCCAGCTGAGTGAAGGTGTTTCTCTGCTTATTTTCCCATGGTGCTCTTCTTATTGGATTTCCAGGAATATTAAGCTTTTTCTGCAAAACAGAACCATCATCCTAAGAACTTCAGAGTATTTCCAGGTCTGCTCTCTTGGCTGGACTTTGAAGAAACATTTCACTCTTTTAGCCAAAAGTACTCCTTTTTAGCCTAGGATTCCTTGGTTTGACTCAGGAATTTTGATCTCTTAGGTGGTGGATAGCAATATGGGTAAAAGAGAAAGGTAGAGCTTTTTGCTTTTCAATCAGCTATAGTGGTAGTCTCTTGGTAACCAAGGATGACGATTGTCTTTGTGAGTTTTCATCTATGAGAGATGAGTGTGCACAAATACACTTGTGCATGAAGGAGATTTAAGTGGAAAAGTCAATGCACAGAGACAGTCCCACTCTCTTGGCTTTGGAAGCTTGGGTCTATTAGCATGAAAAGTCGTTACACCTGGAGACTTCAATCAGCTATACCAACCAGCAAAATGGTTGGAGGAGGAAACAGCAAAATGTTTCCTAAAATGTTTCCTCTAATCAGTACTTCCAAGCATATATTTTCCTCCAAACTGCTGATGGCAGAATAGGCTCTGAGGTATTGCTGTGAACCAAGTCTGAGATCACTTACTGGACACAGCTCTGAAATCTCTTCTTAGACCTGATGAGAATTCCAGTCTTTCCTTTTAGAGGTTTTGTCTTTTTTTAAAATAATTTTTCTTTAATTTTTTTTATTTTAATAAAAAAGTTTCTACATTAGTTTCCCAAAGTCATATGATGATGCATATTGTCTCCTTCCCTTTTTCCCATTCCCCTCCTGGAACTGACAAGCAATTAAATCTGGGTTGTACGTATATTATAACGCAAAACATATTTCCACATTATTCATTTTTGTAAATGAATAATCTTATAAATCCAAAATCCCAAGTAAACAAGTGATAAATCTTGTTTTCATCTGCATTTCTATTCCAACAGTTCTTCATTTGGAGGTGGAGAGCATCCTTTTTTCATAATATTGTCCTGGATCACTATATTGCTGTTAGTAGCAAAGTCAAACACATTTGATTGTTCAACAATATTGTAGTTATGTGTATAACAACCTCCTGGTTCTGCTTATTTCACTCTGCATCAGTTCATGTAGATCTTTCCAGTTCTTTCTGAAATCACCCTGTTCATCATTCCTTACTGCACATCACCATCACATACCACAATTTGTTCAGCCATTTCCCAATTGAGGGACATCCCTTTAGTTCCCAACTCTTTGCCACCACAAAAAGAGCAGCTATAAATATTTTTGAACAAACAGGTCTTTTCTCATTTCTTTCTATCACTTTGAGAGACAGACCCAGGTGAAAGAAAATAGGGACACCAAGAGGAGGTGGATTGATGAGAGGACCTTGATGGATGGGAGATGAGAAACACCCACTTAGGGACCTTCCCAGGGCCAGTAAAGCACAAAACTCCTTAGGCTATAGAAAAACAAGTTTATTTGATAGCTGGAGTAAGGGAAACTGGTAGCACTACTAAAATCTAGACTCCACCCAGTTTCTATGCCGCCTGCAAAAGAGACCCCTTCTTTTTCTTCTATAGGCCCTGCTAACCAGGTCCCTGCTCTCATCTAAGACCCAAAAGCTAGCTGATTATCCTACTTATACTTATTAGCATGGATTACATCTAAAAAGGTTAAAGAGGGAGGACTCGCAAATGTACTGAGTCCTTAACCTAAAGCCTGGGATGGTTTCCTAGATGAACCCAGAATCCCAGGTGACCAAACCCTTGGGTTTACCTTAACCAATTGGATCTCTGATAGGTGGTCTCTGTACTTCAGGAAAAGGCAGGTCTCCACCAAGGCAGTTCTCCAACCTAAGAATAACCTAATCTTTCCACAAGATTAGGTTTTCCATAGGGATGCCAGAGCAAAGATCCTTCTTACCAGCTCAGTAGAAAGCTAGATCAAGAGACACAGCTAATGTCAGTAAAAACTCCCAAGATTCTTTTCTCCTTTCAGAATCTTCTCCCAGGGTTTGTGTCAAAATTCTCCTCCTTTCCTTTTAAAGCCAATCCATACTTTTTCTCTATTCCTTACATTCCCACACAGGATTGGTATTACTGGATCAAATGGTTTACATTCTCTTATTTGAAATATATTTATATCTCTTTGTGTATAATTCCAAGTTGCCCTACAGAACGGTTGGATCAGTTCACAACTCCAAAAGCAATGCATTAGTTCTCCAATTTTGCCACACCCCCTCCAACATTTATCATTTTTCTTTACTGTCATATTGGCCAATCTGATAGGTATGAGGTGGTACCTCAGAGTTGTTTTAATTTGCATTTCTCTAATAAAAGAAGGATTTAGAACATTTTTATATGATTATTGATAGCTTTGATTTATTTATCTGAAAACTACCTATTGATATCCTTTGACCATTAATCAATTAGAGAATTATTTGGATTCTTATAAATTTGACTTAGTTATTTGTATATTTGAGAAATGAGACCATTATCAGAGAAATTTGTTATAAAAATTTTTCCAAATTTCTTACTTTCCTTATAATCTTGGTTGCATTGGTTTTGTTCAGTCAAAAACTTTTTAATTTAATATAATCAAAATTATTTATTTTACATCTTGTAATGTTCTCTATCTCTTATTTGTTCATAAATTCTTCCCTTCTCCATAGATTTGACAGGTAAACTATTCTATGTTCCCCTAATTTACTTATAATATCATTATGTTTTAGTCATACCTCAATTTTGACTTTATCTTGGTATAGGTATGAAATATTAATCTAAACCTAATTTTTGCCATACTTTTTGACATTTTTCCCAGCAGTTTTTATCAAATAGAGAGTTCTTATCCCAAGAGCTGGTATCTTTGGGTTTATCAAACACTATATTGCTGAGGTCATTTACCCCAGTCTATTTCATTGATCCACACTTCTATTTCTTAGCTGATACCAGATTATTTTGAAGATTACTGCTTTATAGAACAGTTTAAGATCTGGTACTGCTAGGCCACAATCCCTCATATATTTTTTTCATTAATTGCCTTCATATTCTTGACCTTTTGTTCTTCCAGATGAATTTTGTTCTTATTTCTTCTAGTAGATGTTTTGTTTTTAGAAAATCTATTACTCAAAATCAGGGATTCTTCATGAAGTGATTCAACTTTACCTTAAGGTAAGAAATAGAACAGAAAATTCAAATTGGAAGACTCTCTAGTATCTGAAGAATGGAAAGATCAATGAGGAAGAGACCCAGTACAAAGATCAACAAATGCTCAGTGTATGAGAAGATATGGAGTGTAATCATGGAGGACTAGTACCCAAAATCTACCTTTTAAACATCATCATCACAGAGTTCCAAATAGAAGTTGTGTAAAGGAAGATTAGGAAGATTCAGACATGTCTAGAGTTCCTAACTTTCTATGAGGATTGAAATGTATCAATAAACCATTCTGACTAGTAAAAGTGAGCACTGGATAAGGGCTTCTGAGCTAAGACTGGACAAGATCCTGACCTACAAAGTAACAATAGCTAACATTTATATGGAACCTACTATGTGCCAAACACATTTACAAATATTCCTTCTATTCCAGATATATATGACCGATTATTATCAGTATTGTGGATGTTGTTACAGAAGAAACCTGTGGTAGAAATAATACAAAATAATGGAAAAGATCAATGATAATGATTTTATAAAGGAGGATAAAGAAAATGAGAATAACATGAGGGGAAATCTGAGGAGGTGAAAAGAAAAGGAAGAGAAAGATGGGAAAGAGAGGAAAAAAGAAAAAATAAGATGAGGAAAGAAGGGAGGGCAGTGAAAGAGGAAGAGGAGGAATAAAAGGAGGAGAAAGAAGAAAATTAGGAAGAAATGGTGATGTTGGAAAAGGAGGAAGAAAAAATGAGAACATACTTGTAAGCAGTGTATAAATGAAGATTTTGAACCTTTGACTTCATTCCTCATGTGACAGAGGCTGCATAGGAAAAGTGCCAGGCTAGGAGTGTGTGGATCTGATCACCTTGATGGGGGAGGGGCCCCAGGAGGTTGGAATCTTGAGGAGCAGAAGGTTCCCTTCTGAAGAGTAGTTGATCTCTCAGTTTAGAGAAGTTGAAGAGGGAGGGGTGGATAAGATTTTCTCCTGAGGGCTACACACCTTTTTCCTTGTTGTGACTGGAAATCCTTTCCCCCAATATTTCCAATTGAAAAGACTATTGAAGAGAAACCTGAGAAAGGCATTTTGAATCTCTGTCAGACTTTGCCTCAGTTCCTGTTGCCCTGGGTCTGAACTGTGGCCAAGGGGCCAAACCCAGGGTCAGTCAACTTGACTATCTCTCAGGAGGCTCAGGCTGCCAAAGGTTGAGTTCCCCCCAAACTCAAAGAGGGAGAGAAAAGGGTTTTAACTAGAGAAAGGGACCCCCTTCCCCCACTTTCCTTTCTCATTCTTTCCCTGCCATCCTTTCCTTGTTATTACCCTGATTGAATTAATTGGCATTAAAGTAGCTATCTTTTCCCCAAGATTTGAATTAAGTGTGAGTGAACAGCTTCAAAGAGGAGAGACATCTTCTTAAGAAGAAATATTTAAGTCTCTAGTAGTAGAGGAGGGACAAGAGCAAATCTAGGAGAGCAATCATAGCTAAGAAGTGAAGGGGGAAGGAGGAATATCTTAAAACCCCCTCTCCTCTCTCTGAGCCCACCCTAAACATCAGCTATCTCTCCCAGATCCTGTTTCCTTTACCATCCCCAAACCTGTTCTCCATTATACCCAGAAATTCTTATGTAATCTCTCCTGCGACTCCACATTGTTGAGATCATGTTATTGGTATTTAACTAGCTGTAACTCCTCCAACTCTTTCTTCTCATTGGCATCATGCAGCAATCATAGTGGCGTGGTAAGGTGAGGATTTTGAAATGACTTTATCAGCCATGGGCATGTAGTTTTTCTTTTGTATCCTCTTTATTCCTTGATTTCTAATGATCATTTAATAAACCTCCTAAAATATGATATTTTTATTATTGAGATATAATTTTAATTTTTACAGCAACTAGCAACCTTTCTGCACTTTTGCTTACTTTTAATCTCTATGAAATGTTTATGATACTGATCTTTGAATGAATCAAGGGCATTCCTGATGAATACATGTGAAGGTATAAACAAGCATTCACCAATGATACTCTAAATAGACTTCATCTTTATAGTCACATAATTTACTGAAAAGAGTGGAAAATCCAAGATGTCATTGTTTTGTGGTTTATTGATTTCATGACATAATTTGACTTGCTGCAGCAAAATGCAACCTTTAAAACGTCTAAGGCAAGCTATTTCATTCCCCACTCTAACTTGTGATTCCCTTAGTATAAGAAGCTCCAGGTAAATTGGGAATGACTAAACAAATTGTGGTGTATGTTGGTGATGGAATACTATTGTGCTGTAAGAAATGGTAACCAGGATTATTTCAGAAAAATCTGGAAAGATCTACATGAACTGATATAGAGTGAAATAAGCAGAACTGGCAGAATATTGTACACAGTAACAATAATATTGTACAATGATCAACTGTGGAAGATTTTGCTACTCTCACCAATGTAATTATTTGGTACAGTTCTGAAGGACGTACAACAAAGAATGCCATCCACCTCCAAAGAAATAGCTATTGGAATCAGAATGCAGATCAAAGCAGACTATTTTCCTCATTAGTTTAGTTACAGCCTTACATTGAGTTTTTGGTTTTATATGAGTATTCTCCTACAACAATGATCAATATGGAATTATGTTTTTCATGATAATATGTGTATAATCCATATCAATTGCTTAACATCTCTGAGGGGGGAGGGTAAGGAGAGAGGATAACAATTTGGATCTTATGATTTCAGAAAAAAATGTTAAAATTCTTACTACATGCAATTGGGAAAATAAAATGTCTGAATAAAAAATAAGAAATTGTGATAAAGATACATCTCTCTCAAAAGAGGTAAAATATCAAGGTATTTCTACACATGATGACTACATATTTCTCAGAGCTTTTGCTCTTGCATAATGGGAGAGTCTATGAACTCATAAGAGGATCTATGGGACAGGCAGCACCAAGGTATAGAGATAGGAGGTATATCATTCTGTGTAAATAAAAGCAAGAAAGTTAGTTGGGTTACATCAAAGTTTGCAAAAGGAAATTATTTAAAATATCTGGAAATGTTGCCTAGGGCCATGTTGTGAAGAACTTAAAATGCCAAACAGAGGGATTTATATCTGATCCTAGAGTTAGTAGGGAATCCAGTTCACACTCAGATCAAGACATGATGTCATTGGTCCTCTTCAAAATGAAGGATGTACAACAATAACAACAGGGAATCAGAGGAGTTTATTGAGCAGAGGGATGACATGATTACTTTGCCAGGTGGGTAGAGGATGGATTGCAGTGGGGAGAGTTTCTGGGCAGGTAGACCAGTTAGGAGGTTAATATGATAGAGTATTGAGGCCCTGAACTAGAGTATTTGTTGTGGAAGTGAAGAAAGTGAGGGTTTTGCAAAGATGCTATATGTATAGAAAAAGCAATATTTGACAATTGAATGAATATGTGGAGGGAGCGAGAGTGAGGAATCAAAAGAGAATACTGGAGTTGTAAACCTGGGTGACTGGAAAGAAGTTTGGTCTTTCAAAAGTAACAGGGAAATTCAGGATAGAGGTGGGTTTGGGAAAAAGATAATTGAATTCTATTTTTTCTGTGCTGATTTCAAGATGCCAATGGAAACATACATTTTGGAATGTCCAGTAAATAGTTGATGATGTGGTACTAGAGCTGAGGAGAGATTCTAAAGCTAGCTATGTAGGTCTGAGAATAATCTTCATAGATATAGAATTGAGATCATGAAAACTAGTAAGATCACCAAGCAAGATAATATAGTGAGAAAAGAGAAGAGGGGCCAGGAAAGAGCTTTGGAGGACACCCACAGTTAGTGAAAATGGCATGGATAAAAATCTAGTAAAGGAAATTGAGTTGAAGCCAACATGGGTGGATAATCAAGAGAGTAATGTCATGAAAATCCAGAGATAAACTACCCAATAGAATGATTATTCAGTATCAAATGCTGCAGAAAGGTTAAAAAAAGGGGGGGGGAGTCATTCAGAAAAAAACATTAGATTTATCAATTAAGAAATTATCGTTAAATTTGGAGAGAGTGGTTTCAGTTAAATAAAGAGGTCTAAGGGTAAATTATAAAGAGTTTAATAGAAAGTAGAGGAAGTGGAATCACCAAGTGCATATAGATATTAAGGGGTTAAGCTGATAAGAAAAGAAGAGATATAGGATGACATCAGTGATGGCCGAATTTAGTGGGGCTTTGGCATATCTGTAGGTAGAAGAGAAGGGACATCAGATGGTGATAGAAGTTAAAGGGAAAAAAATGAGACAATAGAGTAGATAATCTGGTAAACAATAAAGAAAAAGACATGGGATTGCAGGTAAATATTACATTATCAAAGAGAAGAATAATCTCTTCATTAGACATTTTGATTCTTCTTTCCCTGTCAATAAAAATTCCCTTTGATGAGGTATAGCTTCATGCTTGCAAACATAAATTAGCCAGGACTCTGGAAAGTACTGTGCAGTTCTGTCCAGCTCAAAGATTTTTCTCCTATGAAGGGGCTCAAGACAAAAGAAATTAGATTATTTCCTATTTTCCACTTTGGGTCTTTTGCGCCACAGTTCCTTCTGAAACAGAGGTCACGTGAAAAGCCACAAAATATGACTATTGAAAATTACTTCAGCATCCATCCAGTTCTATCCATAAACGAAAGACTCTCTACCATAGCATTCCTGACAAATGTTCATCTAGTCTTTGCTTAAAAACTTCCAAAGAGAGAGAAAATTCTCTAGTTTCCTCATATGTTAAAGAATGAAAGGTTTGGACTATCTGACCTCCAATATCCTTTCAACTGCAGTTCTATCATCCTCTAAGATATTAAGGCAGCCCATTTCACTTTTGGAAACTGAGACTTACTGAAGCAAATTGGCTGAGAAACAAGAAGACTTTTTCTTTCCAAAAGAAAAATAACAAGCAAAGCAAGTGATGTAAATGAAACAATGTGAATTATATATTTCCTATTCTGACACCTGTTTATAAAAAAAAAAAAACCTGTTTAACTCCAATCCAGAACCTATTCTTAAGAATCAGTAGTAACAATGTTGCAGAAGCAACTATGTTTTAACATGACAAAACAGAACATGGTGAAGAATGGAATTTAAAATAAGTCACTTTTATATCCTTTTAACCCATCAGCACTTGTGATAACTTGATCGATTATTTTAGGCTTCATTACAAAATGGTTAAACCTCTCTCAAAAGAGAAAAAATCCAAATAGAGATATTTCTATACAGAATGACTATATTTCTCAGTTTTTGCTCTTGCGTGGTAGGAGAGCTTTATGAAGTCATAAGAGATTCTATGGAAAGAAATAAGGATGATTTTCCTGGAAAAGACAAGACTGAGGGATGGAGACTTGAGAGCTGCCATCAAGTTTTGAAGAAAAGGGATGGAAAAGAGATTTGAATTGTTTTACTGTTCCTAAATGCCATAACTGGAAGTAATGGGTGAAAGATACCATTACTGGAGGTCTTTGAATGGAGACTGAGGAACTATTTGCCCAAGTAGTTAGGAAATGTGTGTTCAGGTAGGCAGAGATAAGATGTGGCAGCCTCTGAGCTGAAATTTCCAGCTCTGAAATTCAAGTTTTTGAAGAAAGCCTTCACAGAAAAAATACAGAAGGTGAATAATTGAAAATCAGCAAATATTTTCCAGAGTCTACAGATAGACACAAAACCTGAATAAAATTGCTATATGTCATGTAGCTAAAATAGATAACTATCTTCCTTTCAGATAAGGAAGGACCATAATCTGTGGTACTAAGAAATTCAAACAAGTGTAATGTTTTCTTCAGAGTATAATTGCTTGGCTCCCCAGTAAAATAAAGCAAAAAAACTTTCTCTATAGATCTTGGGCAATAGGTATGCATATGTTCATGAGTTTTTACACTTCATCATAAAATAGTACAGTCATTAAATAAATGTATATGTAATATATATGTGTATATATGTATATAAATAATATGTACATACATATATATACATAGGGTATGTAGGTGATACAGTAGATAGAATGATGGATATAGAGTCAAGAGAATCTGAGTTCAAATCTGGCCTCAGACACTTAATAGTGATATGTCCCTGGGCAAGTCACATAACTGTTTGCCTTGGTTTCCTCATCTTTACAATGAGCTGGAGATGGAATGGCAAACCACTCTAGGATCTGCCAAGAAACTCCAAATGGGGTCATCAGATGACTCAAAATGACTAAACAGCAACAACTTATATATGTACATACCCATATAAGCATATGTATCACTGCTGATCCATAATCAGTAAGGTATAAGTCAGGAGCTTTAAGCTGTTTGTTTTTTTTTTTTACATCCATAGTAATAGCCATTGGTTTGCACTATTTTAATAGACATTCTCTTAATCAGTTCCCATTTCCTTTTGTGATCAATGGTACAGCTTTGCTTACTATGTACCAGGCTCAGTGCTAAGTCTGGGGTTACAAAAAGAGGCAAAAGACAGTCCCTGCCCTCATCGAGCTTACAATCTAGTGAGGAGACAACATGAAAACAAATATATACAAAGCAAACTACACACAGGATAAACAGGAAATAATTAAAAGATGAAAAAGTTTGGAATTAAGAGGAGTTAAAGAAGGCTTCCTGTAGAAGGTGGGATTTTAGTTGGGACTAAAGGAAGTCAGGAAGTCTAACTACCTGCCCCTTCCTGACCATTCTTCTTCCTCAAAATATAAAGGGTGGTATTGAACTTAAATCTCTGCTCCTTGATAAATTCCTCATCTCCCTACTTTCAAGTCTCTCCAAAAGAAATTTACTATTCCCTTGTCTGAGACAGAACCTCACCCACTATCAGTATGTAGAAAGAAATGAAAATGGAATTGAACCTACATTGAGAAAATGAATCAAGTGTATAGTGGACAGAAGAGATTGGTGGTTGAGTAGGTAGAGAAGAGTGTCAGACCTAACCTCTCATGGCCATTGCTTTGGACCAGCCATACTTGACTTAACAAGAATCTATCTATGAACAATGGTTAAAAAGTTATTTTCCTATCGACCTCCCTATCATAGACAAGATCTCCATCTTCTCACTGTTCATAAATTCTACAATCTGTTCAAAGACTTTTTTTACTAATTCTTGAACTTTTTTTATTTTTAATTTTGTTTGATTAAGTAAAGAAACTTTTTCATGGTTACATGATTCATGTTTTTTCTTTCCCCTTCTCCCATCCCCCTCCCATAGCTGGCACTCAATTCCACTGGGTTTTACATGCGTCACTGATCAAGACCTATTTCCATATTATTGATATTTGCACTAGGGTGATTGTTTAGAATCTATATCCCTAATCATATCCCCATTGAACTATGTGAACTATGTGATCAATCATATATTTTTCTTCTCCATTTCTACTCCCACAATTCTTTCTCTGGATGTAGATAGTGTTCTCTCTCACAAATACCTCAGAATTGTCCTGTAATCCTTGAACTTTTTCATTTCTTTGCCTTTCAGCAGCTAGATGACCCAGTGGATAAAGTACCAGGCCTGGAGCCAGGAAGACCTGAATTCAAATTTGGCCTCAGTCACTTCCTAGTTGTGTTACCCTAGGCAAGTCACTAACTTCTGTTTGTCTCAGGTCCTCATCTGTAGAATGACCTGGGGAAGAAAATGGCAAAGCATTCCAGTCTCTTTGCCAAGAAAATCCCAAATGGGATTAGGAGGAGTCAGATACAACTGAAATAATTGAACAACATTTACCTGTGATACTCTCCTCAGTACAAAATGAGGTCCTAGAAGAAGGAAGATATTTTCTCTTTTATCTTTTAATCCCAGTGCCTAGTACAATACCAAGTTCTAAATAAAGGCATTAAAGGCATTGAATAAATTCTGGATAGATTTAGATTGGACTGTATTAGAAGCTACCAGATGATTTCCAGGCATAAATTTCTCCCCACCCTACACCCCACACTTATATCCTGGGGTCTCTGACTCTTTCCACCAAATGAGGGTGCCTTTGCTGCTTCTTTTGCTAAGTGCAAAATTTCCCTTTTATAATAACTCCACAGGTCTATAAGATTTCCTATGTATCCTTTATGAATATCAAAGCTCCAAAAAGTTATCATAGCAGTTTTATATTTGCTTTCATAAGCATGTAATTGGGCTCTAGTCAATACCCCTCTGACACTGTATTATCCATTTCATGAAAGAGAATAAGCCCATGCTACCCATTAGACTTCTTTATCCCAAACATTAAACAGGAAAAAGCTTACTGCTTATTTCTTCGGCTTTTACTATTGTCCAAGATGATCACTGTAAGTGAAAATTTAAAAAAAAAGCAGAGTGAAAAAGCAATATTTTTTGAGGGGCAGAGACTGTTTGGAATGGAAAATTGGCCTGTTACTTCATCAGCACAGCTAAGGCAACTTGCTCTACCAATGTAAGTGGGCACACCTTCTCTGCAACTTATAGCTTTAGAGAGTTGCCAAGATCACTGAAATGTTCAAAAGTAAAAGAGTCAGTATATATTAGAGGCATGACTAGAAAACAGGTTTTCCTGGTTCCAAGACTGGCAAGCTATCCATAATGTCATATTGCCTCCCGTTTTAAAAGGAAAGTCATATTAAGGTACTAATAAAACATATTGTGGGACTTTCTATGCACATGAAAACTATCTCTCCTTAAGTTCAAAATGTAACCTCCGGTGAGCAATAACATTTGTAGCTTGTAGCTGAAGTAATCTTAGTTGTCAGTCACTTTATCAGCCTACAAAGAAATGTTATTTTACCATCAGTAGAAGCTTCCTTTAATACACATTACACAGTGCCCAAAAAAGAAAATACTTTTGTTTATGACATTTCTATTCAGCTATTAGCATATTTACTCTTTTTTTCTGCTTTCAGTAGAAAATGTATTGCCATTGGAGCCCCAAGAACTAGTGACTATAATGTGGCTCCTTAAGAATTTGTGAGGCAATCATAATGCTTTTACAATTGTTCTGATCCTTAAGAAGAATCAATGATTCATCTGATCTCGTAAAGGTATGGAGGAGATATCTATTCTTTCAGCTCCAGCAATTTTCAATAACTGCCTACCTTAGTTGTGGTGGGTATTATACTTGGTGTGAGTGAATGGAAAACCCATTGCAATGAAATTATAGATACCATATCCATTTTATTTTTTCTCATGATAATCCTGAGAGATAATTTTTATTACCCTTATTTTATGGAAGAAGAAAAATGTATAGAATGCCTTGAGTTAGTGCCTGAACCAGGATGAGATTTCTATTCTTCTTTTAGCCCCCAACTTTTTCTGCTGCATCCTATCTAATCAGACAGTATATTTAATTCACTGAGAGAACTATACTCTAAATTTCTTCAAAGTATTTAAAAATTGCTCAAAAGCTCTATTTCTATCTTTAGCATGCTTTGGGTGCTCGGGGTGAATAGAAGATCTACTGAAAGGTCACAAATCCCGATTGATTTGCATTTCTTGTTTCCCTTCCATTTTAAGGAAAAGTTCACAGAATTACAGTCCAAAGAAGGGAATAAGTAATAGGTACACCTCAAGGTGGGCAACTAGGTGGCACAGTAGATAAAATATTGAACCTGGACTCAAGAAGACCTGAGTTCAAGTCTGATGTCAGATACTGACTAGCTATGGATAAGTCACTTCACCCTGTTTTCTTTGGTATCCTCATCTGTAAAATGAGCTGGAGAAGGAAATGGAAGAGCAGCACTCCTGTATCTTTGCCAAGAAAATTCCCATTGGATAATTGCATAATTGAATAATATAATAGCAATATTACAACCTGAAGATAGATATCAATATTGCAGAAGAATATCTACTATATAAAAATTGATAAGGTGAGAAAGTCATTGTCAAGGCTAATAAATACTCAAACTGGATTTTATTCCAATGAATAGGATTCTCATATAATCAGAATTAAATTAATATCATTCTGCTGAAGTCCTTTGTATAGTTTTTATATAAGTGCAACTATTGATATGTTAAAGAAAGTTTCCCCACCAAGGAAATTGTTTGTTTTTAGTATATGAGGGAAACCATGAAGATTAATAAGGAGAAAAATAAACAAAAGACCAAAAAAAAAAAAGAATTAGTAACTTCCAGAATGAAACAAGTCTATTTTTGGTTTTTCTTTCTATTCTTTCACAATATTCTTCTGCTCAGGTTTTATATAAAATTCTACTGTTTGGTTTTAGAAAATGAGGCATTTAAAAAGAACAAGTTGTTTCTAGCTCTTTCTAATATAGTACTTATAGACCAGACTTTGCTACAGTTTATAGATTAATGGGGGAAATGAGTTTTGCCAACCTGTTTTCTCACTCCCTTTATTTGTGCTATCTACTTGTTTATGATCTTTTAGAAGGCACTTTTCATATGGTTTGAAATGAAAAGATGATCTATTTCCTCATTACTGATCCACTGCTCAGTGATAAAACAAAACAAAACAAAACATGGGAACAAAGGAAAATGCCTTCCTGTCAGCTCTTAGTGCTCCCTGCTGCTGCTCAGCTGGGACTGGAGAGAGTAGGGGTTTAATGAAAGAAGGTGAGAAGGTGAAGAAAAAAACCACCCTAATGAGGGTGTTTCGTTGTACTGAAAGATCACTTAGGAGCTGGCATGATTTCCTTTGTGCCTGGAGAATGTTAAAGCAATATTCCCCAAGGTCAGAGAGACCCATCCTTCCTCAGTCATTCACTCCCCTCCCTGGCAACCAGCTTTTCTACCTTGAGCTGTTTTTCATGAAGTTTCAAGTCTGATGTTTGGGTCAAAAAGGAAACTCATTCTCCCTCCCCAGCTTTTGGTTCCCATGAATAAGTAGAAATACTACATGGGATCCTTCCAACAAAATGCATTGTAAGTGGAGCAGTTCTCCAATGCTTAGCGAGCTCTAAATAATGGGGCGCTTCTGTTGAATTCCAATTCCTGGGATTGCCAACACTTCTCCCTTATTCTGGCAATACTGGGACCCAGAAAACTTAAATTCATTCATTTTTCAAAGAGAGTCAAGGAGATCAGATGAAACTCTAATGTAAACTTAAATTGACATTGTATATTGCTTCAGTTTACTAAAATATGTCCATATTGTTCTCCATCAGGTGAGTATAAGTTCAAATGGGAAAGGTAGAGTTTCTTTTTTTTTTAATTCATTTCTGTAGCCCCAGGATCTCATTTAGTATCTGGCATGTAGTAGGCATTTCATAAAGTGTTTGTTGAATGAATGAATGAGATATACTCCAAATTAGAATAAAATCATGCTGTCACATCCCTCAGAACAAAGTGCCCTTACTTAATTAGCCAGAGCTGAAGCTTGAACATCAATCATATATGTGTATGTGTTATATGAATATGTATGTATGAATAATTGTGCTTTTGTTTTCCAGGTTATTGACCAGTCAGGCCACTAATCATCATTCTCAGGGAACTGATCGCTGAGGATTAAAGCTGGAAAAGACCTTAGAAGACAATTTTGATCAATTCCCTCATTTTAAAGAAGGAAAACTGAGGCCCAGAGTAGACACACTGACTTTTAGGGGCAGAGTTGAGATCTAAACCCATGGACTCTAAATTTAGATTTGGCAAATATTCTTTCACCTCTTCCTGTCCTTTAAGGGAGAAGGGATTAAATGTAAAGGTAATAGATTAAGTGATGGAAAAGACCTTAAAAGCCATCTCATCCAGAATCTGAGGTGAAATATAAAAAGGCGAAATGCCTATTCAAACTCTAACACTATTAAATAACCTCCTAGCCCTAATATTTTGTATTCTGAGTTCCCTCCCAGCTTTGATTTTAAATTCTAAGTGCCACCCCACCTTGCCCAGTTCTAATCTCTGAATTTCCTACCTACAGTACCATCAGCACCAAGTTCTTTGGTTATAGAAAATGACTATTAATTGAAAAGGGCTTAGGAGGAAAGAAGTTTCTTGTACAAGACTTATCCATTGCCTCAAGTTCACTGTAAACAAATAAGAAAACACATTACTTTGAACTGTTTGCTGGGATATAAAAATGACTTCTAAATGAAAAGAAAAAAATTAGATTTGCCACAGATTGACAGATTATAACTATTAAATAACAGAGGTGGGATTTGCATCCAAATCCACTGACTCCAAGTCTACCATGTTCCACTGTACCAACCTCCGCTTCATTAATTACCATGTTCTAGTATTAGAAGGAAAATCATGACATAGAAAAAGAAGAAATCTAGAATACTGTGCCTTTTGGATTAACAAATATCTTGCCAAGACAGAAGATTCTTTCCAAATACTGTGTGTCCAGTGTAACTATTAGCACTTCTGTCAAGAATAAATGAGATCTTTCTTTGAAGTTGAAATATGCAGTCTTAACTGTGTTCTCATCCTCTTAATTTCACTGAGTGAATAACCTAAATTACACAGAACAGCAGTTAAATTGGCTCATCATCACTCAGCTCTAATTTTAAAAGGATAAAGAAAAAAAGAAACCAAAAAGGCTAGTGTGGGGGACTGAATAGCATCATGCTTATTATTAATGGGCCACTAGGGTCCTTCCCCAGAAGGTCAGTGGTTCAAATTCAGCCCAAGTTACTAGTGGCCAGACCATTCAATGCCTAGTGTTACATTAATGTGTGGCCTCAACAAAATGTTCCTAATAGGTATATTGACAGATTGCATTTCTCATTTTTGCTGACTCTCTCTGGAGTGAGGTGGATGGCCTAGCAGATGTGGGGAAACTAAATCATTTTATCACATATGAGGGCTAGTCCTGTAAAATGTGGGTTGAAACACTAAGGAAAGTGTTCATTAATGTTACTGGTAAATGATGGCAGGGAAGAAAAAAGTGGACTCATCTCATCATCTGTCCATCCAACATTTTGGAAGAGCCCTGGGTATATTTTAAGTGGTAAAGATATACATACATACATATATATATATATATATATATATATGTGTGTGTGTGTGTGTGTGTGTGTGTGTGTGTGTGTGTGTGTGCTCATAAAACAATATCATTCTTCCTTCATTTTCAACTTGAACATTTACTTGGCCTGCCAAAATGCCAGGTCAGAAGTCACATTTTGTCTCCATTACTAAAAACTAACCTTGAGCCCTAAAATGGAAAGGCAGTTTTATCCACCAGCTGTCATCTTTCAGATTGTCCCTGCCCCCTCCTCCACCCCTATGGCAACAGAATAAAGGACTGATGGAGTTAAAAACTTGGTCTCATGCTTAATGTTTGGTTAGTGCCCAAGGCATCTTCACCAAGCTCTCAGCAAATGTCCCTTCATCATTCTCCAGGCAATTCTGAAAAAAAAGAAGTTCAATTTTCATTTAGAACCACATGATTCAGGGAATTCTGTCTAAATTCTAGGAGTTAATCCAAACAGATTTGGGATGGACTAGAAAAAAATACTGAGGGAATTAGACTGCTCTTCTGAAACAAATTGAGGACTGGGATGGCAGACATTCTCTCATAATTTAGATAGGAAATCCCCATGGAGTGCCACAGACTGCAAATTGCCCTCCATAACACATTAGGTTTTAACAACTCAGTAGTGGGAGGGTGACTGAGGCAACACAGCTCTGAATAGGATGAGTGCCACCAGTATTTGTAAGTGTTCCCTACTACAGGAAAATGAAATGGATTTGGTCTCTTGAGGATGTATTATCTATCTATCAATAATATATACATGTATAGAAACTAAGTCTTTTCTTTAAAGAAGGGTGATATTGAAAGTGGAACATCTATTGGGTGAAATACTTTTACCTAAAGGTTCTCTCTAAGCATAACTCACAAACCTTTTACAGTGTCATCTGAAAGATGTCCTTCCAACAAGGAGTGAGAGGAAGTCCTGCCTGGGCATCCTGTTCCTTTCATTTGCTGCCATTTGAACTTTATGGCACCAAGCAGTCTAGATAGTTTGAACATGATGTTCAGAGCACCTCTTCTCTTACAGAGACGGAGAGACTAATTACTCTGGAAGGTAGTGCCTGGGAGAGGTTACAAGGAGGGCAGAAGTCTGGCCGTGTCCCCTGTTGACACTGAGTTGTGACAGAGAAGGGAGGAGATGAGAGTTGAGTTCAGAAATGGGAAAGTTAAGCAGTTTGTGACCTTCGGAAGATTCTTCCAGTCTAGATCCCTGGGTGGGCCCATATTGCCTACTGACTTCTTTTGAAAAAGGGTTTCCTTTCACATTTCCCCTTCCTGGACCATTTTGGTGTAGGGCAAAATCCCCTTTGGAGTATTTCTACATGTTTTTAATAAAATTGGGTTAACTACTACTGATACACTTTTAGCTCATTTTACTGTTGAAGGAAAAATATGGCTATGGACTAACGCATCAGACAGCTCCTTCCCAACTTTATCCCCTCTCTGATATTTTTCTATCGCTTCCTTCCCCGTTCAAATCCCATGTTTTCCTGGAACCCCCAAATACAGAACGACTCTAAAACAAGGGTTGATGAATCAAGCCCTCAGACTATGCATGAGTGCTTATTTGTTTTGGTACTGGAGGTGGGAGTAAGAAAGGTAAAAGGGAGAGAGAGAGAAGGCGTGAACTTCGGACCCTTTGCAGAGGCAGCATCTGGTTGGGTTTCCACCGCCTTCCCAGTGGTGCACTAGTTTTGAGTGACTGGGAGCTTGCATCAGGTGGAAGGAGATTGAGCTTCCCCCTCAAGCCACCACACTAGAAATAAAGATGTCTAAATAACAACAACAACAAACCGAAACCACCCTGCATGGTCCTCGGGGAATTTTTTTTTTCTTTTCTCAGCTGCTGCTGCTATAGCTGAGAGCTGGTCTAGCGAAGGGGATATGGGAATAGGTTGGAGGTTCACATTCACCATGATAAATGTAAAGACCAATTAAGGTTTGATCCGTGCCCCTGGGAAGCAGACGGCGGTTGATATTGTAACCAATTAACGAGCATGTCCCCTAATTCCTGCCGCCACCTCCGGGTGCAACACGCATCTCAAGGAGCCTTCGCTGGCAGCCCCCAGCCCCAGAGCAGACAGTTGATCCAGGGGAGCCAGTTCCGCTGGCCCGGGTTGCGGGGCAGACGGTGTGTGCAGGCTGTGGGGTGGGGCGAGGGGAGTTGGCCGGGAGAGATAGAGAAAAATGTAGGCAGTCGTACCTGGAGAATGCAAATCAAAAGTGGTTGCTGTTAGGATTGGCCAGGTGGGCAATCTGTAAGTAATTTGTTCCAGACCGTGAGCCCCAAGGTGCAAAGGGGGGCAAGGGAAGGAGGTTTGGGAGAGAAAAGACACGAAACAAGGGAAGGGGTGGAGATGGGGAGGAAGACCGGGAGGCCCGAGGGAAGACGGAGACGGAGAGGGGATGCTTGGAGCTGTAAAAAGAGGACAGGTGCCTCGTGGAAGGACAGGTGGTGATGCAGCAGCCTAGATAGCACCTTGAGGTCCTCCCTGGGAGACCCGAAGGCATATGATACCTTCTCCTAGGCTCCCGGCCTGCGCTGAATGGGGAGAGGTGGTCCAATCTGCGCGAGTCTCTTCTTTCTTTCCTTCCTTGATCCCTCATTCCGCCTCCCCCAACCCACCCAGTTCAGTCTGGTTCCCGGGGGGTAAAACGGAACCCTGATCCAGCCGCAAGCTGCTACCGTTTTGTCCGACTAAGGTAGCGATCGAGAATAACCCAGGGGATCCGGGAGGTACAGGCTCAAGACCCGTGCACCCCATTATTGGCTTGGGTGCATTTGTGTGCAAAATAGGCATAACCCAGGGGAGTTCTCGGACTCCCTGGGAGGAGGTCGGGCCAGAGGGTCTTTAACCCAAGGGCTGGTGGGTGCTACTGCAGCAGCAGGTTTCCCGGAGGCGTCAGGCGGCGGCGGCGGCGGCGGCTGTGACTGAGGGAAAGAAGTTTGGAGGCACAGCAGCCACCTCCCGTGCGTCCTCCCCTCTGCTCTCTGCTACCTCTTCCCCACTCCCCTGTCCCTCCCCTCGTAGCTCCCGTGGCGGCGGCGGTGTCTGGGCGGCCGCTGCCAGGGACAGGACAAAGGCTCATTAACACGTGATGGGACCAGAGCTTCATAAATGGGACTGGAGAGAGAGCGCGCAAGAGAGACAGACACAGAAAGCGAGCAGGAGGAGAAGGAAGGAAGGGAGAAAAAGGGAAAGAAGGAGACCAGGATCAGGGTAGTATCGGAAGCCAGGCGCGCTGGCCCAGGCTGGCTGGGGGACACCGGGAAAGGAGAGTAGGCAGGCGTCCCCCAGCTGAGCCCGGGCTTGAAGACCGTAGTCTAGCAGAAGGAGGGAGAGGGAGGAGGACTGAGAGCAAAGGGTAGGAAAGGTAAAGGAGGGAAAGGGGCGACAGGAGGGCGCAGCTTCTCTGCCCATTTCCTTGCAAAAAGCTTAAGACAGGAGTAGCTTCTTTGGGTATAGGGTAAGCGCCGTTGGAAAAGAGACCAGAGAAAAGAAGAGTATCTACAGGAGCTTGGACAGACAGACTGACACACCCCACTCCACCCTAGTCTAGCCCACCCTACCCCTCCTCTCTCTCTCTTCCTCACGCCCCGCGGTACCGCCTCCCTCTCTTCTCTGCCTTCTCCTGCTCTTCTCTTCTCCCTCCTCTTGGACTCACTCTCATTTTCACTTCACTCGTTCCAGGGTCCCTAGCCCTGGCTTGGGGCGGGGCGCCTTTAGTGCTCCCTGCCTGGGAGGGTCTATAGAATAAGTGTGGGATCTTTCCTTTTAGCTGAGAAGTCACCATCCACAATCTTTGGCAAGACTCCCAGAGGAACTGAGGGTACCGGATCCCCCGCGGAGGACCAGGGGATGATAAGGGTAAGGACTGGAAGAGTTCCACGGGCAATACTTTTCTGCTTCCCACCCCTGTGGTGCTGACCAGGGTGAGCCCTAAAGCGACTAGTGCGTGCTTTTCTTGTTCAGTATATGCGTGTGTACATGTTCAAATCATGCATCCATATGGTTATTTAAATATCTAGCTGTCAGTCGACTTTAATGTTCCTTTCGGTGGTCTCCTTGTCTTTTCTTTTTAGGTTTCTAATGCCCTTCTCATTTCTTTATTAAGTCTATCTGTATGCCTCTGTATATGGTTGTAGAAAATAAATAGGAAATGTTTGCTAATTGGGTGCTTCGGTTTGTTAGTGAATATCTATAAACAACATCAACAAGCATGTCTTTAATTCAAGCTGGTCTCTGCACCAAACCTAGAACACAAATAAAGCGTCATCTTAAGTGTCTTAAAAGCAATATATAGGAAACAATAAACTTTCTGGACAGCAAAATGCAAATGAGAATAGAGAGAACACAAATGCTAAATATTGAACTAAAATCAAAATAGGTATTTAAGAAATTTAATTTTTTGATGTTTTTTCTTGGTACTAAACTAGAACACTTTTTTTTTTTACTTTTCACGACTGATTGCATACTGAATAGATATGCCTGCATGGAAAAAGTAAGGAAATGTGTGATCATTTGAGAGTTTAAAACATAAGTAATTCTAATGTTTAAAATGTAATTCTTAAATGCTTTTAAATTAAGACAGTTTGAAGGGGGGAGTCTAAAATATTTTAGTTTCCTGATCATGCTTATACTATGCACGTGTATTTTTTTTCCTCCAAATAGACCTGCCTTTGTTGCTATGTTGGCATATTAAGATACCTCGGGCATTTAATCTAATGAGGGATTAAGACAGGTTTTTATGGTCTTAAATATGCTATAGGAGTTTTATTGGCTCTGTGACTGCTCCTCATTTTTTATTACCACCTAAATTAATATCTTTTGAACAATGAGAGGGAAAGCCAATTTCTTAAAGGAAACTCAGTACACATTGAAGACCAATGATGTCACCACTAATATTAATCTATTTCCCTGTATATTGAGAAGCTCATAGCAACTAGCCTCTTAGGTTCCCAAAGGACTTTATCTGATTTAAAGTGTTGCTTTTCTAATCCCATCCTACTGGTAATTTACAATGGAAGACATTCTTATTGATTTTTTCTCTGAGGTTTTTTTTCCTTGGTACCTCTTTTTCTCTTTCCCAAAATTCATTTATGAGCAGTTTTATCAAAATGTCATTTATATTTCTTTAACTGGTACCAAATTATTTTTAGATTCAATATTGATATGAAGATGATCTTTCCTTTTCCATAATATAAAAAATAACCCTGAAGTCAGTTGTTTGTAAGTAGGATAGTATTATAGCTGAGCAAGAGATTTAAACTTGGACCTATATTTGAACAAACTTCTTAAGTTTAAATAAGCTATCAACAAGACTTACTAGAAAAGGCCTCATTTTGTTTCAAAGATACCTACTACTTATCATGAGAAGCTCTCTTTGCCAAGGTATGTATCAAATATATGAGGAGAAAGAAACCTCTCTGTTTTCATTAGATTGAGTGTGGGTAAAATGATTCTAAAAGATTCACAGCTTTACACCATTTGGGTAAAAAAAAGTCTATATTTGCATACATATTGCCAGAAGAGGGACTGCATGTACATATACAAATTGTTTAATATTAGTATATATGTACATATATACGTATATATGTATACACACACACACACACACACACACACATAGTCCCTTGTGAATAGTTATATAGCTTTTGAAGAGCAGGGCATCTAGTTTGGTTGGAATTCCAAAGTTCTAATTGTTTGTTTAAATGAAAACTTACATGTGAAAGTGTGTTGCTTTGTCCAGCTGTTATTTCTATTTTTTTATTGTTATCCTTTCCCCAGTGGAATATGTTCTTCTCTGTGTTGCTTGTGAGGTTGTCGTCTAACAAGCTTAGTTGCAGGATCAGTGTGTTCTTTTGGTATTTCAAACTGTTAAAATAATTAAATTATTAAATGTTACCAACTTGAAACTCCTAGAAATTAAATCTTCCAAGATAATTATTATTTATCATGCGATAGCCTACTTAGCAAGGAAGTACTTGAAGGGCATATCCTTTTCTCTTTCCTTAAGAAAAGACCCAAGGATTGGATTGATGAAAATTACTGGTTATGAAGTATTAGTTTATTAATCACTGAAACAAAGTCTGGAAAAGTTTTTAATGACATAAACTTGTCATTAAAAATTGCTTTGGTTTACCCTTAGTTCCAAAATTTAGGCATATTTTCAGTTTCCTTGACCATTAGCATTTGGAATTACACTCTGAATACTTGGCTCTATAAGATTAACAATTTGGAAATGGAATTAACAGTTGCAGCATACCCTCCACAGAGCTCTAATGAATGTTTCTTGCTTGGAAAACAAGTTGGCAAATGAAGCAATGAATTATTTTCCATTAGCTATCCAGGAATGCTACAGAAGAAAAGTAATAAATTGAATTTGAAAATAGCTCACAACATGTGATTAGGGAAGGCAGGATTGGGTTATGGCTTCTTGAATTTGGTTAGTAAGATGAAGCCTGTTCTTTGGGGTTGGTGCCTGTTATTCTTGAGGGTAATTATGTTAGCCCAGTTGCATAAAGAATGAGTGTTCTCTTTCTACAGAAAGGATGACATGTCTCAATCAATGTTAAGCCTGCCTCTTCTGTTTTTATATGCATGATTTTCCAGTAAAAATAATATTAGAAACCAAGATAGCTGTTTAGCCTAATTCTATTCTGACTCAGATGCAACATGGATCAAAAATTGCTTGAAAACTATGAATAAAGCCAAGGTTTAAGTATCAAATATCTATCTTCTTTGAGATTGCCTGCTCTGCTGATTTATTTCTGATTGACTAAATGTTAGTAAAGAAGTTTAAAAAGCAAGAAAAATATCTAAACTAATCTGGACATTTTGTACTGGGAAGTCTGACTTCATGTCTTTGATTTAAGGTTCTTTCTAATCAACTTCTTGTAGAAAATATATTAATACCATTTAAGAAACTCCAGTTCTTTGAATTTTCTGTGGCAGTATAATGTTTTTATCCTCCACCTAACATATATATGTGTGTATATGTATATAAATGTGTGTATATATAAATATATATTTATAGATAAAGCTGCTTTATCCTTATAAAATGGAATATCCATATACGTTTCTTTAAAATATTCACAACTAATAGAAATCATGTTACTTAGATTATACAAGAAATAAATTTCAAAGCTTATTTTGTGCCACTACATATATATATATATAAAAACATATATGTGTGTGTGTGTGTGTGTGACATTCTCTTTGAATGAGTGTAATAGCCAGGATTTTTTTTAAACAAAAGCTCTCTTTTAAAATTTTTTAGAGTTCTGAGGGCTGACTTAAAATATATTCTATAATCCTTGGGTTTGAGCAAATTCAAAGCAATTGTGCAGATGGACATGGGAGATTTAAAGGAAGATTGAATGATAAAACTGTTCACGTTTACATGGAAATCTTTGTAAATTTCCTGTGTCCAGAAAAATTCTTACAAATATGCCAGATGAACAGTGATGACATTCTATCGTGAGCTAATGTTAAATGCTTTAACATGGCAACTCTATCTCTTTCAGGTCTGCCTGTCAATTTGACTTGCTTAGAAACTAGTATTTTCCTGGTATGAAGAGACATTGAAGATGATTATTGCACTGAAACAATAGATAATTTATACCATGAGCTATTACATAGAATTATGTCATCATGATCATGAGCACATTATAGCTGCAAACAAATCCATGAAAAAGAAAAAATTAGTGATTCTTTATAGCCTCTAGTATTTTTGATGTCTATAGTCCTATAGTATTAAAAAGTTCCATCTAGAACTGACCTCATAGATAATAGCTGTTTCAGTGTTAAGTCAAAGATACTCTCATAAAGTGACTATTCCATTTTCAGTCTGAAGACTCATCTAAGAGCGTTTATGAAAGTTAACTTTCTATCTTAAACAGACATGCATAGCATTTAAATACATTTTATTCCATTAAAATTCAAAGGGCAATGTGGATATGTAAACATATCCTTAACAGAAATGTTCATATTAATATCCTTCATGTAGAAGCATCCATCTGGAGCATTTCACATGCAAGTTACTTAATGTTACATTGTCACCTGGCACCATTTAGTTAGTTTGATGTCAGGCAACTCTAAAGATATTGGATTTGGATTAATTATCATCCGTTTCATAGTGGTTCTGACTTTTCAAAAATGTGGGAGAAAGTATTGTTTACTCACCCAACCTGAATGAATGTTCAATGTTGAGCTTTAGCAGTTTGGGAAATACTATGAATTCTATTTCAGCCCCAGCTGGAGTAATTTTCACACCTGTGCTTTAGGAAAGCTCTCAAAGATGTTTTGGGAGGGGGGGTGTTGTTTGGTTTTATTTTTGTTTTTTTGTTTTTCTCTTTTTAAATATGTGAAATGTGTTTGATATAGATAGTTATTATTTATAGCTAACTTTCTTCTCTTGGAGTGCACCAGTGCTATAAGTAGCTTTCGGATCCATGATTAAGTTAGCTAACAGAATGGAAGTGGAGTTTGATATATGCCAAAAAAAAAAAGGAAAAGAATTAGGCTTTTAGTTTCCTTCTGTCCCTCTCAGTAAGGATGGAAAGTGACTTCTCTGAGATTAATATTTCGGTTAGTATTCTTTTGCTAGTTTTCTTCCTCCTAGATTTGCATATTATTCAGTCAGAACTAGAAATTTGAATTGGTTGGATAAAAGATACTGGCGATCTTTCAGCCCAATTAATTATTTATTACCATAACTTTGAATTACATTATGTGTTTTATGGCAGAAGATAGAGAGCAACATGGATTCTTAAACTAGGCATATATTATAGCTTGTTTTTCTGCCATTCTTACTAACAAATATTGTTATTCATTTTTAAAGAAAAGCAGAGGCATCTTTCAAAGATGTGTACCCTTGCCAGACAATCTGTTGTAGCGCTTAATATACTAGCAAATCCTTTTAACAGGTTGTTTATGTATGTCAGCAGAGAATCTAAATGGTATTAAAATACTAATATAATGAAGAAGTTAGCTTCTTTACATGTTTTAGAGTCCAAGAACACATATGGGAGGCCTCTGTTATCACTTCTCCATCATGATTTTTGCCCTTTCCCTTTTTTAAACTCTTTACTAAAATGAAAGATTTTATTTCTTTTGAGAGTGCCAAGGATAGAGAGAAAGGTTTTGTTTAAATCAGTGGCATATTCCAGTACCTGCACTAAACTCTTATCTCTAGACATATATATTAATTGATGCTCTGAGTTGAACTTCTACAGAAGAGGCTAAAAAAGAGGAAATTTCCATTTCATGGAAAGTCAGTATCACCATCCTTAAAAACCATTTATCATTTCTAGCCCTAGGTCTTTGTCACTCTGTCCTTTCTTTCCAATTGCTTATAACTTAAAAATCAGCTTGGTTTCATGATTATTGGACTCTTAGATGTTTTGTTTACTCCAAAATGAATGGAACAACTTTTCACAATGCTATCAATCGTTATCTTTTTAGCCACTGCAAATTTTCTGCCTTGAGAATTGTTACTAGTTAGCGTAGGAAAAGGATACATGCAATGTGGGAGAAACAAAGCAAAAAATAAATACATAAATTAATTAATTAATAAAAGCTAATTACTCAGATTATATAGACAAATGGTTGTTTAAAAAAGACATTTTTGCAAGCATAGGAATTTAGTTTTGGGAGAATAAGCACTGGCTACTTCTGAAAATGGCTGTTTTTCACTTCATATGAGTTAACAAGAGAGACCACTACTTAGCTTTATTACTCATATCATTATTTAAATACATTATCTATAGAGTATATTATCTAATATATACACAACAGCTGAATTTTCATTAATAGACATTAATGATTTCCCAAATTTTCCAATTTATTAAATAAATCTTTTCCAAAGGTGTCATACTGCCTAAACTTTTAGACTATACACTGTTTTTAACTCTTCAGGCTGTTATTATTTAATGATCTTGCCCTCTCTATAGAGTAGTACAAGCTGCTTGATTAAATGCATAATTCAAGCAAAATCATTGGCTATGGACCTGAATTGCTCTGGTAATCACAAAGTCCACCATTTCACTTTGACTGTATAGCCCTGTTCTATATCCTGCTTTGTAGTATTTTACCAGAATTTTGGAAAATAGGCATTTTATAATATGAAATATTAAATTTTATTACTTTTCCTTTTTTCCACCTTAGCTTTTTTTAAAATATAGGTAATCATGAACTCTTAAGAAAAGGCATTGACAGTAAATGTATGTTTTGGCAGAATCCCATACACACAAAAATGGATAGATTTTGCAAATAGAATTAAGAGAACTGCTGTAGTGGGTTCTTAATTGTTTCTGTGTACTTTGCAACTAAATATACACCCTAGTGCTCAAGCCAATCTCATTTTCTGGACTAAATATAAGATAGTATCCTTCCTGGATAAGTCTAGAAAAGCAAAGGAATTAAAGACTAGAAAAACCTTCAGAAAACATCTAGTCTTTCCCCTAGGCAGTACTACCCCAATGCTGTTCCAATTAAATAATAAGAAATTTTTAAATTTAAAAAATCTCTAGGAAAGGACATTCTAAAATAAGAAGATTCCCTTAGCAACCCATTACAATGTTTCAAAAGTCCGTACTACCAGAGAAGATTTCCCTTAATTCTGACTTTCAGTCTTCTTATAGCTTAATCTCATTTCTTCTTCTGCCTTTTACAACCAGTTGCCATCTGTACAACAACACCTTTCATGCTTAAGAAGACTATTATTAAATTATTGGCTCAATAATATGGGTCTTTTTAACCACCAAATAATCATTTTATTTTTAAAAAAATTTCATCATTAGACTCTTTTCTGAACCTTTAAAAAAGTTTTTAACATGCATCTCAAGCCAGAGTCTCAGTTGTATAAAGCAATATAGTAGGAAGAATGCTTCCTGACTTTTCTAAGACATATTTTGATTTCTATGAGTGGCAGCATATTCTAATAGAAAGAACAATGGGTCTGGAGTCAGAAGACTTGGGTATATATCCTACCTGGGGTACTTAGTACTTGTGCATTATTGAACAAGTCACTTAAATGCTCTAGGCTTGAGTTTTCTCATCTATAAAATGAGCTCATCTCATCTCTTCCCACTGTGCTATTTGTTATTATTTGCTATCTGGTAGTTTTCTCCCCACCCTAGAGGCTGTATTACCTCTAGATGTTAGAAGAGTTCTTCCCTTCAACATTTTAACCAGACTAAAAGAAACAAAAGTGGCTTTAATTTTTGAAATTTTATTGACAAGGAAGAATGTTTTGAAATAAATCAGGGATTACTCATCCTAAATCAAAAACTGAGGCCAAATCTGAACATATTTTGAGGTTTCAATGGTCAACTTAACCATTTCAAAAATAATAAGGCATATGCACTTTTTTCAAGTTATGACTAGAGATTTAGCTATATGCTTAATAGAATATAGAAATAATGTTACCAATGTTGTGATTTTCATGTCGTTTTTACAAGCTTGGAAGAAGGGAAACCCAAATGAGGGATGAAGTTCTTGCAATTGATTTTTTTGGTTTCTGAGATATTTTCCCCCTCCTGCTCTTAATATCTCTTGGCATAGGCATATCTTTGGCTTTCAGGGGAAGAAAAATTTTCCTTTACTTTTTCTCATTTATTTTCTTGAGGTCAAATTCCAAGTCTATCTATCTATCTATCTATCTATCTATCTATCTATCTATCTATCTATCTATCAATTATTTATCAGTATATTCAAATTTCTACATTCATTCTGTTTAGGAAAAAGCAATTAGAAATTTGGATTTTTATGGCAATTATAAATGCCTATCCCCCCTCATAACATTTTTTATTTAGCTTCTAATTAATTCATTTGTAAAATGCATAAAACATTGCAGCAAGATAGATTGCTCATCCACATAGAGCAAAAACCAAGGCCACTGAACAAAAAACAAATTGGCCACTGTGGGTTTGTAAATGTCGCTTGGTAAATGCCACTCTGTCTAGTGGCTGGCATATTACACAACTTCTACAACAACTGTGAGAAGTCCCTTGCATTTAGGAAAACAAATTTGGGAAAGATAGATAATGGACATTTTTTATAGGAAAGTGATTGACTGCACATTAACTTTCAAGTTAAAGTTCATGAATATATATATTATATGTACATATTTAAGTATGCCTTTAATAATATAAGGACCTATATCAGTGCTAGCTATCATTTTAGTAACTTTTAATAAGACACACATGTGCATGTAAATATGTATATATAAATATTATACATATATGCATATGAATACCATCTGTATAAACATATGTGGATAAATATCTCTTTAATAAATCATATATGAGCCAGGCAAAGATTGGAATAAACAAAGATTTACCTGATGATGGTTCAGAGACACTACTGCAGGAATTTTAGCTTTTGACAATGATAAACAAATTTCTGCAATTGATAGCATTGTACTTTCCATGAAATCACTTCATATTCAGATGACTTAGCTATTTTAGATGGGTCATTGTGTGGATAGGGCTGTTTCGGACTTGATTCCTATTCAAGACCATTAGCTTTGCAGGAGGAAAACTATCCATAATCTTAAACTTCTTGTTCTAGTTCTGTCTTACATAGTCGCATTTTGGGTCAAAGGGGATGATGATTCAATACAACATGAGATACAGCTCAGGAGGAGAGAGAATCCATGGATAGATTGATGAGGCACCATCTTCAGACATAGACAATCCATTATTATTTCTTTATTATAAATCTTATTACTATTGAATATTTTAATAACTAGGTCTGCTTGTTCAGTCTAAGCAAAGGGAATTATGGAAAGGATTAATATTACCTACTTGTCCCCCAAGGGATATGGATACAACTATATGAATATGAATATGTCTGTTGGGTTATGTGCCATGTAAAAGGTCTGTGGACTAGAAAATATTAAGAACTGTATGCAGTAGTCACATTACTATAGTAAATGTTTATACATGCTGTATTTTTGTCAAAACCATGAATTCATTCACAGTGATGATAAGACGATGGAAGCTTACTTTAGATTATAGACTAACCCCAGAGAAGAATAAAGAGAGCAGCTTTTCTTTCCCTCTACTCAGTGATAAGTAGTGTCTTCTCTGGTCAAATGAAGCTACCACTGATTTTAAGCTAAATTGAATGTCTTCATTTTTAGAAGGCTCTTTTAAGCTTCCATACATTACCAATAATCTACTTCATCCCTTATCTTAAGAAGACCTTGAGGTCAAAACATCAAAATGCTTCAGGGTGTTGTCCATGGTTCTATTGTCTGTAGTCTTATTTTGTCATGATTTTCAGAGACATCATTAAAACAAAATACCAAATGGTATTTTTCATAATGTACAAAATGGGTATGATTACCTCCCCATTTTTCTTCTTTATTATAAACTGTTATTAAAATGAACAGGTTTAATGATTTGTGAGGGGTGTCTGTTTTGGATGGACAAAGCAAAAAAAAAAACACAGTAGAAACATTGTAGACCAAAGGTGTATAATAAATCAATTGTTAAACTAGGGTTAGAACTTCTAACTTCTAAAGTTATCTCTAATTCTGAGATTATTGTATTATTTACACAAGAAAGCACCATTTTCCTGGTGCATGCCTTTCTAGCATTCTTCAAAACTTGTCTTTGGAATAATGCACTGGAAGGGGCAGTATAAAGTAAAAGGGAAGAGACCTCAAGCGCTCTGCTTACCATCCCTGCTGCCTATCCAGTTCTGCCTCTTTTGCCCAGAAAAGAAGAGTTAGATATCATAATGAAACAATTCTTGAGCCCTTCAGGATTTGTTGGAAGTGAGAATTAACTAATCCTAATGAGAGAATTCAGAAATCAGAAACTTTTTCTTTTTAATTCAGGTTTTTGAGTCACACAAACCATACTCCAAGATTATGTCTTAAAGCCCAAGAAATAAGACATTTCTTAAAAGCTGGGCTTTATTTAAGTGCTAAGTCTCTCCTAGGAGCACAGAGTAAATCTTTTTGCTAATTCATCAAAGAGAAAGGAGGTGAAAATATGTTCTTGGCAAGTAGGAGAGTGTGTGGCACATTAAAAATTTTACATTAAATCTTTAATTAATGAATGCTGCAGAGTCAAAACTGTAGTAGGAGGATGTGTTTGTTGTGCTTGTTCCAGCTATTGGAAGAGAATTGATGTATCTCAACTTTTAATAACTAAGCCCCATTTTTAAAAAAATTAGTATCTTTGTTGCATACTCTTATATATGACCCATCATTTTTATTAAGTTGAAACTCATTATGGTTTGTTTTTATGTGTTAAAAATATGTTCCATCAATAACACTTGATATGTTAGCATTATATAATATTATATGATAGTATCAAGTAATATTTGAAAATTATGAACTACAGATATGTCTTCATATTTGTAATATATAACAAATGTATATATATATAGTAAATGTTTATTATGAAACACTGCATGTAAATACAGAAATAAATAAAAGGTGTACATTGGAAAGGACTATTTTTACACAATTTATAAGGATGAGTCACTATCACTAATTGCATAAAATATCTAGGTATTTTATTGTAATTTTCTAAATTGGAGTGTATGTCTGAATGTTTCATGGAAGACATTTTTATGCATTGATTTTCATGAGTTCATATGGATAGCACTAAGTACTAAGTGGCTGGAAATATTTTCAAATTAAGGTCAATTGAAAAATAGCTTCCTAGGAACCTTGATTTGTATTTAGCTTATATTTATATAGCTGTGTCTTAAAGGGCTGAGTTTTGTCTTCAATTTTTTTAAAAAATGGTTATTTATAAAATATTCATTTCTTTGAAAAGTCTCCAATGGTTGGTTTTATGTTGTTTCTAGAGGATTTAGTTATCTCTTTCCTGGTACCACTAAAATGTATATGGAGAATCAAAGGCTTGGAAGTCAACAACCTATGCCCAGCATAATAGATTTCATTTTAATATTGGAAAAGATTTTAGAAATGACTCAAGTTAAGTGATTACATACTTTATCTGAAATATCTGAATAATTAGCTCAATTTTCCATTTTACTTTTAGCATTGGAGGAAGAGGAAACAAAATAGTCAAGTTACATGATTAATTATTTCATGGAATTATTAAACTACATTGACTGAGCAGAATTCCATAACAAATTTCAGTTGTTGACTTATACAGTCCCAATAGTAATAAATGAATGTCCTCGATGTGATGAATTTTGCCCAGGGGAGAAAAAAGGTGTGCTATGCCTATTAAGAACCTAATCTTGGATATGATACATTTAAAATAGCTTACTAAATGTTCCTTATTAACTGGGGGGACATGTATTGGTAATATTGAATTAGAAGGAATTTGGACTCTGAAATTAAGGAACTAATTCATTTAATAATTATGTTCATTGGATCTCTCATTCTCAAGCCTTTCATAAGTCTATCAAATAAAAACAATATAGAACCATTGAGTAGGGTTTAGCACAGGACCATAACCTTTTCTATAGTGTGTCATAAAACCATCAAATGTTAAAGCAACAAGGAACCTTAGAGATCATTTATCCAACCCCTTCCCCAAAGTCACATAGTTAGTGGTCAAACTGGGTCTTGTAAATCAAGTCTCAAATTCTAGTTTGGTGAGCATTTGATTTCTCAGTTTCATCAAGATAAAAAAAAAATGTTTCTCTTGTGTTTCTGACCTTGCAAAGTTTATTGAGGGTGAATCAAGAATCACAGATTCTAAAAGCTATAATGTACCTCACAGGCCATGTAATCCATCCAGTTACTAAACAACAATCCTTTTACAACATCCCTGAGAAGTGATTATCCATACTGTTTTTGAAGCCCTCCATTGAGCGAGAGCTCCCCATTCCATTTTTAGATTGCTCTAATTTTGGGGGGAAGTTTTTCCAACTATCAAGCCTAATTGAACCTCTTTTCAACATCTATCCATTTCTTCTAATTATCCTCCAATGTTAAAAAAAAGTCTAATCTTTTTTTTTTTTGCATGACAGCCTTTCAAATATGATTGGCCCAATTTCTTCTAAAGGCTAATGATCTCCAGTTCTTCCTATTGATCCTTACATAGTAAAAACTTGAGATTCCCTACCATCCTGATTGTCTACTTCTCCAAAGACTGTGTGGCTTTCCTATAATGTATTGTACAGAACCAAACATTCAGTACTTGAGATTTCATCTGACCAGGGCAGAGTACTTACTGCAGGGCTGTCACTTTTCTTGTCTTGGAAATTATGCTTCTCTTAAAATCTGGCTTAGATTACATAAAGTTTGTGCTTACAGTTCACTAAAACCTCCATGACTTTTTTCAGGCAAAATTCCATTAAGGAATGCTATTCTCATCTTATACTTATGAAGTTGATTCTTTGAACCCAAGAATAAGACTTTACATTCACCCTTATTAAAATTCATCTCATCCCATTTCACTCAACTTTCTAGCCATACAAGACCTTTTTGGAATGTGTTATCTAACATGTTCACTCTCCTTCTCAAGTCTGTATCAAATTAAAATTAGATAAGAATGCCATTTATTTCTAGCATCATAGAGCTAGAAAGTATAATAGAGACATTAGTCCACGTGCTTCAATTTACATATGTGAAAAATGGTTTGCCTAAGATAGTACATGGCAGGGACTTAAGGGTTTAGACCCAGGGCTTTTGACTTCTAATCTAGACTCCTTTCCCCCTGTGCCACTGCTTTTCCCCCCTATACCTTCATTATGGTTAAAACTATCAAACAATATAGAACCAAGCAGAGATTACTATATTGAAGACCTCCTTCCAAGCTGACCCCACATCAGTAACTACTCTTTGGGTCTAGCCATTTGACCTGCACCAAATCCATCTAATTATACTATCTTCTAGCCAATATTGTACTTTTTTTGCTTTGAGAACAGAGTGAGAGACTTTATTATGTTATTAGCTAAAATGTAGACATATTTCTACAGCCTACCTTTAATCCTTTGAAATAAGTTGAATATTCTTGTCCAAAAGAAATTGAGATTAATCTAGTAAGGACAATTCTTGATGAAAACATGTAGAATCTTTATTATGCCCATTTCCTTTTTCTCAATGTCCACTATGTTCTATGACAAAAGGTTCTGAGCTTGGGGTCTAGGAACTTGTTATAAAAATATCCTAATAATTGAACTCTAGTACAATTGATTGCCTTGCTAATCTTATATATTTTATTTTATTTGTGTATTTATAGGACATTTATAAGTATTTACATACCTTACATATTTTTATTTAATAACATTATTTTAAGAACAGGGCCATAGACTTCAACCAAAGTGGCCAAGGCATCAATGGCACACACAAAGAAGGGTAAGAACCCCAGGTCAAAATTTTTTTCTAGGAATTGAAGTCAAGATTCTTATAATTTGCATACTTTGTTCTCTTTCCTTTTTTGAAAATCAGGACATTTTTCTTTCTCTAATCTCTCCTGTTCTTCATAGCCTTCCAATCAGCAGTTTTCAATCCCTTACAGTTTAGTAGGTCTGGGCCAGATTCCTTGAACTTATCAAAGCAATGAATTGTTTTCTTACTGTTCTCTTATTGAATATCAACTCCCTATATGACATTTTTGTTTTATCTTTTCCAGTCCAAAAATTCTTGGGAAACCAAACTGGAGCAAGTCTCTGTCATCAGTCCCATCCACATCAGTGGAAGTCCTATTTCATCTTTGGTACCTTTACTGCAATATAGCTTAAGAAAACTTTCCTTTTATACAAACCAAATAAATATAAATATATGCATTTGTGTAAAAGGAAATATTTGTATATGTGTAAAAGGAAAGTTTTCTTACACACATATGTATATAAATATATGTGTTCTTTGCTGACTGTTCAGTTCATTTTGAGCTTTAGCACTTTTAATACTGTTACTACCAGGCTGTGTCATGTTTCTGTATTTAGCCAGTGTAATCTGACCTAATTTTCATCATATATCTTACATATCTTAGTAAAACCTTTTATTTTTATTTTTTATATCAGGTTTTGAGTTTACTGTGCAACCACATTAGTGTCTTAACTACCTCTTTTTGCCTCATGAGAACTGATTTTCTTTGTGCTTTTAGAATTTCATTCCTGAGAACTCTCTATCCCCTGTAGTCTGGCTTTCCAATAGAATTTTAATCTTTAGTATCCTACATATTCTTTTTGGAATGCTTTGAAATTGGCTTTCCTATAATTTAGGGCTCATGTCAGACTATTTTCAGCTTTTCTCCATTCTATTCCACATTCTAACATTGAGTAGTAACTTCCTCCCAAGGTTCCCATCATTTCCATCCCATGAACCAGTGTTCTCTTTGTTGGTAAGGATTATACCCCAGAATAAAACTTTCCCATGTTGGTTCTTCCTTATTTTAAGGTGGTACTATATTGGATTAAAATAACCCCCCAAACTGCAATGTCAGTGTGACCAGCATAGCCTACAGGGCAGGGGTTCTTTACTGTTTGCATCATGGACCCCATGAGCAGTGTGGTGAGGCCTATGAATCCCTTCTTAGAATAATTGTTTCATCATAATTAAAGGAAATATGAAACTTCAGTTAGAGATTAGTGGAAAATGCTCACACCCAAGTTGATAGACCCCCTGAAATTTATCCATGGCTCCCTTAGGGACTTATGGACCTTTCTATAGAGGATCTCATTTTCCATCTGCTTTCTATGTGACAATATGTATATTACATGAAGTAAAGATAGCTGTTAACCTAATTTAACAAAGATATCAATTGTACATCTTTAAAAAAATACTAGAGACAATCTAGTTCTTAAAAGTTACCACAATGAAACCTGTGATTTGGGCAAGGATGTAGCTGATATAAAGAAATTCATCTCCAGAATAAGAACATGAAGGATAAAACAAATCACTTTCCATTCAGTTATACTAGTAAAAACATGGCCCCAATTAAAGTATTTTTATTGCCTGCCTACTATTTAGCTGTCAGAATTATGATTTTAAATACTGTGGAAAATTGATAGAAATTATGATTATGGGTAGAAACTCAATTTTTAAAAACTGATATTACAATCTTGAAATGCTTTTGACAGTTCTTTATGTTGATAATTTTTTTTGAGAGGAGGAATGTGGAGAGGCATTTGCCCTAAAATTATGCCTTTTGTCAATATAATCCAATAGACAGTGGGAGGCATTGTAGATACCATATATAGCTTAAATAGACCCAATATACCATCTATATTAAAACAAGCAAAATTCTAGTAAAACCCACTTAGATGTTGTTGAGTCACTGTTTTACTGCAACTTTAATAAAAATCAACTGCCAGTTTAATAGGTGCAGCCACACATTTTGCCAGAGATTTCCAATTATGATTTTCCCAGTAGCAAACACAAACAAAATTAATGTCAGCCACATCCCCCAAAGCCTAAACTATATTACTAATGAACTCCCAAGTACTCTCAAAGAAAACTCTCTATGCAAAAACAATAAGGTGGAAATTACTGTAATAATCCAAATGTAGAAATAGAAGGAAGAATTATTGAAATGCAGAGAGGGATTTGTCTGTCATGATCCCATTAACTTTGTTGTTACCACAGCATATGAACAGTAGCACTTTTAAATTACTAGAATATTCCAATAATATAAAAATCATGTGATTTTACTGCCCATCCCCCTACACTATCATCTATTGGGTGATGACTAGTTGGATGGAATGCCACAACTGAAAGGTTATAAAGTTGGCTTTACCATGAGGATATGGTAACATTTAAATTGGAATTTTGATCACATGTACAGGAGACAAATTGAATCATAGGGATAAAACTTTCATCTAGAATTTCTATATTCCTGGAACCTTACCTTTATATTTTATTTTTGAGATTACATCTCCCTACTTGCCCAGGTTGGCAGAGCAATCCCACTACTGGTCAGCCCAAAAGCTTTGACCTATTCCATTTCTGACAAGAGTCAGGTCTGTTTCACTATAGGCAGCCACCACACTCAGGGTTCATCATCATGGTGCTCTACCTAGTCCTGACATCTGATGGGCTTCCAAAATCCTACTGAAGCTCAAAACCCTCAAACTAGCTTGCTAGGCTTAGCTTCCCCAGGAACAAGTATTACAGGCTTGTACCACTCAACCCAAATCTTGTACCATACTCTTAAAGAGTTCCATGAGCTAAGGAACAAATTTTCCTGGTTAGTGATGGAAATGGTATTTAAGCAAATGATATTCTTTAAGGCTGGTACTGGTCACATACATTAAAGAGGCATCTGTCTCCATTTAGCTGGAATACCTTCCTGAAAGATAAGATGGCTGAATGATTTTTGTTATAGATTTTTGGATATACCACAGCACTTGTCAACCCATTGCATACACCATGGCACTGTGGGGTTTCACAAAGAAATATAAAAGATGGCACCAGTCCTTGGAAAAGCTCATGATCAAGTCAGGAAGATGATGAAATATACAGTGAGAAACCTGAAAATGCAAAGCAAAAATGAGAATTACCCTACAGAAAAAGTGCTTTAAAATTTGGGACAGGAGGGATAGAGTAGAGCTGAGTGGCTCAGTGAATAGAGAGCCAAGTTTAGAGATGGAAGGTCCAAGGTTCAAATCTGACCTCAGATACTTCTAGTTGTGTGACCCTGGGCAAGGCATTTAACCTCCGTTGCTTAGCTCTTACCACACTCTTATACCTTAAAACTAATGTGAAGTATTGCTTCTAAGATATAAGGTAAGAGATTTTTTTAAAAATTAGAGGAAGAAAATGGCACCAGCTCTGGCAAGGGATATATTTATCAGAAAGGTGATGTTTGAGTTGGTCTTTGAAGGAAGAAGTAAGTAGAGAAAATGGAAATAATTTTACACAGAGGAGGATAGTGTGAACAAAGGTAAATGATGAGGCATAAGACATGACAGTAGCTCAGTGGATAGAGATCCAAGTCCAGAGTTGGGAAGACCTAGGTTCAAATTCAGCCTTAGACACTATCTAGTTGTCTGACCCTAGGCAAGTCACTTACTTCCTTATTACCTAGACATTACCGCTGTTCTGTCTTAGAACTGATAACTTTGTTTGCATTCTAAGACAGAAGTTAAGGATTTTTTAAGAAGGTTCAAATTGTAGTGAGTTGTCAGATTTTGGAAAAATCCCTTGAACAAAGTCTGTTTCATTTTTGTCTTTTTATCAATAAGGCCTGACACAGGCATGGACCCAAACCAAGTTCTTAACAAATCCTTATTAAATTGCATTGTTTCTTCAATTAGATTGTAAGTTCACTGTAAAAGAGGAAAATCCTCCCTCAACATGGGGTGAGAGCCATATATGGAGTTATTTGCATCATAGAATTATTAGAATCAAATGAGAAAATATACACACAATACTAAGTAAATGATGGTTTTTATTAGCATTGTGTTGGGTACAAAATAGACACAAATATGAATTGGGATGAAGTATTTCTCTCCATTTTCCACTACAAAATACTCAGTGTTCTGTTTCTAGCTTTCATGTCCCTAGTAAAATTCTATTCCAGTTTTCTTATTAAAATATTTTTTATTTTTCCTTTTATCACATTAGTCTCCTACTCACCAATTTTTAGTTGTATATTCACAGACAGTGAAAGAATCAATCTAAACAAATCAGAGGTTGTATTTGAGGGAATAGTTAGAAACAAGGTAATATGGAAGCAGATTATGGAAGATCTTAAAAGCCATGAATGAGTGTCTACTACTTGCATGACTCTGAGCAAGTTACATCCTCCCAGGAACTGTTTCCTCTTGTGTGATATGGGAATAATCATTTCCAAGGTCCCTTCTTGCTCAGGGGCTAAAATCTCTTAAGATCTCAGTGATAAATAATAGCTAAAATATAAAGAAAAACAATCTATCTGAACATAAACTAACAGAACTGTAGCCTATGTAGGAAAGGGGTAGCGTAAAAGATTCTAGGTAGAGAAATAAATGGTGGTTTATTTCTAGGTGGTACAGTGTGCCAGACCTGAAGTTGGGAAGACCCAAGTTCGATTCTAGTTGTAATGCCCTGGGCAAGTCAACTAACCCTGTTTGCTTCACTTTCTTTGTCTATAAAATGAGCTGGGGAAGAACATAATGAACCATTCTAGTATCTTTACCAAGAAAACTACAAATGGGGTCAAGAAGAGTTGGATGCAACTGAACATCAAAGAAATGAACAGGCATAGATCTATCTACTTTGGAGATCAGAACTTTGTAGGAAAACAGTTTTCTGTCTGAACTCAACTAGAAAGGGTCTTATTTTCATTGTGGTATTAGAATTAAAGGTCTTAAAGTTTAGTTCTCCTAGATGTGAGTTAAGGGAAGCTGAAAAGCCAGACGTCCATGTTCATAATAATTGATGCTTCTATAGAACTTGAAGATTTGCAAACTATTTTGTTCATAATCTCTCTGTTGGTCTTCATAGCTCATAGTTTTGAGAAGTAGTTAAATTTGGTCATCAGCCCTATTTTACAGGTGAGGAAACTGAGACTTAGGTTAAGTGATATGGTCAAATAGTTAAGTAAAATTTAGTAAGGATTTGAACACAAATCTCTTGTAGATTTATAAAGCTATCTCTGAACAATAGCCCAAAAAGCATCTGGTCCAGGTCCCTCATTTTACAGGTGAGGAAACTCAGACAGAAAAAATAACTTAGGGGGCAACTGGGTAGCTCAGTGGATTGAGAGCCAGGCCTAGAGATGGGAGGTCCTGGGTTCAAATCTGTCCTCAGACACTTCCCAGCTGTGTGACACTGGGCAAGTCACTTGACCCCCATTGCCTAACCCTTACCACTCTTCTGCCTTGGAGCCAATACACAGTATTGACTCCAAGACAGAAGGTAAGGGTTTATAATGGAAAAAAAAAGAATAACTTGCCCAAAGTCACATGGTAAGTGGAAAGATCGAGATTTTAACCCATTTCTTCATTTTCTAAACCCAGCATTCTTTCCATTGCAAAGCATGGCCTTGCTTTCAGTATTATTTTCACTGGTTCAAATGCCTCTTTTTAATCAAGGCCATGTTTGTTTCTGATTCTATAAATAAGCCATGTTCTTGTAATTTCCCTATCTGTATATAGCTTTGTAGCCAACATTTAATAAATCACTTCCTATGTTCTATACAATTGGCTGTGTATGGTGATATATGAAAAATACCCTTTTGAGGGAAAGGAAGCTATAGTACTGTCTCAAGACCTATGTCTATGGAAGACAGTCCTCTCTATGCTCTAAGGTAGTGTCAATGGAAGTGACCAATGATAAACAAAAGAAGCCATCTGTTTAGAGAGTACTCTATAATCCTCATCAAGGATCACCATTAAAATGCTAATTAAATTAATCAATACCACACATTTATCATAAAATTTCTCCCAATGTCCCCTCAAAGAACAATTAAAAAATAGAAAAACCATCACTATAAATACACATGGTTCACCAAAACAATATATGTCAAAATATATGCCTCATTCTGCATTTTAAGTCTATCCCCTCTCTGGCAGGTGGTGGGTGATATGTTTCATCTGCATTCCACTTGATTCATGGTTTATTGCTGCATTGATTAAAGTTCTAGTCTTTCAAAGTTTTTTCCCCTTTTAATGTTTTGTCATTATGTAAATTGTTTATTTCACTATGCATCAGTTCATAGAGGACTTCTCAATTTCCTCTTAAACTTTCTATTTCATCATTTCTTATGGCCCATATATTCTATCATATTCATATAAAAGTTTTGTTTAATCATTCCCCAGTAATAGACACCCTCTTAACTTCCAGTTTTTAGCTACAATGAAAAGAGGTGATTTTGCACACTTTTGTATATATGAGTCCTTTTCCTTTTTTTGCTAACTATAAAATCAACATATACATGCTATAGAACAATGTGGAGATACCAGAATCCCCTACAGCTACTAAGATTACAAAGATCTCTTTATAATAGTTCATAATTCATATTATCCAATCTTTCTGACATTTATTTAAAATGTCCCTTCCCCTAGTTATGACACTTTTATGTTGCAAATATGCCAAGCAGCTTCTCTGCATCATACTCTTGAAATCAAATTGTTTAGCCAGTGCAAATTGATAGTGGGTAAGAGTTTATGGGTTTGTTTATTTCTTGTCATGATTTTTGCTCATGGAAAGATCAGTTATTTCTTCCATTTTGAAATGCCTTCAAGGCAGGAAAAAAAGGGATTAGAATGCTTACAGTATTCTGTGCTCAGAAACATAGAACAGATAGCCTGCTCTTTCTGAGTTCTAGCTTAAAGTAGGGGCAAGCTCTGAATTCAATCAGGTAGAGATTTTGAGCTAATTTATGGTTGCCAGAAGCAAAAATAAATATCTTTTCTCTTGCAGTATAGTGTGTTCAAGCTTGAGGATGATGTTCATATTTTTAAATGAAATAGTTCAATTTGTGATTAATTAAATAATACATTAATAATCCAGTCTGATTTTTGGATTTCATAAAGCAAGGCAGCAACAGCAATGTAACAGATTTTTGTACATCTTGAGATCACTGATTTCCTAAGACCTATAATCTTTTCTTCTTTGGACAATACCAAATTCACGAGTCTAGGATTCCAGCTCTTACTTAATCTGGACCCTCTATACCCATTAAAACAGCAGGGTTGCACAGTGGTTAGGACATTAGAGTTAAGGTTCAGGAGCCCTGACTTCAAACCCTGCTTTGGACACTAATTGGCTATGTAACCCTAAGAAAGCCTCTTTCTGTGTGCCTTAGTTTTCTGATCCGTAAAATGAAGAGGTTGAGTTCAATGGCTTCTAAGATTCCTTCCAACTCTGAGATGATGATCCTATGCTTCATTTTCCTCCTACCTCCTAACAGGAAATTCTTGTTTAAGTCAGGCATGACTTTTTTCTCTACAAAGTGAATATTTCAGTTCAAGTCAATGAGCATTTATTGATCACTTACCATATACCAGGCACTATGCTAAACGGAGGGGCAAAAACACTGTTTACCTTCAAGGAGCTTAAAATCTAATGGGGAGAAAAAATATTCAAGCAAACAATTTAAATACAAGTGAATACAGAATGGCAAAGGACAGGCATTAGCATTAAGGTAGGCTGGGAAAGGCTTCTTGTAGAAGGTGAGATTTTAGCTGAGACTTTAAGGAGGTCAGAAGGTAGAGATAAAGAGGTGGAGAATTACAGACATGGAGAACAGTCAGTGATAATGCATGGTGTCACATGGAAGCAACAGCAAAGACACCACTGTCACTGGAAGGGACAGAATAAATGGAGGGAATTCAAGTGTCAATAGACTGGAAAGGCTGGAAGGGGTGAAACTATGATTGACTTTAAAAGTCAGTGAGAGAGGGGCATCTAAGTAATACAGAGCACCAGGCACAGAGTCAGGAGGTCCTGGGTTCAAATATGACCTCAGACCCTTCCTATGTGATCCTGGGCAATTTACTTAACCTTGATTGCCCAGCCTTCGCCATTCTTCTGTCTTAGAACTGACACTAATCCAGAATGTAAGAGTTGTTGGGTTTTTTTTTTTAAGAAAAAGACCAATGAGATGATTTCAGATGAAATTTCACTTATTCTATAGAGCCTTTCCTGACTATTACAGAAGCAGCATTTTGAGACTCATGTGCTTATACCATCTACCTCACATTTTATGAAGTAATACTTTATAAAGAAAGCACTATATAAATATGAGTTGCTTTGATTACTAGGGGCACCTAGATGGCACAGAGGAGAGTGTTGGAACTGGAGTCAAGAAGACTCGTCATCCTAATTTCAAATTTGGCCTCCGACTCTTACTCTGTGACCCCAGCCAAGCCACAGAACCCAGTTTGACTAAATTTCCTCAGCCATAAAATTAGCTGGGAAAGGAAAAAGGATTCCACTCTATATTTTTGCCAAGAAAACAGGATCATGGAGAGTTGGAAATGCCTGCAAAGCAACTCAACAGCAACAAACAAGGATCCATATTGATACCTTAGTGATAGCCTCACTGATCACTAAGGATCATCCCCTGATTTTATAGCTAAGGAATTGTAATGCTCAGAAAGAATCTGACCAAGGACTCATAACGAGTGATAGAACTGGAACTAGAACCCAGATACTTTCCTCCAGTTTTCCTTATGACAAGAAAAGTGTAGTGCTTTGAAGTTTTCAAAGTGTTCTTTATGTGATTACCCATTTTATTCTCATAATAGTCCTTGGAAGTAGGTGCTATTATGACCCTTATTTGACAGATAAGGAAACTGAGCCTGACCAGTAATTTAGTTATTTATAAGTGTCTGAGAGATGATTTGAATCCCTGATTTCAAGTCTAGCATTCCACTTGTTTTCCACCAAATCTCTTAGTTGCCACTAACATCTCTATTGTGTAATTTAACATTAAATCATATATTCTTTTCTAGTTGTTTTGTCATTTTTTGAACTGACTAATAAGATACCAGGTTCTATAGGGTGAGCAATCATATCTAAACACTCTTTGGGGGTTAGTATTTTAAGCCCCCCAGGTGCTTTAAAAATACTCATCAATTATGAAATAACTGTTACTCCTTGTTAGCATTTATTTAATTTTTGCTATCACACTGTTGAGGAAATATTAATTCATGGATAAATTAAATAATTTAAGCAATGAGAGAACTGTGACTCTAGTGCTTAGTGGTATCACATCTTTTGATGGTTTTCTCACAAATGAATCACCCAACTTTAATCTATCCTAACTATAGGTACAATCCTTTATGTTATTTTTAAACCCTTACCTTCCATCTTAGAATCAATACTGTGTATTCGTTCTAAGGGAGAAGAGTGGTAAGGGCTAGGCAATGGGGGTCAAGTGACTTGCCCAGGGTCACACAGCTAGGAAGTGTCTGAGGCCAAATTTGAATCCAGGACCTTCAGTCTCTGGACCTGACTCTCAATCGACTGAGCCATCCAGCTGCCCCCACCCCCCAATCATCTTTTAAAAGACTCTTAAGTGAAATCAAGCTTCCTATTTAATGCCATATGTTGTATATAAAATAACACTTAATAATATCTAGTATTCATATTGCACCTATTATCTTAATGTGCTAGGCAATTAGTAAATATTACCATAGGTTTTCCTCATAACAACCCTGGGAGGTAGGTGTCATTGTTGTCCCTGTTTTACAGTTTACCTAGGCAAACAGAGGTTAAATGACTTGCTGAAGAAGGTCATACAGATAACAAGTGTCTGAGGCTAGAGTTGAACTCAAATATTCTTGACTATAGTTCCAGCACCCTATCCACCATGCCATCTAGTTGGAGCTAACTTTGGAGCTCAGTGTTTATAGTACTATTTTGTGTCTCCTTGATTTTATCTTCCTTGACTGTTTCTTTTGTTTTCCCCTTCCTCTAGGATTTCTTCCCCTGTGTTTCTTCTGGGTCTGTTCAAAACGTGCATAATTGAAGACAGAGGTTATGAAGTCCAACCTAGATGGCCTCGCGGACACCACCTTCCGGACCATCACAACAGACCTCCTCTACGCAGGCTCTAACGATATTCAGTACGAAGATATCAAAGGCAACATGGCGTCCAAACTAGGATACTTCCCACAGAAATTCCCTTTAACGTCTTTTAGGGGTAGTCCATTCCAAGAAAAAATGACTGCAGGAGATAATCCCCAATTAATTCCATCAGACCAGATAAATATCACAGAATTTTACAATAACAAATCTTTATCCTCCTACAAGGATAATGACGAGAATATCCAATGTGGAGAGAACTTCATGGACATGGAATGCTTCATGATTCTAAATCCTAGTCAGCAGCTGGCCATTGCGGTGTTGTCCCTCACATTGGGCACTTTCACAGTCCTGGAGAACCTGTTGGTGCTGTGTGTCATCCTTCATTCCCGTAGCCTCCGCTGTCGACCCTCCTATCACTTTATCGGTAGCCTGGCAGTGGCAGACCTGCTGGGGAGTGTCATTTTTGTCTACAGTTTTGTTGACTTTCATGTGTTCCATAGGAAAGACAGTCCGAATGTGTTTTTGTTCAAATTGGGTGGAGTAACAGCTTCCTTCACAGCCTCGGTTGGCAGCCTCTTCCTCACAGCCATTGACAGATACATATCCATTCACAGGCCACTTGCTTATAAAAGGATCGTCACCAGGCCAAAAGCTGTGGTAGCATTTTGTGTCATGTGGACCATTGCCATTGTGATTGCTGTTCTCCCTCTGCTAGGATGGAATTGTAAGAAGCTCCAGTCTGTTTGCTCAGACATCTTTCCTCTTATTGATGAAACCTACTTGATGTTCTGGATTGGAGTCACTAGTATTCTGCTTCTGTTCATTGTGTATGCCTATGTTTATATATTGTGGAAAGCACATAGTCATGCAGTCAGAATGATCCAACGTGGCACCCAAAAGAGCATCATTATTCACACATCAGAGGATGGCAAGGTCCAGGTCACTAGACCTGACCAAACCCGCATGGACATCAGGCTAGCCAAAACCCTTGTCCTCATTCTGGTGGTCCTGATCATATGCTGGGGTCCGCTGCTTGCCATCATGGTCTACGATGTCTTTGGGAAAATGAACAAACTCATTAAGACAGTGTTTGCTTTCTGCAGTATGCTCTGCCTACTGAATTCTACCGTGAACCCTATTATCTATGCTCTGAGGAGCAAGGACCTGAGGCATGCTTTCCGGAGCATGTTCCCCACTTGTGAAGGCACGGCACAGCCCCTCGATAACAGTATGGGGGAATCCGACTGCCCGCACAAACATGCAAATAGTGCAGGCAACGTTCACAGGGCTGCTGAAAGTTGCATCAAGAGTACAGTTAAGATTGCCAAAGTAACCATGTCTGTGTCTACGGATACCTCGGCTGAGGCGTTGTGAGCTGAAGACTTCTCAGCCACATTGGGAGAAAAGAAATTAGGCTTTTTTGTTTGTTTGTTTGTTTAAAGGAGTCTATCCTCTCATATTTTTAGGTTTACTATATTTAATTAAAAAGTATTCGTCACAACCATCATTAGTCATTTTAAATGATGAGAAATTAAACACAACTTTTAAAAGATTTTACATTAAGAAAGTCAGTTTGTTGATTTTTTTTTTTAAGTTGAGTCACCCATGTTTGACAAAATAAAGGAAAACGTTCTGATGAAATAAATGGAAAACTTGTAGGGGAACATGATCCAAACTTAAAGTAGTTTGAAAAATTCCATCAAATGAGTAAAGCTTTTGTAACCATAACTTTCATGATAGTGTAAAATGTATTTGATGTCTATAAATAAGAGGTTTCTGTTTTTTCCCCTAAAAGCTGCAGTACTGAATTAGAAATATTTTGTAAAACTGTATTGTCCTGTAAACAGTGTACTGATGTTTATTACATGTTATTTATATTAGTCTCGTTGGACAGAAACAGACTTTCATGGAACCAGTACAGAATATGCAGTGGTTAAGTCCTAGTGAAAACCTTCATTTGCCAATCATCTATACTATGACTTTAGAAATCTTACACGTCATCTTTGCCAGTATTTTCATTCTTTCGACATCTCAAATACCCCTAAGCCATAATTTTTCTGTTAACACAAAACAAGAATAACAGGAGTATTAAGAATCATTCATTCCTTATAAGAACAATATTTGCTGATCCCAACTTTGCAACTTAAAGTTGCAATTTTAAGTTCTAAAATAATTTAGTTTGCATTTTCTAATCACATTTGGTTAGTGTCTTCTGGACTATTGCATTTTGATTGTGTAATGTATGACTCTAAGAACTGATGAACAAAGAAATAGTGGTGTCTTTGACCAACACCCGATTTTTTCCCTTATGTCGTTAACTATCCCCAGACCTCTTAAGACAGCATGTGTCAATCTTAATGTAAGGTGTTATCACTGTGCTGTTGACGTATACTTGAAGAGTATTGCATTCTTATATTCCAGGTTTAAGTAGATTCTCTGCCTGGGAGGCCAAACAAGAGTCTTCATTTTTTAATTGAAAAGAAGTATTGTCTGGATTAGCAAAAGTGTACTATGTGAAATTTCTCTGTGTGTGTGTGTATGTGTGTTTGTATGTAGACCATAAATGTGTTTGTCACAGTGATATTATAAAGTTAGAAAACTGTGACTAGGTGTAAATTGTATTACTTGTTGCGCTCTTTGCACATGAATTCAGTTTCTAAAATTGAGTTCTTTTCAACATCTTGGTAATGAAACTACAGACTGCAAAAATTCAGAAAATTTTCATCCACTTTGAGAAAATATGCCAAGCATTAAAAAAATATCCTTTAGTGTTACTCAACAATAATACTTAACAAGGAACAAGTGATTAAATATATCCCATGAAAAATCCTGTATTTTCAGTGCTAATTTCCCAACTTGGGACACAGAACATTAAAAAAAAAATAAAAGGAGGCTACAATGGTAGGATAAATGGATAGAGGGAAAGCCTCAGAGTCAGGGAGAAATGGGTGCAATGGTTTTATCTGACACATACTTGCTACATGACCCTGGACAAGTCACTTAAACTCTGAGTGCTCTAGGCAAATGTCCAAGATGATAAATTGCAGAACAGTTGCCTATCTACATTGGTAGGTGGGAGGTTCCTCATTTGGGAGTTCTATCCTCATCTGTCCCCAAAGAGGCAGAATTCATTAAAAGGATGAACTTGCCTCACTAAACCTGAGCCATTTAAAAATAAAAGAAGTAATAGTTCATCTAATTTTTGTAACTCCCAGTTTTAATGGCACTAAAGAGGCTTTCCTCAAATCCACCTCTAATGAGGCATGACTGCCTGTCACAGCCTACATGGCACAAGAAGATAGTGGGCTGGGCAGTATATTTAGATACTGAAAGGATGCAGTCTTGATTATTGGAGCCTGACTCACTTTTAAAGCTCAAATCAACAAGATCACCCCTCTCTTTTACCTTGATTGACTTGGCAGATGCAAGGACTTCTCTTGCTTTTCCTGTGCAAACTGCTTTTCTAAGACTTCTGTCCTGTTCCTGGCAGTTGACTGAGATTTATTGACAGGTAAAGGTTGGAAATGAGGCTTTTTTAGGCCCCAATCTTTTATTCCTTCACAGTGTCATAGGGACCCAGAAATGGGCATTCTGTCAGGAAAAAATGGGATTCCTTAAGAAGCTGCTAAACCCTGATGGATTTTATTTATAAACAATCTTCTCTTCTTCCTGAAACAAATCATTACTCCTGCAGCACCCCGAGGCCAGGTCTGTACAACAAAGGTGAAATGGAAAGCTTGCAATTATCTGGTAGATTCAGGGGAAAAATATTTCTCCACCATTCCTAACCCCTTTCCCAACCCCAATTCTCCCATTCCACAATTATGGTCTATGACCAAACTGCTCTGTGGCCAAAACTGGAATTGTCTGACTGCATAACTCAGAGTTGCTCAAAATCTCCAGATCTCTATATCTCTGGTCTGTGCAGAGGAGACTTTAGAGTGATACTGTAGTATAATGTCCTTCTAAAAAAAAAAAAGGCTGATTTATAAATAAATTCCATGAGGGTTTAAATAGCCCTTAAAAAAACCAGCCATTCTTTTGCCCTGAATTATCCAATGTCTGCACAGTTCAGAATTCACCAATTCTCAGCTCTGTTATGAAACTCTGGCCTCAGTGAAAGTGAGTAGTAGGAGGAGTTGGATGAAATCCAATCATTTAAGAAAAAAAATCTAAGATCCTCTTTTTTGAAACTGTGTTCTTGTGAACTCAATGCAGATTTTGTAAATTTGTTGTGCTTTCAAATTCTAAATTGTATGTAATAAATCAAGGGATGATGGGGCTGTCAGCACTAAACTTGGTGCTTATCTATATCATAAGAAATAGCATCTTGTGAGATACTACCATGTATCTGTTACAATAACTTACATACATACATCCTAAACTAGTTCTGCACACTTTGCCTTTTTAAAAAAATCACTTGCTAACTCAAGTGACTAAAACATACTCCCTGTTGAATATATTCACTAAATGACAATTAATTAACAAATCAATTCCTTAAGCAAAACTAGTTTCTTTAATGTGGTTTACATGTGAGTATGCTTTAGGTGATCCTGCTTTGCAGTCATCTGCTTTCCATTGGTGATTAACAATGATCCAAATGACTCACAAGTCTTAGTCCTAAACACTTCATCATTGTGCGCCATAGTTCATGAAGGGCCGTCCTCCCAGTTGACTTTATTTCTTTTTAGGAGTTGACCCAAGCACAGGGTTCCTTTGGTCTGGTCTTCACAGCTGCAATCCACCCAGGAACTGCTCACCAATCCAGATTTCTTTCATTATATACATATATATATATACATATATATATATATGTGTGTGTGTGTGTGTGTGTGTGTATGTGTGTGTGTGTAATGTAAAAGAAACTTGAGGTTTGGGATGGGCTACGTCTTGCAGATTGCTAACTAAACACCAGCCAATTGCCAGGACCCCATAAAACTGTGTAATGACACCATCAGAAGCCAATGAAACTCTGGTGCTTTGGATCACTTCTGCAAGAAATAAGCAGCACCATTGGCTGTGGGATGGTTTGGCCCTGCTTAGATAGCACTATAGTTATCATTCTATCTGTCCATTTCTGGTGTTTCATATCTGTAAAAGAGACCACCTATCTCATGTGCAAAATTAGACTCCTCATGATCTAATTGTATATTTGTATGATATTTTAAGATCTCCTAAATGCTGTGCTATGGCTAAAAATGTTTGTTTTTTCCTTGCACTGGCCCTCGGTGAAATGTTAACGTTACCTATTGTAACATAGACAAGACATTTTATCTACTGATTTGGGCTGAATGTATGTAAATAAGTTTAAAAAATAAAAAGCCAGATGTGTGAACAGTGGCCTAAAAATCAGTGCTTTTCAGATAGGGCAGTGTGTTTAAGTTGCTATGGCCACCTAAAAACTATCTCCAGATAGACTCCATGTATTGGGTGCTGGGGACATGGGGTTCCCCAAGAAGGAAAGCATTTTCTTGTAATAATAAGCAGCCGAGACGCTGGATTATCTGAACTTTTATTTCTGATGTTTCAAAGTGGAGAACACAACTCTTTATTGTCTGTAAATCTAACATGATTACTTTCTCTTAGAAGAATATTGTATTGTTAGATGTTTGTTGAGCTGGTAACATCCCTGCAACCGCTGCAATATCCTTGTTAGTAATCTGTATGAAACTTTGTACACAAGTTCTGGTAAAATTGTCATTAAAGTAGCTTCAACCATGCAACTATCTATGGCAGAGTAATATTTCTCTACTATCTACTATGCCCAGATTGAATTTTATTTCTATTATATAATGAAATATACAGAAAAGAAATGTTTCATCCTGCCCGAAATTCTCAAAATTTAAAACTATAATCAAATAAATCCCAATACTGTCCTAGAGGACTCAAGGTGCCCTTGGAAGCTACTTTCTCATTGCATATAATGAGAGTAAAAGAATGTGATATCCATATTAATCTCTTCCAGATTTATAGACAAATTTGCAAGGTCCATAATGGCATGGACATTTCCTGGGGGAATGGGCAGAGGAATATATAGAAACTTAACCACTTGCATACATACACACACACATAATACATATATACATACACATATATATCTTCAATCAACAGTAAAGAAAAACATAAAATCACCAAAAAGCATTTATTCACTGAGGCTTAGGAGAAGTCCAGTAAATTACAACAAATTGATTATTTGCATTGTGTATGAACTCAGTAAAATCTAACTTATCACTACATATTGCTAAAACAGGCTAAATAGATAATATTAATTAATACTACTTTCAGTCTTTTATTTAAATAAATTTTATTGGAATTAGAACTGGAAAGAACTTTCGCAGTCATCTAATGTTTGTTCCCCCTATCTAGACCTTGGAACCAGAAGAAATAAAGTGAATTAACCAAGGTCACCCAAGTTATAAGTGCCAGATCCAAGAATTCAAATAAAAGAGCAGAGTCCTTTGCTTCCAAATGCAGGACCTTTTCTCCTACCCCAATCCAGCAACACAATTTTGAGATATAAAAGCACAAACTGCCACATCTTGACTTATTGACATATTTTTTAATAAAAGATAATTCAACATACAATTAAATTAGAAACATCTAGCCAGCATCTAAACTGGTGACTGTTGATAATAAATATGCTTTGTGACTTTTTAAAAAATTGTACTCTGAGGATCAGTAAACTCATTGTTCTTCCTATTATCAGATATTCAGGATTTTCACACTTTGAGCAAGTCCTTGAGTTCCCTCTGAACACAAATATCATCTTAAGTAAAAATACAACCAGTTTCTCATCATCTTAAAATCAAAACTCAAGAACATAAAAAATGAGGCCCATATAATTCAAATGTTACATGCACATTTAGAATCAGATGGAAACCAGTAAGGGTATGCATCATACCTGTATTCCCTTCTCTTACTCTTGAGGTGGTTTGAAACCATCCGGTAGCCCTTTAAAGTCCAACAACAATATGGTGAGCCCTAGGATATGGGAGGCCATTGGGCTCTTTAAGGGGGTAGTGAACAACCCAGGGCAGAAACAGGACAGGTCAAAACTTCAGTGCCAGTCAGCAGTGGGCAGTAGAGAGACACTGACTGAGAGACAGAGAGAAAGAGAGAGGTGGGGTGGAAAGGGGAGATAGGAAGGGGAGAAGGGAGAGAGAGAGGGAGAGAGAGACAGACACAGGAGAGAGACAGGTGGAGAGAGAGAGAGAGAGAGAGAGAGAGAGAGAGAGAGAGAGAGAGAGAGAGAGAGAGAGAGAAGGACGGAGGGAAGTAGAGAGGGAGGGAGGGAAGGGAAGGGAGGATTGAGAATATTACATGGAAATATGAATCACTTCAAGGCAGAATCTATAGGTTACTGGATCACAGACTTAAAGCTGGAAGGGACCTTGGAGGCATCTATTCCATTTCCCTAGTTTTTACAAATAAGAAAAAGGAAATCCAAAGAGGGTTAAGTGACCACCACTGATTGTCCTTTTGTACATTCTGCTTCACCCCAATTGTCTCTTCTAAATCTTGAAGTCATAACTTGAAAGATCTTTTAACCCTGCCTTGATACACTCAAGTCCAGTGTGAGTTTTCTGTTTCTCACATATAGTAACAAATGAGAAAAGAGATAAAGTTCTTTGCACACCTTAAAATTCTGTCAGTGATAGTATTATTATAAAAGCCCCATGTAGGTAAATAAGATGATGATTATTATTAATTATCATCTTTTAGATTTAGAGTTAGAAAGAACACTTCTTAAAAGTATATCTAATCCAATTCCTCTCATTTTGCAGATGAAAAAACTAAAGCCCAATGAGAGCAAATAACTTTCCCAATGGCACATGGATAGCTGCAAAGCCAGAATTTGGGCCCTGATCCCCTGACTATTATGCATATATCCTGCATATAGTGTATAACATATCACCAGCAATATCCTGGTAAAATAGTAGCACCCTCCCTTTATATTGAAGATTTTGAACTTAGGTGAGGACCTTGGTGAGACCAACTAGGTAAACTGGTTTAAGTCACTTCTGCTTAGCCTCTGGGTATTTTAAGGATACAGGAAATTTAGCCATCGCCTCAATAAACAGTAATGAGGAAGCATGGTGAAGATTAAGAACAAAAAAAGAAAAAGGTAATAGTATGGATGACATTTTAAAGTAAATCAATGAGTGAGGATTATAGGGGAAAACCACTTATAATTAAGAAATTTTGCAAATTCAATATGAAGATGGGAAAGTTCAGCCCCTTAGATGTCCTCCATTCCTCATGCCCTAGAAAGAGTCAGAGGTGAGGGCAGCCAGTGGGTAGTAGATATGGTAGAAAGGCCCTAAGTGAGAGTGTCTGATCAGTGGTTTCTTGGGAGATTCAAGGACAGACATAGCTATGTCCAATGGAGAATTGCAAGAAATAATGAAGGCAGATCAGAATGTTCCCCACATACCCAAGTTTCTTGCCCTGAGCCAAAGCTCCAGTAAACCAACCCTAGTAATGACTCTGGAGGAGAACTTAAGAAAAGGAAATATCATTATTAGAATTATAGAAAAAAATTCAGAAAAATGACTCTTCACTAAGATCATAGTGCTACAACAGTTTCACTCATAGTGGGTAGCCCAGGATCTTGACCACAGGAAATATTCAATACTCATTGAATGAATGAATTATTCCTCTTGAAGGATAAATAAATACATAAAGAGAGGAAGCAAAATTATAATTTTGTTTTCTATTTTCCTTCCTAAAAGTAAAAAAAAATATTTTTATTCTCTCCATGATTCTCTTTATTTGGAAGATACCCCCAATTTTTTAAATACAAATTGAATTTAATCTCTTTGTCCAAAATAGAATGAAGATGAACTCAGTATTCCCTGGCAGTGTGATATGGAAAGATTGCTAGTATAAGGAACTAAAAGAAATAGGCTTTACTCATTACTGAGTCATTTGGTCATCCTAATCTATTGGTAGAGCTAGAATAGTAGATAAGGCCAATTAAGGATTCATACTTTTCCCTGGCTCAACTGTATCTTCCTACCTTGTATTTTCCAGATTATGTTTCACTCTTAAACAACCCTCTCCAGGTGATTTTTTTTAAGACTAGCTCCTCACTCACAAAATAACAATAATTTACATATAGAGTAAATAATAATCAGTTCTTTCACCTCTACCTACAAAGGCAATTGGCATGACTGCTAATCAGGGCAGATCAAGGTACTATTATTTATTCAAATGTTTAGTAATTAAATAAATGTATGATTTCTTCTATATTGGTACTCCTTACAATGATGAAGATTGCAATCCATCTCTGCCTACCCAACCTGTGCCAATAATTCACTCAGCCAACCCATAGTCTTATACTCAGGTACTTTGCTCTGGTGGTATGAAAACATAATTGAAGATTTTCCTTTTTTAGAGGCAGTTATATAGTGGGAATCAACATATACACATGAAAATAAGCAAATAATTAATATAATATTAATATAATTCAAATGAAGTTAATATGAACATATCAAGAATGACTTCTTATGGGAAGTATCCTTTGATTTTAACTTTGAAGGAAGCTGGAGATTGTAAGAAGCTGCAGTTCATTCTAGGCATACAAGATATGCTGGACACAGACAGAAGATGGAATGTCATGTTTGAAGAACAGCAAAAAGAGCCATTTGCCTGGTCTCAGGAATATAGAAAGGGGAGTCATATAATAAGACTGGAAAGGTGAGTTGGAACCAAGTCAATGAAGGTCTTCATATTTTCCTATAACTTTCATTATAGAGAACAAACTGAATCTGTTTAGGAGTTCCTTTTACTTTATTTTGACAAGGCAAGGATACCAATGGTCTATCCATCAGTTATACCTCACTCTCACAGAGTGGCCAGTCCATATTTTCTTTTCTTTCATATAAGACTTCTTTCAGATAAAACTCAGTGACATGTTATGTACTATGGAATATATGATCTGGTTGCTGGCATACAAGATAATATCAGGCTCAAGTCTTGGACTACTAATTTTCTTCTGACCTATCTTCCAGGGCTATTACATATATATATATATATAAGAATAGCAATAAATGTCTCAAATATATTAGAGATAATTATTGCTATTCTTTTAACACCAAATAATGGAGTAGGAAACAAAAGCTAAATTAGATTACTAGTCAATGTGAGAAAAAAGCTAAGTCTCTAGTATTCACACATTTGTTCTGTGAAATCTTTGTGTCATGATATATGGGATCCTTTTGCAATGCATGAATTCAAGATTTGTGCTGTGAAGTACCTATGAAACTTCTTACCCTTCACAGAATTATAGCATTTCAGAGTAGGAAGAGACTTAAGTCGCCATTTAGCCCAAACCACCCTTAAAAAAGAATCTCTATTGAGACGTACCCAACAAATGGGTAGTAGCCTTTGCTTAAAGACCTCTGATGAAGACCCATTCCCTACCACTTGAGACAAACTATTCTTTATCTTTTGGATAGTTCAAATTATGGAAACATTTCCCCTTACACCAAGCCTAAAATTTCCTCTTTGTAATTTCAATCCGTTGTTCTAGAGACAAGAACAGAACTAATCCTTCTTCTTTAGAATCTTAGTGAGGTAACCATGGACATTTTATTTAACCTCTCTAAGCCTCAATTTCCTTATCTGTAATATGAGAATACAGGAAATATTGCAGAATGGATAGCATTCCAGGCTCATACTAAAAGAGACCTGAGATCAAATGTGACCTCTGATGTACAGTTTGTGTTACCCAGAGCAAGTAATTTAACTTCCTGGTACCCAGAGTCAACTCTGCAACAATATAAATTATAGAGCATGTGCTGATATGCATTGATATGTGGAGATTCCTCATTGAGAGTTCTCAATACTAATGAAAGGAATACAAAGGGAATTGAAAGAAGCAAGGAAGGAAGGAAGGAAAACTAAGTCTAGTGCTCACAAAACAAGGATTTAATATTTGTGATGTGACATTTTGCATCTCTGATAAATCACATAATAACAGCATTTCATAGTTCAAAAGGATATTAACACTCATCCAGTTCAAACTGTGACTGTAAACCAATTCCAATTGCAATACAATGAACAATTGGGTATCTAGCCTTCACTTATAGATTTTCAGTGATATGAGAGCTAAGACCTCCTCTGGTAACTTTCTCCAAATATCTTGGGATAACTAGTCAAGAAATTTTTTCTTATAAGACAAAATTTGTCTGTAAGTTTCACTCATTTACTCTAGTTTTACTCTCTAGGATCAAGTAGAACAATTTTTTAAATATTTAAAAATTGCTTTTATTTTTTAAAATTTTTATTTTTAAATATTTTCCCATGTTTACATGATTCATTTTCTCCCCACCCTTTTCCCCTCCCCCCTCCCAGAGCTAAAGAGCAATTCCATTGGGTTGTACAACTGTTATCACTTGATGCCTATTTCCATAATTTCATTTTTGTGATAGAGAAAATTTTTAAGCGTAAGTCCCGAATCACATAGTGATATATACGTGTGATAAGTGAGAACATATGTTCTTCTTTTGCATTTCTACTCCCATAGTTCTTTCTCTCAATGTTGTTAGCATTCTTTCCCATAAGTCCTTCAGGAGTGTCCCTGGCTTGTTGTCTTGATACTAATAGCAAAGTCCATTACACTGGATTGTTCCACAATGTTTTATTTCTCTGTACAGTGTTCTCCTGGTTCTGCTCATTTCATTCTGAATCAATTGATTGAGGTTCTCCTGGTTCATATAGAAAACCTCAAGATCATCATTCCTTACAGAACAGTAATATTCCACCACTATCATATACCACAATTTATTTAGCCATTCTCCAATCAAGGGACACCCCTCTTTTTCCAATTTTTTTGCCACTACAAAAAGTGTGGCTATGAATATTTTTGTGCAAGTATTTTTCCTTATTATCTCTTTGAGGTACAAACCTAGTAGTAGTTTTGCTGGATCAAAAGACAGGCATTTTTTAAAAGTCCTTTGGGCATAATTCCAAATTGCTTTCCAGAATGGCTAGATTAATTCACAACTCCACCAGCAATACATCAGTGTCCCAATTTTGCCACATCCTCTCCAACATTTATTATTATCCTTTGCTGTCATATTGGCCAATCTGCCAAGTGTGAGGTGGTACCTCAGCATTGTTTTAATTTGCATTTCTCTAATTATGAGAGATTGAGAACAATTAACCCCTTTTCTATATGATCTACTTCCATATACATGAAATATTCAAGTATCTAGGTACTTCATGTAACTGTGGGAATTATTTAACCTCTCTGAGACTGTTTTCTAATATGGAAAATGAAGGTAATAATAGCTATAATTGCAATTTCTTCTTTGAAAGATTACTGTGAGATTCAGACAAGGTAAATATGTAAAGTATCTGTAAAGGCACCATATAAATGATCCATACTACTATTGCTATGCTTGTAACCACATACTTGTAGTCTTTACTCAGTTTATTTCTCCAGCCTTAGCTTTTTCAGAACTCTTAACTTATCAGCTTGAATAGGAATAAAAATGACAAAATATATGAAATTGGCATTATTTATTTCTTGGAATATCATTAATTACTTTGAGTGACATCTTGGATGCTTGACTTAGTCTATCTGTCCTGTTCAGTGACTAAAAATGTTCCTTCTTATACCACCTTAAGTTATTTCTCCTATTTTGGAGGATAGGGGAGTGTGGAGAAAGTTAAATCATTTGCTTATTACTTTGTCTTTTAGTGGATGGAATAAGACATTTTGTCTCTAAGAAATGGTTCTCTTCTTACTGGTTCCATTTAATGTATATTATGAAATAACTTTTTAGCACTCAAGCAAGTCTTTAAAGCACACTTACTAAAATAATAATAAATGACAGGGATATAGTGGAATAAAGTACTGAGCTGAAGCTATGGCTTAGTGGAGAAAGAGCTCAGAAGACATAGTTTCAGGGTTTCAGGTCTTATCTTTGATATATATATATATATATATAAATTGTCAGAAAGTTGCCTAAAGTATAGAGAGGTTAATCATAGTCACTGGTTAGCCTCTCCATACTCTAGGCAACTTTCTGAGAATATAAACTGCGGAGAAACCTTGGGTTGGTAGAATAATTTTTCTCTTCTGGAAATTCTCATTACCAATGAAGTCATAGGTTGAGATTTAATCTTTTTAAGGCAGGGCTTCTTAAACTGGGTCCATGCATCACTTTGGAGTCCATGGATAGATTCTGAGGAGGTAAATGAATTTAATTTTTAGCATTTTGATAACTGTTTTAATCTAGCTGGTTTCCATCATAATCCTCTGTATTTGGGGCTTTTAAAAAAACTATTCTGAAAATGGGTTCATGGGCTTTACCAAACTGCTAAAGAAATACGTGATACAAAAATGCTTAAAAATCTCTGCTTTGGAAGCATCTAGATGGCTCAGGGAAATGAGAGCCAGACCTAGAGACAGAAGGTCCTTATTCAAATTTGGCTTCAGACATTTTTAGATTGTGTGACCCTGGGCACATCATTTAACGCCTGATGCCTAGCCCTTACCACTCATCTTCCTTGGAACCACCATACAGTATTGATTCTAAGGTGGAAGGAAGAATTAAAAAAAAACCTTTGCTTTAAGGCTTTCAAAGTACTTTAAATCTTTTTTTATATGGTTCTCAAATAAAAGTAATTTCTCAGTGACCTTCTGAGACAAGTATAACTGTACTATATGAAGAGCACTGATATGTGCTCTTCCTAATGAGGAAAGTTAGCTTAAGCATCTTGGCCAAGGTCATACAGACATTAAGTTTCAGATTTAAGATATGAACTCATATCTTTCCTAAGTCCATCATCCTAACACTTGCTCCACTCTACTCCATTAGCAGTCGTCTTACACACTTTTGATTGTGTCTTAATGGAAAAATGAATTTTTTCTGAAAAATTTTACTGGGAATTCTCTAATTTGAGGGGCAGGGGTGTCAGAGAAGGTTTCAATTAGGAAGTAACCCTTAAGTGGAGACTAGAAGAAAGACCTGGATTCTGAAGATCAGAAATTAAATTTACGTTTTCTCCTAAGGACCTTGGGGAGTCACTGAAGGTTTTCGAGGGTGAGGGAGTGACATGGAGGTCAGAGCTCTGCCTTGGAAAGAGCATTATTTTGTCGGCTATGTGGCCAACAGATTGAAGAAGGGGAAAGACCAGAATCAGGGATATCCAATTAGGTGGTTATTACAGTAGTTGAGGAGAAAGGGTGGAGAGAAGGGTATGGATTTAAAAGATGTTATGGTGGTGGAATTACTATGAATTGGCAACTGAATGGATATGAGGAATGAAGAAGAAAAATCAGGTTGATTCTAAGGTTGCAAGCCTAGGTGACTGCTCTCAACAGAAAAAGGAGGGACAGTCATAGAGGGTAAGATAATGAGTTATGTTTCAGACATAATGAGTTTGCTATGCTTATTGCTCATTCAGGAAGAAATGTCCAACTGGCAGAGTATGAGTTTCTGTTTATTAGGAATAGAAGAGGCATCAACTACATTATAATAAAACAGTCATCACTTGGGCCAGGATTAACCACCCAGTGTGAATTCCAGTGTTGGGAGATATCCCATTGAGTGACTTTTTGCCCCTTCATAAATAATATTGTTCTCACTGCTACTTGCTTAGCCTAGAGGGACATTGAAATCTTTGCGTAGTCTACAGAATAAAGAAGGGTAGGTATAACTTTACCTTGTAACCCCCACCCCAAAGTCACTTGGCCCCAAGGCTTACTAAATTCAGTCATTTTTCTTATTTCATTCACACATTTAGACAATAGGTCCAATTTTTCAGTTAGAATTAAGATTTTAAGAAGGGAGGAGAAATTTATTCTTCCTAAAGGATATCTTGAATTCTTATTCTAGAAAAGGGAATATAAACTTGGTAAAAAATATTACCTAAATCTCACATTTCAAATTGCAGTCATGAAATAAAACCACATAAACTGAAATTCTATCTTTCTCCAAATCTGAAACAATTATGGTTTTTTAAATTTTACTTAAAGATTTTATTCTGTGCATTTTCAAAAAAAAATCTAATCATCTTTAATATGTAAGGTAAAACAATAGCAAAACCTTGATGTGGTTAAGCACTTTTGTTTATTTAACAGAGTTTATTCCCTATTCAAATGAACTGAGTCATCAATCTCTCCTGTTAGTTCCCTAACAAATGAAATCCTCTGCTTATATTAAGGAGAAAACCACTCTAAATATTCACTTCGGCCTTTTATGCTGCTCCCATCAATTCCCAATCTGACTAATTTGATTGACAATAATAACCAAGAGAGTCTGGGCAGTCCCTACTCTTGCCAGTCATCCTCAGACTGGTCATCTCATCCTGTAACTTCCATTTTAAGGGAGGGTCCAGGCCTCCTCTGAGGGGGTTTGTGCATCATAGACAGACAGCATCAATGGAAGAATATTGTTGGTTCAAAACAGAACTAGACTTTTTTTTCAGAGACAATCAAGGGGTCATAATTTGCAGTTTCCCAAGGATCACCCAGCCTGCTTTCCTTCTCCTATTCAATCGCTTTGAACAGAATTGAGGTGAGGATAAATGAGGATGCTCATGGACATGTCCTCCAGAAACTATAACCCCACTCACTTTCATATCATCCAAGAAGACCAAAATATCTTCTTGGTGAGTAGACAGAAAAATAAAGAGAGAAAACATCTCTGTATTAGTGAGCAGCATTTTCTCTAGTCATCACATCAATAAATCCCAAATATAAAGATTGTTTCAATGTAGACACTAAGCAAATGGAATTTTTAAAAAAATGAAAATTGATTCTTGAAAAACCTTTTATGAAAGCAAATTCTTTAACAAGGTGGTATCAGAAGACTAAAATAGAAGAGGATGTTCCTTGTGAGGAAATATGGTATCTTGGGTATTCAGAATGAGAAATGTTGCTGTAATGATGACTTACCCAGAGGGGCACCTAGTTGGCTCAGTGAATTGAGTTAGGCCTAGAAACAAAAGGTTCAAATCTAGCCTCAGACATTTCCTAGCTGTGTGACCCTGGGTAAGTCACTTAAAGCCCCATTGTCTAGCCTTTACCACTCTTCTGCCATGGAACCAATACACAGTATTGATTCTGAGATGGAAGGTAAGGGTTTATTAAAAATAAGAACAATAAGTTACCTACTCTATGATTTTTTACTTCAAAATTTTCACCTTAGGTCTTAAAGTTGGTCTAGTCCTCCCTCCTGACTTCTGCAAAAGGCACATCCCTAGGATCATTGGATCCAGAGACTGCTGGATTAGCTTTGGGAAGGTGCCAGGATGCATATGAGAACACTAGTGAAGCAGAAACACGAGTAATATCTTTAGGTGAAAGAAGTGATGCTAGGAGCAAGAGGATGATTCTTGCCAAATAATTGCTTTCTAAATTTGTGGTCTCAGTGAAGAAGCCACAGAAATAGGCACCTATGCCGACATCCAAAGTCTAAAAGCCTTCAGGATCTATAAAATAGAAGTCAGGCTTGGGGCCAAGTGAAAATTGTAACATAAAAGATTTACTCTATTTTTTAAAGTTTTGTTTGTTTTTCATGGTGCTCTTTTAGAAAGCTGAGGCAGTATACACAAGTAAAATGAAATGGAGAATTGAAAAAAGGAGAAATGAGGATGCTTAAAGACTAGTCCTCTTGAAACCATACATTTTCCCACCCTACTCTATGGAAAATGAACCCACTCAGAACAGAACTGAGAGTGGGGATGAGCTGTCCTGAATGGGTGACAATGAAAACAACTCAACCCACTCTATCTACTCTTCCCCAACAAGTGCTGCCATCTTGCTCTAGACTTCTCCCTTATGGGAGTTCCCTATGCCAATAAAATCACACTTTCCACTCTATTATGTTGCCTCTCTGAAGTATTTAGAGGATTTTAAGAGAGCAGGTAGCAGCAATATGACCTAAAACTTCCCTTGAGTCCCCCAAAAGATCTAACTCTCCTTTTCAAGCCAAAGAATAGTCTTCTATTTCAATCCCTCCCCCTCCCCAGGAATGCTTCAGTATTTGTGGGACTCCACTGAAAAAAAAAGTGGCAAATTCCTGCTTTCTGAGAGTTACTGGAGAGATTTAGTTTGAAAAATATGATTCTTTCTTATTTCATCAATTTCAGTGCCACCTAGATCTCCCCAGGGTCTTCTAGGTGATTCGGTAACAGTCAGTTTAAGTGCCCAGAATTCATACATAAAGCTAACCCCTTTTCAGTTTCCATCACTTTTCCCAAAGATGATAGACATGTGGTCTACACTGCCTAGATGCGTGATGCTATGAAGTGACAGCAGTAAAGTTAACAAAGAAATGACTTCTGGCAGATTTTGAGGTACACTGCAACTCCTCCCAGTTACAGAAACCTGGATTCTCTGCTCTGCTTTGGGATCTACTTTTTGGAATCAGCATCAACAGAAATGAAGAATTAAATTTGGGCATTTAATTGCTCAGACAGAACAGGATAGTTGTATGACTTTCATGGAGTAGATGTCTTTGTATGATATTTTAATTTATGCAGTAGTTAATGGACTGGGTCTCTCAGTTGCATAGAAGAAGTTCCATCCTGGTAAGGTCAATGATTCTCTCCCAATATGAGGATATGGAGGCATAAACAAATGTGAATTACAAAAACTTTTTTTAAATTCAGACAGGTGCCACAATGATGAGGGTGCTGGACCTGGATACAGGAAGACCTAAGCTCAAAAAACTGTCTCAGATATTTACTAGTTGTATGACCCTGGGCAAATGATTTGACTGCTGTCTACCTTAGTTTCCCTAAGTGTAAAATGGAGGTGGTAATAGCAATAGGGATTTTGTGAGGATAAGTGAAATAATATTTTAAAGTCATTTGCAAAATTGAAACACTATACAAATATTCATTATCAATAAATATGACTATTATCACTTTTTTAGGGGATAGGAGGAGAGAATTAAATATGCTTTGGAAAAGCCAGGATATCTCCATTATATTATTTCATAATACACAGGAATTTCACTCAGATCTGTAATTCCATTATGTCAAATATTCTGTCTCCCTTCCTGATGATTCCTCATCTTATTGAGTCCCATGGGAGTACAGAACTACTTGGGGGGAGTGGCATGTAGAGACATGTCATGAGACTGCATGTTATTAAACAATTCTGATTCCTTTTAGTTTATTTCCTGGTGAATTAATTAGGGATGGAGGAGTAGAGGAAAGAGGTATTCCAGCAGGCAAGAAGGAGTATAAAAATGTCTTTCTTTTTAAAAACATTACCTCCATCTATTTAATTAGAAAAAATTCATTCAGGTTAACCAATGCTTTTAAAATCCATGCAATTCACAGAGAGTCAATCCCTTCAGCTATTTGTATATATTAGTTCATAGGTGTGCTACAGTGAGCTAAAATAGGATCTTGAGACCCAGTTGTTAGGTTTGTCAGCATGATCATTTACATCTCTGAAATCCACAAATATTATTTTAAAAAAGGTTTTTGTTGATTGTTTAGTCTTAAGAAAGTAATGGAAAAAATATCAATAATACAGAGTAAACTTAAAAGTGCAAGGAGAATACATTTTTCTTTGCTGAGAGCCAGCTGTTAAACATTTATCAGAACACTCCTGTTTTAGTGTGAAAGTTGAATCAAAACAATCCAACAAGGGCTCACGGCTTCATCAGTGTGGGTATTTCCTCCATCAATGTGAAGCATCACTTTTCTATGTATCTGTGATTCTCATTGGTGTCTTCCCATAAATCCTCCATAAAAAAAAATCAAATCATGATCAAGGCCATCTTCTATATCTCTTACTATCTTGAGACTGGAAAAATGCACTCTAGTTGTTTATCTATTGTCTGTCATTCTTGCTATATGTCATTGTCCCACCTCCTTTTCCAGTCAGACATATTCCCTCAAAATGCCTTTTATGCTACTTAGGGATGCAGATTGCTATTTTAAAATGTTATAGTCTGCTGATAACTAACCCCTCTATATTTCTCCACTGCCCCTTTTCAGTAGCTTTCTTAAAAATGCATAAAACATTCATGAAATGGTTCATTTTAAAACTAATTAATGAATTGAACATGGGGGTGGCAATGGAGTAGTGGATAGAGAATTGGCCCCAGGGTCCAAAACAGCTGGATTTCAATTCTACCACTGATGAATATTGACTGACTGATCCTGAGCAAGTCACTGAACTTTTTCAATGCCCCATCAGCTCTCTAGGAATATAAATTGCTCAGCATATGGTGCCTTGCACTGGCAAAAGATCTTTTTCTACAGTATTCAATTAAACAATGAAATCAAAGAGCTCATCCTTCTCAAGTAAACAAAATAGTGACCCTGTGATACATGGGAGGCATCCTAAGATATTTGGAATCAGAGAGACTTGGATTAAAAATTATACCTCTGAAATTTATTAGCTATGAAACCATGGAAAATTTACTTAACATCGCTGTGCCAATATTGGTCAGCTCCCTAAAATACCCGTACAATGTAATAGATCAGTTTTCATCTTTATTATTGACATGACTTCCCTTTGATGATGAAATCACAGTTTATTTCATTTTAGGTTTAACATTTAAAAAAATTTTTTTGGTTTGACATCACATTGTTCACTTTTCTTCTAAAAACTCCCATATCTTTCCCTGAAAAAAAAAATGGAAACCACTGAGCAAAAACACGTGATTGAATAATTGCAATTAATAATAGATTACCTGCCTTTTCAAAATTTACTATTAGCAGTAAAAAAGTACAAGCTTTAAGCTTTAATCATTTGGAACCAACTTTATGCATTATATTTTACATGTGTTTTGTTATCTTTTAATAAGATAATTTTATAATCATTGTGAAATCTTATTTTTTCATGCCGTTTTATTTTCACTTAATAGTTTTCATACAGCTCTTCCTATGTTGTTCTGAACTCTGTCTACATGGTTCCCTATGATATAATAATTTATCATATTAATATATACCAATTGTTAAACTACTTACATATTGTTATCTACCAAATGAGTTCCTAGATTTTTTGCTATTATAAATAATGCTACTAAGAATATTTTGATATGCATACTACTTTGTTTCTGGAAATTGACCCTTTCAGAATATAAATTCATCAGTGAAATTGCTGAACAGAGAGAGAATTTATCATTACTTACCATTTGCCATGAACTGTACCCAGCGCCAGGAATGCATATAAAAGTCAAGACAATACCTCCCTTCAAAGAACTTACAATCTAATGAGAGGAGAAAAAAACACATGTATTATAGATCTAGTGAGGCAAAGGATCTTGTGGACCATCTAATCTAATCCCTACATTTTATAGCTCAGGACACTGAGATCGAGGTAGAAATAATTAATTAAATACAAAATAAAATGACAATTTTGCATGAGTAATGCCCTTATTAAGTGTCTATTGTTTGTAAAATGATGCATAAAACAAAATTCACAGGATTGCCTAGAAAATCAAAAGTTAATAAAAATGAAGTAATTTTTCCCATATAAGTTTATGAACTCCCTGAAATCTATCCATAGACTCTTAATGAATTCAAAGTTAAGAACTGCTGATTTAAAGAACCACAAATGATGAAACTATCATTACTAAGCATGTATACAACAAATGACATGGCATATAAATTTATGAATGAAAAGTTAACTGATGTTCAATAAGACATAGTAACACAATACTTTAAAGAATATTTGATGTTTGTCTTTCAGAACTGAATAAACCAAACAAGAAAACAAAAAAGTAAAATATAAATCTATATAAAGTACTAAGAGAAATTAGGTATGAAAGACCCATGGCACCTTCTCAATGAGAGTGTGCAAGAACATACCTATTTTTCAGCCTCACTGTACCCTTACAAAAATATAGTCTGTACAAAGGAGCAAAAAAAAAAAAGAAAGAAATGTATAAAGACAAACATAATAAATACAATCTCTATATACAATAAATACAATCTCTATATAATATGATTAAAATGCAAAAGATATAGACCAAAATGGAGTGTTGATAAGGACATCTTAAAGAGTAAAATAAGAAATTTAAAAATTTAAAAACCTATGTAAATGATGGTGGCTAAGTGGTTCAGCAGATTGAGAGCCAGACCTGGAGATGGGAGGTTGTGGGTTCAAATATGACTTCAGAAACTTACTAGTTATATGATCTTGGGAAAGTTTCTTGACCCCAATTGCCTAGCCCTTTCTACTCTTCTCCCTTGGAACTAATACTTTTAAAAGAGAAGATAAAGGTTTAAAAAACCTCTATAAAATGAAATACTAAAAATAAGGTAACAATAAATTTCTGGAATGAATCATTTTTGTTCAATTTTTTAAAAATTATATACTTAGTAACCATTACCACCAACAAAAAAAACATTTAAACAAATGCATAAAAAATTATGTGCAACAAAAATTTCACATTATTTACAATTTGTAAATTATATCTGTGTGTTATTATAAATATCCTTTATTTTTGAGTTGCCTTTGAATTTGCTTTATATTTTCTTCTCTTGATTTTGTGGCTATTCCTTTTTTGAAGATAATCATACTCTGTATAATTCTTATTCTCTTTTCTTCTTTTTTCATCTTGAACTTCACATATTTCCTTTATTTTTTGTATTTCTAATATTTGTCATTTCTAATAATATAATATAATCCATTACATAAAATATCACAATCTATTCATCCATTTCTTCCAGTCACTGCATTTGTTTTATTTTCAGTTATTTCATCATTACAAACAAGGCTTTCATGAATATTCTCATACATACACAACTTTTTATCCTCTTAATAATGCCCTAAGGTCAAGTCTTACTAATGGGATCACTAGATCAATAAGGATGAATAATTTTACAGTCTTTAATGTACATTTCCATCTTATTTTCTAAACAACAACAACAATACACATATAATTCCCAATTGCTTTAGCAATGTAATATTAGGTTTGTTTCTCCATATTCCCTTCAGCATTTAATTTGTACAACTTAACCTATCTTGTCCTCAGTTAACATGAATTACCAGAGTCATATTTAACTAGATTGGTACTTAAGCAACACAAACAGCCTGTTGCTTGGACCATACTCTTTCTAAAACCAAGTCTTTCCAGCTCGATCATACCCAGTAGAATTTTTGTTGCAGAGTCATAATTCCTCAGGGTTGCAGGATTACTTTCATAATATGATGAGTATTAAAGTAAGACTTCTACAGAATATTCATGCTCTCTAAAATATTTTTGTCCAACCATAAGCTATGTTCGGATTGTGCATATGTTCAGGCTTAGATCAACTACTAGCCTCATGGAAATATATAGAGGTTCTCCAGATATCTCTCACATTTAACTTACCTAAGGTTTAATTCATCTCCATAACTTCTTTCTTATGTATTTTTGGTTTGATTTAATCTAGTTCTAAGAGGAGAAAAATACCCCCCATTATTATTTTGCTATCTGTTTGCATCTGTATCTCATTTAGTTTTTAGTTTTTCCTTTAAAAATCTGGATGCTACAACCCTTGGTGAATATAAGTCTAATATTAATAAAGCTTCATAATCCATATAATTACCCTGTTAGTCCATTCCAAATTATATTCATTTTAGCCCCAATTCTATCAAAGATAATGACTGCCATTTCTGCCTTCTCTGGAAAAGGTGAAAACTTATTCAGAAGTTTTCTCTGGTTCAGACTTACTCAGAGGTTTTCTACTAAAGGGATTAGTCGACCCAGCAGTATTTTTAGAATGGGCAGTCCTTTGGAAAACGTCTACTGTGATTGGTAGATGTAAGGACTTAGGGGAGGTGACATAGGAGAAAACCCCCTATATAAGAAAAAGAAGAATCTCTTGAAAGACAATCCTTTTGGAGAAAGCTCTTATGAGGATTGCTTGAGGAAGAATCTCTTGAGAGAGGCTCTGAAGAAGAGAAGCTCTTGGAGGACAATCTCTAAGGAGGTCTCTTGGAGCTCTTCTGAGGGGACTCTGTCCCTCTGGAAGCTCTTGAGAGAGGCCCTTTGGAACAGTGTCTGGCTGGATCTCTCTTTGAGGAGGACTCTGGCTGATAAAAGTCATGGTACATAGCTATCAATATATAATAAATTATATAATATAATGTAGTACACATTAGTACAGTATTATATAGTACAATATAGTATGCACTGTAATACATATCATATCATGTAGTAGAGTGTATACCTATGACCAAAAACTCACATTGTATTTTAAACCCTTATCTTCTATCTTAGAATCTATATTGTATATCGATTCTTAGGCAAAAGAGGGGGTTAAGTGACTTGCCCAGGGTCATATAGCTAGGATGTATCTGAGGCCAGCTTTGAATTCAGTACCTCCTGTCTCTAAGTCTTGTTCTCTATCCACTGAGCCAGTTACAATTATTTTCATTGAAGCAATACTGAAGCTTTCCCACCATACAGGGATAAATCTAGAGAGTGTATTGGACAGAGCATTGGGCCTAGAGCCAAGAAAACCCAATTTCATATTTTTATTAGTTGGGTGACATAGGCAGTAGTTTCCCCAAACTCAATAATGTGAATATTTTTAAAATTAGTATGAAGGTGATTTAAAGCAAATTTCCATCTACCTGAATTATCGTCTAAAGAAACTCTAAGATCAAAGAACTTATTCCAGTCTTATTTAAAATCTTTGAGAAATAATTGAGTGTCCAAAGCCATATAATTAAAAGACTAGTGGAGCCTGTATTACAGGCTACGTTTTCACATCATATTTCTGTGCTACACATATCCAGTATTAAAAATCATCTTCCCTTAAGATTAGATACCATACTATTCTGCTAATCCTCTTGCAATTATCTTTATCTCATCTCTGAGAAGCTTAATAGGCTGCTGTCATAACTCTCCTTTAATTTCTTTTAAGCTTCTGGAGTTCCATCAAGGAAAATGTTCTTCTTGCCTAATCACAATTTGGAGAGTCCCTTTGAAAATGCTAGTCAGTTCTTTTAAGGAATAAAAGTGACCCAAGATGATCTTGATGGACTCAAGTATTTGAAGAGCAATACCTCTTTTTATAATTAATAATAGCCTTTTTATATATTTATGTAGCATTTCTTACTTTGTAAAGTGATGCCTCATCATTTATTAGTTGCACTCAATTGGATGCATTTGTCTTCTGATCTTTATTGGTCAGGATGCAGGCAAGATTTTATACATCTCCAGTCATAACTAGTCTTTATTAGAACCTTTCATTAGCATTTTTCATTAGCATCTTCTCCTTTTTTACACTCAAGAAGTTCAACATCATTTATATTAATTTTGAAAAGACTATATTATAAGATGAGAGTTACCCCTTCCTTACAAGTGTAGATATTGAAAATGGCCTGATATTTTTATGACTTTTCTTAGAACATGTGGTAAATAGAGAGTAGGGTTAGGGACTTAAATGCTTTATTGTCTTTCTATTCACCAGAAGAAGCAGAACCTGAAAAAAGAGAAGAGAAGAGAAGAGAAGAGAAGAGAAGAGAAGAGAAGAGAAGAGAAGATAGAGATAGAGAGAGAGAGAGAGAGAGAGAGAGAGAGAGAGAGAGAGAGAGAGAGAGAGAGAGAGAGAGAGAAGAGAGAGAGAGAGGGAGAGAGAGAAGAGAGAGGAGAGAGAGAGAGACAGAGAGAGAGAAGAGAGAGTGAGAGAGCGAGAGAGAGAAGAGAGAGAGAGAGAGAGAGAGAGAGAGAGAGAGAGAGAGAGAGAGAGAGAGAGAGAGAGAGAGAGAGAGAGAGAGAGAGAACACTATGCACTTGTCTATCTGGTGGTCTAGGATATATTGAAATGACAGGGAGAGTGATAGGTGGGATTAAGCCGGTTGAATTTGAGAATAAAAACCATAGTTTCTTCTTCTTTGTCCTTTACTCGAAGGATATTAAACCAAAATGGATATGCAAAAACAATCCTTCTAAATTCTATCCCAAATTCAGCATTCCTTTGGTTGCATTGTGTACATGACTTATTGACTTACAATAAGATCTAGGTTTATTCCAGAATTTTGAATGGATGGAAGATGAGGGATTTGAGAGTCCTCACTAAAGTAGAAAACTACAGTATAGATCAACAGGAGAGAATTCAGAAAAGGGTAGAGATGACTTGGAAATTTCATGAGAAAAAAAACCCCTGTTTTATAGAATAAAAGTCAGAATGAAAGATGATTTCCATCTAATGTCTTATCTTGTTTGGGCCCAAGTAGCCATCTGTCAGTCTGTAGAAGTAAGCGGCAGGCTGGTCTGGAAACAGCTCAGACAAAAATGATTATCTCTATAAGAGGTTACAAATTGTAAGTCTTAAGGTACATGATAGTTTTCACAAATATGAAACTGAATTAATTTTTAAAATCCCTTTATAATAAATCTTGCATCTCCACAGACCATGTAAATACATAAAGAATAAACCCTGACTCTCATGAAGCTATCCTCCTTTAATTTACAGGATTTAAATAGTAAAAGGAAACACTTCCTTATATAAAACAACTCTATCTATCCTTCACTCCCAAGTGAAGAAAAATTTTTAAATTTACTGGTATTATAATAAAAACAATTTTTAAATGGAAATAATTAGTAGACATTTTTGTTATTTTTGATGACAATAGCAGACAAGGAACATGAGAAAGAAATGTTTTTTTATTTCTTATAACTAAACACAATTTAAGAAAGGTACATGGTTGATTTGAGCAGGGCACAACCACAAGATTATAAATGAGCAATTGCTAAGAAGAATCAGGGTTAAGGGGTTCATCAATAAAATGTATATGTAGGATAAAAAAATGGTCTGTTCATATGATGAGAGCCATTAATAACTATTACAATATTCATGTGCTTCATCAGTAACTTCTTGATGTCTGGAGAAATAGAGAAAGGGCTCTAGAATATAAGCCCTACTCCCTGAATCAAATTAGTGGGTGGACATAGCAAGAGATGGGACATAGTGATAGTATGGGCAAGCATGGATGGATTATTGTATGTATCATAAGAAAGAACATTCTTATTAAGGAGAAGAGAGATCTGTTTGGCATTTGAAAGTAACAGAAAACTAGAAATTGAATAGACTTCCATCTGCAAATTGCAAACATATAACACTTCAAGGCATCACTGATCTCAAATTGGTCATTGATTTATACTTGCTCTAATTGGACAGGAATTGGGATTGGAGTAGAGGATGAAAAAAACACTTTATAACAAAATTAAGGGAAGAAATTTCTATTTGAGTCTTTCCTGATTCATTACTGGGCTTGAATTTCAAGACTGATATTTAATGTGACCATAGGTGTTCAACTTTTGCAAATCTTTCATATCTACAATATACATGCAAATCTGTGTATATGAATGTGTATATATCTACATTTATATCTATCTACCTGTCTATCATTCTCAATAAGTTAAGAGCAAATAGTATGACTTTTTAAAATACTTTGGCAGTTAGTTTTGACCAAATTTTTCCTCATTTTTAAATTCTTTATTATAATGGATGACTCTGAGAAACGGTGGGAAAAAAGACAGTGAAAAATCTAGAAGATATACAGACATTAAAGGTTTTTTTAAGGTGTCAATAATATTAAATTCCTTTTGAGTTGTAGGAGAGGATAAAAGGCCCATTTCTCTCAAAGTGGTTAAGGTAATGATAATGGATGACTAAGAGGAGGAAGAAAAATTCATTTTTAAAATTTGAGTCTTCTTTTTCCATCATGGAAAATAAACTGAACTAGAAAGGGCAAAAATAAAAAGATAACAAGAGAGTTAGATTCCTAAGTAAACCATTGTTGTTCATTCATTTCAATCATATCCAACTCTTCGTTGACCCATTTGGAATTTTCTTGGCAAAGATGCTAGAGTGGTTTGCCATTTTTTTCTCTAGCTCATTTTTACAGATGAGGAAACTGAGGCAAACAGGGTTAAGTAACTTGCCCAAGGTTGCACAGCTAATAAGTGTCAGAGACTAGATTTAAACTCCTTTCTGATTCTTGCCCAGTGCTCTATCCACTGCATCAATAGGGACATAATAAAAGAGCACCTAGTTACCTCTTATAAGTTAAAATCAACAGGTTCTGATGCTCTTTAACACAAGGTACTGGTGAATATCATTATTGGGTCACCATCAGTGACAAAGAGAAAATATTATATCAGTTTTTTTAAAATCTATATGTCATTCATCTTGAATTTTGTCCTTGGCATAATTCTGGAGCATTTAGAGAGATGGTTAATAAACATCTGGAAAAGAAACAGATATTCAAAAATTGGTAACAAAATTTTGTTAAGAAAAGCTTATGACAAACTAACTTATTTCCTTTCTTGGCAGTGTTACTGGGCTACTAGATTTTATAAATGGTATAGATATGGCTTGCCTTGATTTTAGCAAAGCAGTTGACTAAGTTTCTCATGTAATTATTACAAACAAGATGGAGAGATGTGAACCAAGTGATAGCCCAATTAAGTGGCTACAGGATTGATTCAAATGATTAGATCTAAAAAGAATAATTAGTGTTTGCATGTTGACTTAGAAGCCTACTGAAGTGTCCTGTGAATCTGTGCTTCTCCCTTTGTTCCTTAACATTTTTACAAATCACTTAGCCTAGATGATTTGCTTTACAAATCCAGAGGTCATATAGGGCTACAGGAATGCCAAATATGTTAGTTGACAGACCATGGATCCAAAAAAAGCAGATCTTGACAGACTAGAATATTGGGTGTAATATAGTAAACTGATGTTTAAATAAATGTGAAATCTCACATAAAAACAATTTTGAAATTCCATAATATGGGAGACATGGCTAGAGAATTGCCTATCTAAAAAAAAAACACCCAAGGATCTTAGTGGCATGTAAAGTTCAATGTGGGAGATACCACCAAGAAAGTTAATGTGATCTTTGGAAGTGATGCTCTGGTAAATTTCAACAACTGTCTCTCTAGAAAAAAAATAGAAACCATGACATACTTTAAGTTTGCTCTTCATAATTAATATTTTCTCTCTCAAGTTCTTAAGTATAAACATAAAAAACAAGCATCAATTTGTAATGATTGTCTATTTTGAGATATAAGAAGATTTAACAATTAGTTCTCTAGAGCTGGTTTTAGCTGGCTACAACATACTCCCTCTTTAGTCTACATTAAGGAAGGGATGGGTAGTTAGATGGCACATAAGACATCTTTCTGAATTTAAATCTAGTCTCAGACACTTACTAGCTTTGTGACCTGTTTTCCTTGACTCCTCATCTATAAATTGAGTTGGAGAAGAAAATGACAGACCATTCCAGTATCTCTGCCAATAAAATTTCAAATGGGCTTATGAAGATTTATTCACAACTGAACAACAAAAATTGGGGCAGCGAGGTGGTGCAGTAGATGGATCACAAGACTTGTAGTCAGGAAGATTTGAGTTTAAATCTGCCCCCAGACACTTAATAGCCTTTTGACCCTGGGCAAGTCACTTAATCTTATTTGTCCCAGTTTCCTCATCTATAAAATAAGGTGGAGAAGGAAATGGCAAATAATTCCATTATCTTTGCCAAGAAAATTCCCAATTTTCTTGAGGTCATGAAGAGTTGGACACAACTAAAATGACTTAAAAACAAAAAGGAGGTGTTGAATATAGGACTAGAGAAGCAAAAGTACCATTATATTTTGCTATGAAAAGACCATACCTGATGAACTGTACTCAGTTCAATGTGTCCCATATTAGAGAGGTCCTTGCTATAGACTATCCAGAGGAAGGCAACCAGGATGGTGAAGGGCTTTGAGTTCAGGCCATATTAGGAACAACCTAAAGAACTTGGGAGACAAGTTGGGAAGGAGGTGGATAATTGCAAAAAATATTTGAAGAGCTGTCCTACACAAAAGACATAAAATTCATTTTATTTAGCCCAGGTTAGGGGAGGGGAAGAAGGAGGAAGGCAATGAGTGAAAGATTCAAAGAGACAAATGTAGGCTTAATGTCCCAATAACTGGAGCTATCCAATATACAGTGAGTCTTCTCTACCTTCTGGGAGGTCTTTGACAGAAAGTGAATGGCTTCTTGTTGGGAATGTTAGTAGTGGGGATTCCTTTTCTGTCATGACTTGAATCAAATGGCTTCAGGGGTCCTTTCCAACCCTGATATTTTGTGACTCATTTATTTTCACATGTTCATCTGATTAAATCACAACATGGTATAATTTAGATGGAAAGTAGAAGAAATTAAGGAAGAGATTAAACAGATTCAATCATAAAGTTTCTTAGAAGTATATCACATTAGAAATTTGTGATAACAGTCAAGGAAAACTAACTGACCTAGATATTTGGAGAAGAAGGAAGGGAAAATGGAAGAGAAAGAAAAGGAGGAAGAGAAGGAAAAAGAGGAAAAGAAAGAAAAGAAGAGAGAAAGGAAGGAAAGAAGAGGAAGATGAAGGGAAAAGAGAAAGGAGATGGGAAAAGGGTATAGAAATAAGAGGAAGAAAAGATAAAGAGGAAGAGGAAGAAGAGGAAAATAAGAGGAAAGAAAATAAGGAAGAGAAATAAAAGGAGAAAAAAATAAGGAAGAGGATAATAAGAGAAAGGGACTTTAAGTAAATGCATTTATGTGCTTTATAAATCATCAGCCTCAAACAACAGAATTTTCTGAATTTGGTCCCAACATTTGGCTGTAATATTTTCAGAGTATTAAATTATATTCTATGCTGTATATATTATAGTATATATTTTATATATTATATTATAACAGATTAAACAACAAATTGTTTTCTACCAAAAACTCATGTAGCTCTCATTCTCTCCAAGTGGTCTATGCCATTGCCATTGAGGCTGTATTCATGCTGGGCACATTACCTGGAGCATTGGGCGGGTTGGCAGCCTCAGATAATGGAGATGAACAGCCACACAGCCTGAGCAATATTATATTAGTGATTGCTCATGTGAAGACAATACAACACCAGTGTCTGGCATTTTAAATGAATATATGAGTCATTGGGCATTCAGGTGCAAAGTTTCCACCACCTTAATATATATAAAAATATACTTTCTCACAGATTATCTCACACATCATCAATGTAGAAGAACACATATACAGAAAACATCTAATACTAATGAGCATACTTACAAAGCATACCTGTAGGGAAAACATGTGATCAGAATACATGTATAAAGGAAAATAATATGAGGGGCCTCTGTGGTTGGGATATATACTTAGACAAATGAACTCTATTCTGACACTCCTCATGTGATATCAAGAAAATGTATCCTATTCAGGAACAATTAGGTGGCCCAATAGATAGGGAGCCAATTTTGGGGCAGGGAGGTCTGATCTCAGACCCTACCTAACTGTGTGACACTGGACAAGTCACTTAAACCTAATTGCCTAGCCCTTACCTCTCTTCTGCCTTGAAGCTGATAATGAGTATCAATTCCAAAACAGAATAAAGGGATTTAAAAACAAAACCAAAAAAGATGCTTCCTATTTAGGTTTCTGTTCTCTACTCCCTTTCTTCATCATGTCATTTCTGCTGTTCCCATGGTCACAAAGTTGTGCTCTAATAACTGTCCATTGGTTTCCTACTTAAAAGGATGCTTTGTCTCTTTTAGGTTATCTTCTGCTCTCTGCTACCATCCATTGGGGTTTAATGGCTCTCCTAGCAGGGAAAATTGCAGATCTTTTTATGCACAGCCAAAGACTATGAATGAATGTACCCAGAGAGGCAGTCAACAAATCCAACAGAAGCCTCAAAGTAAAATTAAGGCTATTCTTTTGGACATTTTTCTCTTGGTGTTGAATATAGGTCCTGGGTACCAGACAACTATCTGACTTGAACTAGAAAATTACTTTTAAATTATTCATTGTGAGTCTGGTCCCCAACATTCATTTGGGGAAGTTTCTCCAAGGTGCCACAGGAATTGTGTGGTGACTGGGATGTTGATGTTCCCCTTACTCCCAAGATCTTCCTCATTCACATGCAAATCCACCTGAGATAAGACTAAAAATTTAGGTGAAAAGGATTCTAACCCTATTTCACTTTCCTTCCTTTATTATGTATAATTCCCAGCAACAAAATTGCTGATTGTTGTGAAGCATTTGGCTAATATTTCACATAAATATCACTATTTTCACATTGTTTCTGTGGGAAAGTATATTCCCTATGCCAAATCATGACAAAATACCATGATATAAATGAACTGTAAAACTCAGCCTCCTTGTATGTTGGTGACTGCTTATATAAGTAAAGAATGTGATATTTACACAGGAAGCCCAGGCAGCTGGGAACTGCTGCTGCTGTTGCTGCTGCTGTTGCTGTTGATGCTGCTACAAAATTTCACACAAGGTTGGAATCTTTCTTTACTTCTAAATAAGCTTTGAATGTAAGCCAAGAAAACTGAGCAGGCAACATACTTTTATTTTGACTTTGAATTGAGAAATCCCCCTGTCTGAATCCTACTCTCATCCTTCTATCTTCCCCTCCATTTCCTGCCACCAAAACTGATGTGTCATTCTCCTTTATGTTCACCAAAAGTATGTTCACCAAAATCTCTCACCATTACTTGGGATTACTTTTGTTCCCTTCAGTCTTGATTCCATATTTGTCCACATCAAATATAAATTGTCCTCCACACATGATTGCTTTTCACATACTGCCCATAATCAGCCTTAGATGTCTGCCACCTTGTGCTCTCTCCACTCTGTAGTCCTCAGCTTTGTAGCAGAGGTCATAAAACCTGGCTGCTAATCCAATACAGATCCATCATATCTACACTCAAAAAGATCCTCACTGTTTTACATAAAAACTTTTTGTTATTTCTCTTTTGATTCTTTATCCTATTCCTCTCAGTGACTGTTTTAAACTTTCTCTTTTCTCCAGAAATCTTAAGGATAGGTCTAGCCAGAGGAGCAGCTAGATGACTCAGTGGATTGAGAGTCAGTATTAGAGATGGGTGATCCTGGGTTCAAATATAGCCCCAAGCACTTTCTAACTGTGTAACCCTGGGCAAGTCACTCTTCTGTGTTGGAACTAATGCACAGTATTGATTCTGAGATGGAAGGTTTAAAAACAAATAAACAAACAAACAAAAAGAATAGGTCTAGCCTATCCTTAGAAAGCCCCCAAGTTAGCCCATATCTTCTCACTCTTTCACTATCAATTCCTAGTAAGCATCATGTTTGTTTGTTGCTTTATTTCTTCATCATTAGATTACTTCTCAATTCCTTGCAGTCTGACTTCGAGTTCCCCCATTCAATAGAAGCTACCTTCTCTAATATAATCAAAGAATGAAATCTAATGATCTTATCCTTCTTGAGTCTGCAGCTTTCAATACTGTGGTGTACCATCCTTCTTAGAACTCTTTTCCCCTTGGATTTTTAAGGTGCTACTTTCTCTTCTCTTCCTATCTATCTCATCACTCCTAGTTTTCTTTGCTGGCACATCCTCCATCTTCTCTCTGTAAGTGTGGAAATTTCCAAGGTTCCATCCTGGACTTTCTCTTCTCCTCCCTTTTAATTTTAATCTTTTAACTGCCAAAGTTCATGTAGCAGTTTTACAGAGATAACTCCCAAATATGCATATCCAACCTTAACTTGAAATCTAGTCATTCATTATCAGCTACCTAACAGATTTTTCTCTATAAATGGCCTACACATACTTTAAAATCAACATATCCAAAATGGGACTCATTGTCTTTCTCTCTCAAAACTAATCTTCTCTCAAAACTTCTATGTTTCTGTTCAGGGTGCCCCAATCTTCCCAGGAATTCAGATCCATTACTGGAGCTATAATCCTACTTTGGAAATCCCCCAAATTATTTCCTTTTGGAATTTTTTATCGGGGTGACTAGGTAGCTTAGTAGATAAACAACCAGGCTTGGAGATGGGAGATCCTGTGGTCAAATCTGGCCTCAGACACTTCCTACTGGTGTGACCCTGGGAAAGTCACTTAACCCCAAGTGCCCAGCCCTTGCTTCTGCCTTGGAACCAATACTTAGTAAAGATTCTAAGACAAAAGGTAAGGATTAAAAAAAAAAGAAATTATTATAGAACTTTGATCCCTCCTTCTATCCAAACAATTGCCTTTTCTTATTGATTGTACCTTTATAATATTTCTCAAATTTTTCACTTTCTCTCCCCTTAGTTACCATTCAATTTAGTCCCTGATTACATCTCACTTGATCTAATTAAAAGCCTACAAATTGGTCTTCCAGCTCATAGTCTCTCAACCTTCTTCAATTCATTGAGCACATAGTTGCCAAAATACTCTTATGACAGAAGGCTGACCTTGTCAATCTCCTATTAAAAAAACCTTAAGACTTCCGGTCAAGATGGCAGCTTAGAGAAAGCTAAAGTTCAGATCTCCGGAAACCCTTCCCTACCGATCTCAAACTATATGCCCCTGGGGCGCCGAAATTCAAAACGATCAACAGCATAGACCCTGGGAATCCTCCTCCTGGACCTGGACCTGGATCAAAAGGTACGGCCCCCCTCAAAAGCCAGAACCTGAGATCACTCGGACCTAAGGGGTAGGAGCGCAGAGTCCAAGGCTCTGGGAAACCACGGCCCCTCCCCCCTCAGAGAGAAGGGTCCTCTGAAACAACAGTAAGCCTCAGGGCCGACAAGACAGCCTCACAGCCAGCTATTCTGAAGGCAACTTCCGGAAAGCAACCCGACCCAGTCGAGGGGACACCCAAACAGCAGGGAAACAGAGAGAGCCAGAGGCCAGTGTAACCCCCTGGCCAGATCCTTCCATTACAGTTACAGTGAAAGTAACTGCCTTAAGGCATACTCAGTTCAACTCAGGGAAAGCTCATAGAATGGACAATCTGCCCAGGACTAAAACCTCTGAACACCAGAAAGAGATAAGAAAAGCTAATCCTCCCCATTCAGAGATGGCAAACTCCACAGAAGCACAGAAGCCCCAAAATACCAAGAAAAATAAGAAGAAAGGGGCGACTTTGGACACATTCTATGGAGCCAAAATACAAAATACAGAGGACATAGAATACGATACACAAGAAAATGCTCCAAAAACTTCCAAAGGAAATGGAAACTCTCCACAAACCCATGAAGAATTTGAATCAGAAATGACCAAAAAGATGGAAGCCTTCTGGGAGGAAAAGTGGGAAATAATGCAAAAGAAATTCATGCATCTACAAAACCAGTTTGACCAAACTGAAAAGGAAAACCAGACTTTAAAGGTCAGAATTAGGCAACTGGAAGACAACGATCATGTAAAAGAGCAAGAATTAATAAAGCAAAGCCAAAATACCAAGAAATTAGAAGAGAACATAAAATATCTCACCGACAAGGTGACAGATCTGGAAAATAGAGGGAGAAGAGATAATTTAAGAATAATTGGACTTCCAGAAAAGCCAGAAATAAACACCAAACTCGACATTGTGATACAAGATATAATCAAAGAAAATTGCCCAGAGATTCTAGAACAAGGGGGTAATACAGCCACTGACAGAGCTCACAGAACACCTTATACACTAAACCCCCAAAAGACAACTCCCAGGAATGTAATTACCAAATTCCAAAGCTCTCAAACAAAAGAAAAAATCCTACAGGAAGCCAGAAAAAGACAATTTAGATATAAAGGAATGCCAATCAGGGTCACACAAGACCTTGCAAGTTCTACTCTGAATGATCGTAAGGCATGGAACGTGATCTTCAGAAAGGCAAGAGAGCTGGGTCTTAAACCAAGAACCAGCTACCCAGCAAAACTGACTATATACTTCCAAGGGAAAGTATGGACATTCAACAAAATAGAAGATTTCCAACTTTTTGCAAAGAAAAGACCAGAGATCTGTGGAAAGTTTGATACCAAAAAACAAAGAGCAAGGAATACCTGAAAAGGTAAATATTAAGGAAAGGGGAAAAATGTTATCTTCTTCTTTTACTCAAACTCTCTTCTATAAGGACTACATTTCTATCAATCTATGTATACTAACATGTGGGGAAAATGTAATGTATAAATAGGGGGTAAAGAAAAACCAAATAGAATAATCTTTCTCACAGAAAGATTCACATGGGAAAGGGAGGGGAAGAAAACTCCTATAAGAAGGAGAGGAAGAGAGAGTTTTTTACTTAAACCTTAATCTCAGGGAAATCAAATCTGAGAGGGAAGAACATCTAGATCCAGTGGGATCCTGAATTCTATCTTATCCAATAGGGCAAGAAAGAAAGGAAAATTAAGTAGGGGGAGGGGGAGGGAGTATAAAAAGGGAGGGAAGGAGAGGGGGGAAGGGAAGGGAGCATAAAAATGGAGAGGCTAGAAAGGGAAGCATATCAAGGGAGGGGACTAGGGGGACTGACCCAAAGTAAATCACTGGTTCAAAAGGAGATAGCTAAAGAAGGAAGATATCAAAATGACAGCAAATCCACAAATGACAATCATAACTTTGAACGTAAATGGGATGAACTCACCCATAAAATGTAGATGAATGGCAAAATGGATTAGAATCCAAAACCCTACCATATGTTGTCTTCAAGAAACACACATGAGGCGGGTTGACACCCACAAGATCAGAATTAAAGGATGGAGTAAGACCTTCTGGGCCTCAACTGACAGAAAGAAGGCAGGAGTGGTAATCATGATATTTGATAAAGCCAAAGCAAAAACAGACCTGATCAAAAGGGACAGGGAAGGTAATTATATTTTGTTAAAAGGGACTTTAGACAATGAGGAAATATCATTAATCCAGATGTATGCACCAAATAATATAGCACCCAAATTTCTAATGGAGAAACTAGGAGAATTGAAGGAAGAAATAGACAGTAAAACCATATTAGTGGGAGACTTAAACCAACCATTATCAAATTTAGATAAATCAAATAAAAAATAAATAAGAAAGAGGTAAAAGAAGTAAATGAAATTTTCAGAAAAATTAGAATTAATAGACATATGGAGAAAAATAAATAGGGATAAAAAGGAATACACCTTCTTCTCAGCACCACATAGCACATTCACAAAAATTGATCATACATTAGGTCACAGAAACATAGCACACAAATGCAGAAAAGCAGAAATAATGAATGCTGCCTTCTCAGATCACAAGGCAATAAAAATAATGATTAGTAATGGTACATGGAAAACCAAATCTAAAACCAATTGGAAATTAAACAATATGATACTCCAAAATCGTTGAGTCAAAGAAGAAATCATAGAAACAATTAATAATTTCATCGAGGAAAATGACAATGGCGAGACATCCTTACAAACCTTTTGGGATGCAGCCAAAGTGGTAATCAGAGGTAAATTCATATCCCTGAATGCTTATATTAACAAACTAGGGAGAGCAGAGATCAATCAATTGGAAATGCAAATGAAAAAACTCGAAAGAGATCAAATTAAAAAACCGCAGCAGAAAAACAAACTAGAAATCCTAAAAATTAAGGGAGATAGTAATAAAATCGAAAGTGATAGAACTATAGATTTAATAAATAAGACAAGAAGCTGGTACTTTGAAAAAACAAACAAAATAGACATAGTACTGGTCAATCTAATTAAAAAAGGGAAGGAAGAAAAGCAAATTAACAGCATCAAAGATGAAAAGGGGGACAGCACCTCCGATGAAGAGGAAATTAAGGCAATCATTAAAAATTACTTTGCCCAATTATATGGCAATAAATACACCAATGTAGGTGACATGGATGAATATATACAAAAATACAAACTGCCTAGACTAACAAAAGAAGAAATAGAATTCTTAAATAATCCCATATCAGAAAATGAAATCCAACAAGCCATCAAAGAACTTCCTAAGAAAAAATCCCCAGGGCCTGATGGATTCACCAGTGAATTCTATCAAACATTCAGGGAACAGTTAATCCCAATACTATACAAACTATTTGACATAATAAGCAAAGAGGGAGTTCTACCAAACTCCTTTTACGACACAAACATGGTACTGATTCCAAAACCAGGCAGGTCAAAAACAGAGAAAGAAAATTATAGACCAATCTCCCTAATGAATATAGATGCAAAAATCTTAAATAGGATACTAGCAAAACGACTCCAGCAAGTGATCAGAAGGATCATCCACCACGATCAAGTAGGATTTATACCAGGGATGCAGGGCTGGTTCAATATTAGGAAAACCATCCACATCATTGACCACATCAACAAGCAAACCAACAAGAACCACATAATTATCTCAATAGACGCAGAAAAAGCATTCGATAAAATACAACACCCATTCCTATTAAAAACACTAGAAAGCATAGGAATAGAAGGGCCATTCCTAAAAATAATAAACAGTATATATCTAAAACCATCAGCTAATATCATCTGCAATGGGGATAAACTAGACGCATTCCCAATAAGATCAGAAGTGAAACAAGGATGCCCATTATCACCTCTACTATTTGACACTGTACTAGAAATACTAGCAGTAGCAATTAGAGAAGAAAAAGAAATTGAAGTCATCAAAATAGGCAAGGAGGACACCAAGTTATCACTCTTTGCAGATGACATGATGGTCTACTTAAAGAATCCTAGAGATTCAACCAAAAAGCTAATTGAAATAATCAACAACTTTAGCAAAGTTGCAGGATACAAAATAAACCCACATAAATCATCAGCTTTTCTATATATCTCCAACACAGCTCAGCAGCAAAAACTAGAAAGAGAAATCCCATTCCAAATCACCTTAGACAAAATAATATACCTAGGAATCTACCTCCGGAGACAAACACAGGAACTATATGAACACAACTACAAAACACTCTCCACACAACTAAAACTAGACTTGAGCAATTGGAAAAACATTAACTGCTCATGGATAGGACGAGCCAATATAATAAAAATGACCATCCTACCCAAACTTATTTATCTATTTAGTGCCATACCCATTGAACTACCAAAATACTTCTTCACTGATTTAGAAAAAAACATAACAAAATTCATTTGGAACAACAAAAGATCAAGGATATCCAGGGAAATAATGAAAAAAAAAACACATATGATGGGGACCTTGCAGTCCCTGACCTTAAACTATATTACAAAGCAGCAGTCATCAAAACAATTTGGTACTGGCTAAGAAACAGAAAGGAAGATCAGTGGAATAGACTGGGGGAAAGCGACCTCAGCAAGACAGTATACGATAAACCCAAAGATCCCAGCTTTTGGGACAAAAATCCACTATTCGATAAAAACTGCTAGGAAATTTGGAAGACAGTGTGGGAGAGACTAGGAATAGTTCAACACCTCACACCCTACACCAAGATAAATTCAAAATGGGTGAGTGACTTAAACATAAAGAAGGAAACCATAAGTAAATTGGGTAAACACAGAATAGTATACATGTCAGACCTTTGGGAGGGGAAAGACTTTAAAACCAAGCAAGACATAGAATCACAAAATGTAAAATAAATAATTTTGACTACATCAAACTAAAAAGCTTTTGCACAAACAAAACCAATGTAACTAAAATCAGAAGGGAAACAACAAACTGGGAACAAATCTTCATAGAAACCTCTGACAAAGGTTTAATTACTCAAATTTATAAAGAGCTAAATCAACTGTACAAAAAATCAAGCCATTCTCCAATTGAGCAATTGGGCAAAGGACATGAATAGGCAGTTCTCAGATAAAGAAATCAAAACTATTAATAAGCACATGAAGAAGTGTTCTAAATCTCTTATAATCAGAGAGATGCAAATCAAAACAACTCTGAGGTATCACCTCACACCTAGCAGATTGGCTAACATAACAGCAAAGGAAAGTAATGAATGCTGGAGGGGATGTGGCAAAGTAGGGACATTAATTCATTGCTGGTGGAGTTGTGAACTGATCCAACCATTCTGGAGGGCAATTTGGAACTATGCCCAAAGGGCGACAAAAGAATATCTACCCTTTGATCCAGCCATAGCACTGCTGGGTCTGTACCCCAAAGAGATAATGGACAAAAAGACTTGTACAAAAATATTCATAGCTGTGCTCTTTGTGGTGGCCAACAACTGGAAAATGAGGGGATGCCCATCAATTGGGGAATGGCTGAGCAAATTGTAGTATATGTTGGTGATGGAATACTATTGTGCTAAAAGGAATAATAAAGTGGAGGAGTTCCATGGAGACTGGAACAACCTCCAGGAAGTGATGCAGAGGGAGAGGAGCAGAACCAGGAGAACATTGTACACAGAGACTAATACACTGTGGTATAATCGAACGTAATGGACTTCTCCATTAGTGGCGGTGTAATGTCCCTGAACAATTTGCAGGGATCTAGGAGAAAAAAAACACCATTCATAAGCAGAGGATAAACTGTGGGAGTAGAAACACCGAGGAAAAGCAACTGCCTGAATACAGAGGTTGAGGGGACATGACAGAGGAGAGACTCTAAATGAACACTCTAATGCAAATATTATCAACATAGCAATGGGTTCAAATCAAGAAAACATGTAATGCCCAGTGGATTTACGAGTCGGCTATGGGGGGCGGGGGGGAGGAAAAGAAAATGATCTATGTCTTTAACGAATAATGCTTGGAAATGATCAAAAAAAAAAAAAAACCTTAAGTAGCTTCCCTTTGTTTGAAGTATAAAATGTAAACTCTTTGGGTTACCTCTACTGCTTTTGAGAGCCTGGCTCTAGCTTACCTTTTCACCTTTATTTCAGGATGCTCTCCTTTGCAAACATTTTCATGCCAGCCAAATTGATCTTTCCATATCATCTTCCACCTCCATACATCCCTACACGTCATTCACTATGTCTGGAATTCACTTCCTCCTCATTTCTTTAGGTAGCAAGGTGCATAATAGATGGAGTTCAAGATTTAGAGTTAGGAAGACTTGAGATCTAATCCTGCCTCAGACATTCACTAGCTTTGCAACCCTGTAGAAGTCATTTTCTCATGTCTCAATTTCCTCAGTTATAAAATGAGAGTTGTATTGTTGTCAAGACCAACATATGTAAATTTGATTTGCAAACCTTAAAATACTATATAAATATAGGCATTCTTATCTCTGTCTTTTAGAATTTTTGCTTTGTTCAAGGATCAAATCAGGTTCCATTTCCTTCAAAAAGCCTTCCCTGATCCCCACCTTAGGCTGTTCTTTCCCACCTTGATTTCCTGGTACTATGTAAATCTGTATACACATTCTGTGTTTGTTTAGTTGTTTAAGTCATGCCTAACTTTTAGTGGCCCCTTTTGGGGTTTTCTTAACAAAGATACCCAAGTAACTTGCCATATCCTTTTCGAGTTCATTTTACAGATGGTAAACTGAGGCTGAGAAGGTCAAGTGACTTGCCCAGGGTCACACAGCTAGTAAGTCTCCAAGGCTGGACTTGAACTCATGAAGATGAGGTTTCTTGATTCTAAGTCCTGTGTTCTATTCACTATGCTATTTAACTGCTTTACCTTAACTAGAATGCAAGCTTCTTGAGGCTAGCAAATGTTCCATTTCTAAGTTCAGGTTGCTTGCACCATGTCTGGCAGATAGAAAGCACTTAATATGTTTTAAAATTTGAATTTAAGTTTAGTCTTTGAGGTCAAGTCTGTTCACTTCATTATGGCTGTGCATAAAAATATTTACATTTTGAATTTGGTAGAATTAATAAAATCATTATAAAGCACTTTCAATGCTAGAATAAGGTGCCTTAATTAAAACAGAGTTATGATCACTTAATTTCCCCATTAAGGGAGGAAAAAGAAGTCACAGAAAAGCATACTGGCATGGCCAGCACATTGTAATAGTATAAAAATGGGAGTTTGTCTTTCCTTACAAAGTCTGACCCATGGCACAGTGTGCAATCATTGTGCATGTATATGTGTATGTGTACATGCAACACTTAGGGCAGAGAATCTATGGAAAGAGATACAAATCAGAGACAACTCAGTGGTGACACTGAAGAACATACCATCATGGTTTTCCATGTGCCATCCCCAACATTATCAGGAAAGAGCTGCTCACATGTGACAATGCCCCACAAAAAGTGTACGTGAAACTGTAGGTGGGATCAAGGTCATATTCTTGTTTAGTCTTGCAAAGATTCAGAAGAATTTCTGAGAAAAATTTTCTGTGGGAGTATGAATGAAGGATCTCAAACATAGTCCAAGGTTGAAGATAATTGTCTCTTTTGAAATGTATCCAAGGCAATCTAAGAACAGCTTTATCACCACAGACCCACCTGCTCTGAAATATTAACCCTCGGCTACCAGGGCAAGTGCCAAATGCAACCAGAGTACATGAAGTACCTGAGGGAAAAGGAAAAGCATCACTGCCACATTTTTATTTCATGGCTGCCATCCCACAGATTATCATTTTGGAGAGATGCACCCCAATGGGGAAGTTTCCTATCTTCCTTTTTATTTACTGTATCCCCAGGACTTAACACAAAGTCTGGCACAAAGAAAGCTCAATAAATGTTTGTTGGACATTGGATTCTAAACAGCTCAACTACATCCTTCCCAATCCCCTAGAAGGTGTTACCTGGGGCTGAATCTCTATCCACAGATGACAGAGTCCAGGAAGAATTACCACAATTCCTTCTTAAATTTCTCAGCCATACACCATCCCTTAAGACCAGTGATTTTGGCACAAAATGGCCCAGCTGTGACCAGTTCCACTGCTTCCCCTAGCTTTGGCTTTGGTAATATCTCCTTCCCAACATTCTTTGGGGAGGTTTTATTGGGGAAGGTATTGCAGATGGGGTGGACAGAAAAATTTTAGCAACCAAGGACAAGACAGTTCGCCTCATTTGGATAATAATAACTATAATAATGATAGCCAAAATTGGCCAAGAAAACTCCAAATGGGGTCACAAAGAGTTGGATGCAGCTGAAATGACTAAACAAAAAATGTGTCAGACACTGTACTAAGCGCCAACAACTCTCCAAGGTAGGTGTTATTATAATCCCCATTTCACAGATGAGAAAAGGTAAGTATCTTGCTCAATCACACTGCTAGTACATATCCAGGGTCAGATTTGAACTCATATCTTCCTGACTCCAGACCCAATGCTTAATTTGATCTATTGCACCACCTCACTGCTTTGTGGATCATAGAATCATAGATTTAAATTTATAAGGGAATCTAAGAAACCATATAATTCAAACCTTTTGTTTTATAGCTGAAGAAATTAAGGATAACAAATGACTAGGTCATAGCCAAAGCTTGTAATCACAGGCAAGGCCACATGGCTAGTAACATTGGAGTTAGAATTTAAACCCAAGTCCACTAATTCCAGATTAACGTTATTTCCATTACTTAAAGTTTGATAAAAACTGTCTACAGTGATGACTCCTAAATGAGGAAGGGGTTTAGACATCCTCAGCTAATGAGTTCTCTGAGCCATGTAATTTTTAAATAAGCAATTTCACGTTTCTAGCAGAAATCCAAAATTCCCTGTACTACATAGTCATACCACCCATAGAAAGGTAGACTTCCTACTGTTGCTGTGAAAGTTTAAAGGAAACAGATTAATTTGAATTATGGAACATGAAAGCCAGAGTTGAAATCTTCAAGGTCTATGATTGTTTTAGTCCATAACTCTCTCTGGGTTTCATCACCAAAGGATGATGATAGACCTGAATATTTGTCATCTTTATCACAGGAGGGACTTATTACTGAGAGGTGAATCAATGAATGAAAAAAAAAATATCGATTAAGCCTGTAGTATACATTAAGCACTGTGGATGTAAATAGAAAAGTGAGACAGTCCCCAGTTTCAAAGAGCTCACTCTAATCCAGTAAGACAACACACTGAGAGAGAGTTCAGCTCCAGGGAGGATGACACGGTCCAGAAGTCTTTAATGTATGTCAAGGCGTCTGACTGCAGAGCCAGGGGATCTGAAAGACATAGAAGTAGGACAGATGATAAGACCAAGAAGACCTTAAGATGAAGTTGCAGATTTCAAGACCTGAAGAAGCTCTGTTTTACTTGAAGGATTTGTGTTGCTATTCCTTGGTCATCTAAGTGGTATCAGCAGTCACAGTCATGGCCACACCACAGGAGAGGAATTCTGAAAGGATGCTACCAACTAGCATTGGGAAAAGGTCAAGAGAACTTAGAGATCTGAGTGGAACAGGATTCTGTTTTGTTTTGTATTGTTTTTTTTCTTGAAGGGACAATGAGGGAAGAGAGGGGATTAGCAATGAGCCTGGAGTGGTGAGGGGCAAAGGAAGAGAGAACTGACAAGAAATTTGGAGGAGGGAACATCTTAAGACATTTGTTCCACCAGGTTCGCTACTGTCTTGAGTGGGTGGTAAGTGGCTAGGGGTAAGGGAAGGATGCAAATAATCTAGCCATATTTAGCATCTAGTTTTTCACACTGTAATTTTCCAGTTGTCATCCTGGTTCCTGTACCTGCCTTCAAGATTGGTGTGTGTCCTGAATTCCACTGTGCAGGTGTTGTTCCCAATTTTATCAAAATGGCATTTGCAGAACCTTTAATATGTCTTCCAGTCATATACATGCAAGAAACCATAGGCCATCTGAAAAGTTGAGCTTCCAGGGGCCCAGAATCACATTTTAATGATTCCCACTTCTCTTGCCAAATTCTGCCATTGGCAGAGATCAGGCTACGTCCTGCTGTAAGTGTGGAATAAAACTGCATAGAGACTATTTAACATCCTGGTGGAGCATATGTGGTGGAAACAGGGAGAGAAGTGTGAGCAAAACCACCATCAAGCAGCATGGAGCTGCACAAAAAGCCTAGGATTTCACTTCAGAGAATCTGGATTCAAATTATGGCTGTGTTAGGTGCTCTCATCTGTGTTTTGGGGAATGAGGGTGAGGTTGCAGCAGTGGGGTAGATTAGATGACCTCTAAGGTCTCTTCCAGCTCTAAATCCAAAGAACTATTGCATTACCCCAATTGGACATGTGAGTACCTCAGGATTGGCCATTTTTAGGGCCTGAGAATAGCATTCTCCTTATTTAATAAGCAACTTTCTGGCATGAAGGCTGGATCTATTCTGCCTGGTGGCATCCCCACAAGATTGAAATATTCTATTACTCCAAAAACCCAGGGCAAAGGAAGCTTCCAAGCATTGTGATTAGAAGTGGGGGAAGGAAGCTGGGAAGGAGGGAAGGAAGGAAGGAAGGAAGGAAGGAAGGAAGGAAGGAAGGAAGGAAGGAAGGAAGGAAGGAAGGAAGGAAGGAAGGAAGGAAGGAAGGAAGGAAAAGGAAGGAAGGAAGGAAGGAAGGAAGGAAGGAAGGAAGGAAGGAAGGAAGGAAGGAAGGAAGAAAGGAAGGAAGGAAGGAAGGAAGGAAGGAGGGAGGGAGGGATGAAGGGAGGGAGGAAAAAAACAAACATGCATTTATTTAGTGCCTACTATGTGCCAGGCACTCTACTAGGTGCTTTACAAAAGAAATATAGCCTCACTTAATCCTTACACAGACCTATGAGCTTGGTGCTGTTATCCACATTTTATTATTTATTATTAATACTATTAATATTATTAAAAACCACATTTACAGTTGAGGACTGCCACAGCCACAGAGGCTCCTGTCTCAGCACATCCTTCCTTCTTCATAAACCTTCAACAACTAGAAAGCACAGGTGGGAAGGTGCTATGAAGCACCCAGGGGGCATCTCCTGACATGGAGTCATCTGTCTGAGCAATTATTCCTTCCTTTCTATGCTTGGACATAAGAGAGAGCTATTCTAATCTTGCTTCTTCTCTGGTTCTGGATATATAGACCTTGCCAGGGAATCTATAACCTCTGATGGAAGAAATATGTAATCTGCAATGGAAACTGTCTGAAAAATAAATGATACCTCAATCCTGTACTGCCACTGAGCTCCCAGGGCCTAGGTTTGGTTTCTTTTCCTTAGACCTATTGCCATGCATGGAGATATGATCTAACTTGCCTTACTCTGCTTCACTGGACCATGTAAGATAAACAAGACTATCTGAGCCCTCAGGAGGCTAAGCTCCAAGCTTCTCATCAGACAGACTGTCCAGGGACCAGAGGCTAAATTAACACCAGGCTCCAAAGTTTATGCACAAAATATGTTCAGGCAATATATCATGCCTTGTCCTTTGGGGAGGAGGGAAAGGAACAGTCATTAGTGTCAGTTCATTCAGGCCTCTTGGGACCAAATCACCAAATATTTACTGGTTTAGAGGTTTAAGTTCCTGGATAATGTTGTGTTTTGATGGAAAAAATCTGAGAAGAAATAGAAAGAAATGAAGTCATGAGGAAGATAAGGATGCCCTGAATTATGGAGGTACAAAGTTATAGGAAGAGGAGTGGCTCCATATCATCTCAGATTCACTTCTATCCTTTTTTGATAAGGGAAAAGGGTAACCAGGGTAATACCACAAGTCTAATGCTAACTATATGTAACTGAGAAGTCAAAGTTTCATGGAGAAAGAAGACTTGCCTATTAAATCTTAGTGCTTCCCCCTTATAGGAATGTAGTAATTATAAAATAATGCAACATAATTCTGGAAGAGTGTATAGATTATTAAGAGAATGTGGAAGACAACCAGAAAAAGATGAAGAGTTACCTTGATTATCCATAAATGGATGAAAGTGACTTATCACTGAGTCTGAATCCTTAGATGAAAAAGGACTTTTTCCATTTGTCATGGCTTCCCAAGGACAAGTCAAAATTTGATGTGGTCAGGGTGGAAACAACACGAACTAAATCCCAGTGTTCTCATGGGTTTCATTCATCTCACATCTTTACATTTTGAGGTCATAAAGACCTGGCTTCCTCTAGGGGATATTGTATCCCTAATCAATCAAGTATTAGCTGCTGCCTTCCTAATGCACTGGACTAGGAGGAGGTGGGAGCACACCCCTAGTTCCTTGTTACTACTTCCAGACCATCCTTTTACCAGCTTCTTTCAGTGGCAGAGCTGTAGGAAGCCAGTATATGGACAAGGTTACTTCTTCCCCTTGGTGATCATTATCCTCTTTATCCTCTATATCCTCTCCTTGTGGAAACAAATGAAGGGCACAAACAGCTACCAAAGGACTTCTCTTAGGGCTGGGCTGCCCCTGCCAGCATGACTGTGTCTATTTTTGGACTATTTTATGAACTACTGAACCCCACTCCACAATGGGGAAACTGGGGGAATTGAGGAGATTAGGACAATAAATGATTAACTGTGGGACTTAAATGAAACACACTGACTCTTGTTGTGACTCAGTTCTGGAGGTAGTTTAGTTCTCTTTCTATTCAATGATGGGCCTATTCCAAATTCTGAGCTATGAGAAAATTTTATTCAATTCTGGGAACTGGAAGAAAAGCTTATTTCATTGATTGAACCTAACCCTGCATAGTTAGGAAACTGGACTGCCTCTGTTGCTATTTAGGTCCTTATCTAATGGTTATGCTCACCAGAAACCCAGTCAGATTCTAAGACTGATGAAAGGAGTTTTCTCATAATTGTGCATATCAAACAACCCATGTGTTGTATTTGAAAAATGACCTCAAGCTGATAAATTAGTTATTGTTTTCATGTTCCTTTGATTATACACAGATATTTGGGAGAGGGACACCTCTTTTTATGAATTCAGGGACTTGCACATGTTTGCTTTCCCTCTCCTACCTTGGAAAGTCTCTAATCTTTCTCCAATTAGAAATTGGATTACCTTATGTATTGCTTTCTTTTAATGAATTGGCCTTATTTTGTTGTTTTTAATGTATAACAGTTTATCTTCCCCTCTATTTAGGGTCCAGCCCCTAGCTGAGGAAGAGGCTTGGTCCTGAGTTGTTCAGCAAATGCCATATATTGCTTAATAAATCCATATGCTCAGAAGATTGCACCATTGCTTCCTCAGACATTTCATCTTTTGCCTGCCAAAACAATTAGGCAATTCTCTGTAATATCATATCTTCTGCCTCAAAAAATTAATTTGTTCCATCAAAATTTTTCAGGTGTTATATCTTTGCTCAGCAGTATATTTGCCTTGTAGATTCATCTAACTTAAATAGAGCTCCAAGTCCAGACCCTTTTCATAGTTGTTCACAAGCCTTTCATTCTTCCTCCTCCTTCACGGAGCTGAGTGGTTGGCTCCCAGTCTTTTTCTCCACCTCCAATCTTTATCCTCACATTCAAAGAATTCATCTTTACTTAACTATCCACAAGGTTGATGATATCTTATCTCACCCATTACTATATGAACTTCATGACATTAAACTCTGAAATTCTTGTACAATCAAAAGATCATACTTCCATACATTCACTTTTGGCTCTTGAAGCTTTCCTTATCCTCTGTGGTGGTGCCTATATTCCCTCCATTACTCCTACTTCTCCCTGGCAAAATCATCATCTTTATTTTGCGCTCTCTCTCTCTCTCTCTCTCTCTCTCTCTCTCTCTCTCTCTCTCTCTCTCTCTCTCTCTCTCTCTCTCTCTCTCTCTTCTCTCTCTCTCTCTTTCTCTCTCTCTCTCTCTCTCTCTCTCTCTCTCTCTCTCTCTCTCTCTCTCTCTCTCTCTCTCTCCCCTCTCTTCACGATCTAAACCCGATATATTGTCTTCTGCCTGAAAGTTCTTGCCTTACCTCCCCCTTTACTCAAACTCACTCCTTAATTTTTCTCACCATGTGTTTTCTCTGATCTAACTCAAACATGCAAGGCTTCAGAAATGAATGTCTGCTGAACAGAATTGAACTATTCTGTTGAACATAGTCTTATCTTGAAAGGATATTCCTCATTTCCTGGCCTAGTTTGAAGAAATAATATATTTGAAATTTGACAATCAATCAGCACCTGAGTAAAGATCTTATGCCATCTCTACCCCAAGGGACCTACTACTTCCTCCTCTGCTCCTGCCCTTTCTTCAAAGTACCTGTTTCTCCTGACTGGAAATTTCTACTGTTTTCTTGGTCAGCTTCATTTCCCCAGAATTTGCCAGGAAATATTCCTTTTATACCATTAAATTGAGTGATGTCAACACCACAACCAAAGCAAAACTATGATCACCCAGTATTATGAAGCCTGGAAGACCATAAATGGTAGAGAGAGGTATCATGCTACAATGAAGAAAGTACTTTATTGTGAGTCAGAGAATCTAAGTTTAAGTTCTGGCTCCTTGACTTACAAGCTGTGTGACTTGGGGAAAAACCATTTGCCCCTCTGAGCTACAGTTTCCCCATATATAAAATAGGGAGGTTGGAATAGATGAATTCTAAGGTCCCTTCCAGCTCGAAATTAGGTAGATCAAGGAAGAGAGTGATAGACCTGAAGTCAGGCAGACTCATCTTTCTGAGTTCATATCTGGCTTTAGACTTTTACTAACTGTGTGACCCTGGGCAAGTCACTTAGCCTTCTTTGCCTCAGTTTCCTCATCCATAAAATGATCTGGAGAAGAAAATAGCAAACCACTTTATTATCTTTGACAAGAAAACCCCAAATGTGGTCCAGAAGAGTCTGAAACAACAGAACAACAAAAATCGTGTTCTCAATCCCGTTACTCTGGGAAGTCTTGTCCCCCAGATTCTTCTTTCCCATGTGCATAAACCTGAATCTGCTTCTTTTCCTTCTATTCGAACTCATCTCTCAACTAAGTTTTAAGATCTGTGACCCTTATCAGATTTGCAGGAACCAAATTAGCTGAGCCTTTAAATCCTTATTCAACTCCTTAAAATTCCAACCCAGTCCCCTCCCAAAATAAAATGACTTATAATTTTTGAAATTCATGATTTGGATTTCTATCAGGAAGCTGGATCTCTTAAACTCCTAGGTCATGGTTTCTACATGAGTACCTAAATATCACTGAAGACTCACCCTTAAAACATATCTCTCAAAAGGGTTCCCCTCTTCTTAGCCTTTTTTCAATCAGGAAGGACTAATTTTCTTCCAGAACCTAATCTATCATGAAAACCTAAGGTAGTGTTGTTAAATACTAGTTCACATTGGCCATGGATTAATTTCATGGTCCCTTAAATATAGATGGCAATAGGATAGCACATCTAGTGTTATAGCCACCTGTGCCACTAGACAGAATGGCCAAAATCATGGCAGATCAGATATTTAGAGCTTGGAGGAATCTTTGAGAACATCTAACCCAAACTCCCTAATTTTATAGAAAGAGAAACTAAAGCATGCTCAGATAGATTAGTAATATGAATGAGTTTAGCCCAGGGCCTGATTCATAGTAGTTTAATAAATGCTTGTGGATTGATTAATTGATCTCTTTATGATGCTACCTATGGAATCATGTCCTGCAATTTATTCAGCTGTTTCCTGAGCATGTGAACAATTTACACCAAAACTTCTGAGAGAAGGAAGAGTAGTGTCCATAACAATGGGAGAAATGTTATATCAGGAGCTCTCAAACGTAGTTTGAAGTGATGGAGATAGTGCCTAAAACAACTGCCTGCTGGAAAAATCAACCAGGCTTTCCCAGAATAACCTTACATCACAGACTCTCTTTACCCCTGTCACTGGGGCAGGTGCTGAACATAACCACATCATACAAAATGCTTGAGGAAGAAAAGAAATGGATGTCTCACATTGCTCCTTTGGCTTCTTTTCTATGTCAGCATACTAAGAGAGACACAGAAAGATGGACCTACTTGAGGGAAGTTTCTTGGAGATCTCAAACAATTTACCCTTCAAAAGAATTGAAAGGCAGTGAATCTCTCTTCACGAACAATTTGGAGTGTTCTTTGGTTGTTGTTATTGTTGTGTCTGACTTTTCATGACTCCATGGGCCATAGCATACCAGTCCATTCCATAGGCTTTTCCTAGCAAAAATAGTAGGGTGGTTTGCCATTTTCTTCTCCAGTAGATTAAGGAAAACAGAAGTTAAATGACTTGCCCAGGGTCACACAGCTAGTAAATGTCTGAGGCTAGATTTGAACTCAGGTCTTCCTGCCTCTTGGTCTAACACTCTATCCACCAAGCTAAGTAGCTTACAATAGTTTTGGAGCTGCCTCCAAGCTCCAAAGTAAATCTTTATCTGGGTCTTCAGTGGAGTCACCTTAGATGTGAAAGTGATTCCTGGAAACATTCGGTATGCTTTGTGTGTGAAAGGGATAATTACACATGTTTTATCTGGACCTTCATTTGGATGGCTTTATGTTCTAAAGGGAATCATGGGAGACTTTTGCCCAGGACATTTGGATTTCTCACCTGAAATTAAGAAAGTTACAACCAACCCTTATGTAAAGAGCCCCACATTTTTCTGGGGGCTCTTTCTCAGATGGGAAATAATTATCTTATCCTCTTCTTTGTTTTTATTGATCTTGGATAGATAAAGGTCTTTGCAACACAAAAATAGACATTAACTTCTGAGAACTCTGTAAAATGATATCTATTTCTGTGCTACCACTGAGAATATAGAAGGATGTAAGAATATCAATTTATTTCAAGCTGTGCCACATAGATTTTTTCTGATCTTCTTTGGTACAAGGAACTCAGGAAGACAGTGTGGTGACAGCATGCTGGACCTCTAATCAGGAAGATAGAGATTTTAATCCAGTCTCTGCTATTTATTTGTTGTGTGACCCTGAACAAGTCACTTCAGTTTCCATGGTCTCAGCTACTCATCTGTAAAATGAGAGAATTAGTTTAAAAAAATTTTAAGGGACACCCAAGAATATGATCCTCTGAAGTCCAACTTTGGCTTATTTAATGATCTATTAGCAGCAACCACTTTGCTCTTTGTTCTTTGGACAATCCAGAGATATTCACCACCCTGATGCCAATAACTGCTGCCCCAGACTAAACATAGTACTGATTCAACTCTCAAGCCTCTACTCTTTTCCCTAACCACACTACTGAAATGATGGGGTTGACTCCTATTTCAATTTCCCTATGGATAATCAGGAGGGAAAAAAATAAAGTTGTATGTAATTAGCTATTGATTTGTTCCAGAAGATTTTCACAGAGGCTTAAATTAAGAAATGAAGTCCTTAATACCTAAATTATTCCTCAAAAAAAAAAAAAAGCCTTTCAAAAGCTGAAAACATTATAAAATCAATTGACAAGGGTTTGCTAATAAACTACTACTGTGGATAAAGAAGATAATAATAATAAGAGAAATATAAGATTCAGGGACACCTACGTGGTTCAGTGGATAAAGAATCAGCCTAGGGAAAAGAGGTCTTGGGTTTCAATTTGATCTCAGATCTTTAGCTGTGTGATCCTGAATAAGTCATTTAATCCTAGTCACCTAGGCCTTACCACTCTTCTGCCTTGTTGTCATTACTTAGTATCTATTCTAATTCAGAAGAGACAAATATAAGATTCAAGTGAAAAGATCAGAAGAAAAGTTATAACATTCTTTAAAAAAACCTATTACCATGTTACAAACTGCACAATTAGGTGCCCTTCTCTCTGATTTTTCACCTACTTTGGTATACTCTCTTTCCCACTTTCATCCCTATACTAAATATGCCTAAATATTTTTATACTATCCATCAGTATCATCTGGCTCAAATTCTGTCCCTCTTTCAATTAAATGGAACAAATATTTATTAAACTCTCGTTATAAGTAGAACACTCTGTGAGGTACTGAGAAGCAGGGAAAGCCAATGATGAGTAATGGATGCTCCCTGCACCCAAGAGATTTTCAGTTTAATAGGGGAGTTCCCACACATATAAAAATAGCTATAATGCAAAATAGAGTAAGATACATTCATAAAGAAAGCACCAACAAATTGTCATCCATATTCTGAAGAAAGATCATTTCCCAAAAAAGAATATCAGAGAAGACTTAAAAAATTTATGCAGCCTTTCACAGATTCATATAAGCCTCTCTGGAAATGCCCCTGGCACATAGTAAGCACTTAATAATTGCTGACTGATTGATTGGTTGATTGATAAGGGGTCTTTCTTTCCAAGAAGATTCAATATTAATGCCCTCTTACATTTATATAACAATCTATGGTTTATTAAATCTATACACAACCATTAGCTCATTTGGTCCCCATGGCAACCCTATGAGGTAGGAAGAGAGGAAAACTGAATCTCAGAGGCTTGAATGAATAGCTAGAAGTCACATAGAGAATAATTAGAAAGAAGGAAGCAAGAGTTTATCAAGCACCTACTAAGTGCCAGGTGCCATGTTAAGTTTTTTACAATGTCATGTCATTTGATTGTTGCAATAACCCTCAGAAGAAGATGCTATTATTATTCCCATTTTGCAGGTGAGGGAACAAAGGAAGAAGTTAAATTACTTACCCAAGGTCATACAGTGAATAAATATCTATGCTTAAGCTTGAACTCCAGGTCTAGTACTCTATCTACAGAGACACCAAACTCCTAAGGGAGGAAGAAAGTAAGCCACATTTTTCTAGATACTTTATCAAGCATTCTTTCCACTATATAACTTTGTCTCATTACCTTGATGAAATGAAAAGATCGTGGGATTTCAAGTCACAGCTTGATTTGAATTTTGTGCATTCAAACACTTTCTAGTTGTATGAATTTGGGTAAGTCACTTAAGCTCTCTAAGCCTCAATTTCTTCATCTGTAAATTGAAAGATGTTAAACTAAATGAATTCTAATGTCCTTTCAAATACCAGATTTATGACTTTATGACCTGACTTAGTTAAAGTGAAACATACAAGGTTATAGACAAGGTGAGACTTTGGCTATTATTCCCTGATAATGGGTTTACCTCTTTAATTGTGTGAATCAGAAGATCAGAGATGGAAGAAAACCTCAGAGACTGTTTAGTCCAACATATACACAAACAAGAATTAGGTTCGTATTTTGCCCTTTCCATTGTCATCCTAGTCCTAGCAAAGTCCCAGATCATCTAACTCACTATCTACACTGGAAGGGTAGAACAAACTGGAAAAAGCAAGGGAAAGAATCCTTAAGATGCTATAAGGGGGATCCCATTAGGAAAGCTAAAATAAGGCTAGGGGAAATTTCATGAGGGTTTCAGGAAAGGGAAGGAAACCAAAAATTGTCTTTCACAATACATACTCTAAGTTGGAGCCTACTTTCTCCTAGACTCTATATACATTTGTGACAATGGATCAAAAACTGTTGAGGAAATATGTTTTTACCAATTGTTCTTACTATACTATTCTAGTAAATATACATTTCTAAGAGCTAATTATATCTGGCAGAATAATTAATATCAACTCATAATCATGGGAGGAAATCACACTAATGGGGGCTAATAAATTATGGCATTAGAAAACAATATCCCAATCTCTTCAGGCTGTTCCTTGAATCTTTAGGGGAAACAGTTCCTGTTCTCCAATCATGAGCAAGATTTAAGATAGTTAATTCCAGAGCAAAGGTTTTGTTTACCTACCATTTTGAGGTCTGCAAAGTACTTTTACATGTCTCATCTAATCTATACAAAACCCTGTGAGGACAGATACTACCAATAATATTCCCATTTTACGGAAAGATACAGAACCTGAAACTCAGAGAATTTAAATTATGTGCTCATAGTCACAAACCTAGTGTCAGAGACTGGATTTAAATAAACATTACTATTTCCTGACTTTGGAAAGAGCAATGGTCTTTCTTCTACACTATGTATGCAAGCAGTATCATAGCCAGGAATTATGACACTTGAGGCAAATTTGGCTGAGTAAGGAATGGAGATGAAGTCAAGTGAATTAAGGAGGCTGAGAAATTGAGAGTCCCAAGTCAGCTGGAGTTAGTAAGGAAAAGATTACAATCCAAGTACTGACCTTTTTGGAGAGAAGGAAAAGTGACTTCATAAGATTATTGATTTTGAGACTTAAAGAGTCTTTGGAGGTAATTAAATCTGATGTGCTCATTTTGCAGGTGGGGAAATTAAAGCACTTACCTAGGACCACAAAGCTAATAAGTGTCTGAGAAAGGATTTGATCTCATGTCTTCCAGATTATAAATAAAACATTTTATACCTATGTAAAAGTTGGCCTGTATGCTTCCTAGCTGTGTGACCCTGGGTAAGCACTTAATTCCCACTGCCTAGCCCTTCTCATTCTCTTGCCTTGGAACCATTACTTAGTATTGATTCTAACACAGAAGGTCAGGGTTTAAAAAAAAAAGTTGGCTGGTAGCTTGAGTAATGGTGATTTAGGGAAGTTCTAAAAGTGTTTGGGACTAAGGAAGGTTATAAAGAAGTTTATTAGGATTGGATAGGAGGCTAAAGCAGAGGAAAGAATAAATATATCCTTCTCAATTCCACTCCCTTCTTCCCCTGCTCCCCACACTGGGATGATTATCAGTGTCTATCCAAGGTCTCATTACCCCACCTAGGTGGCATCAGGCCTGGAATCAAGAAGGCCTGAGTTCAAATTAGATGCTTATTAGCTGTGTGACATTTAACTGCTATTTGCCTCATTTTCCTCAGCTGTAAAATACAGATAACAACAGCACCTATCTCACAAGGTTATTGTAAGAATTAAATGACAATATTTGTAAAATGCTCAGTACAGAGTGTGTCAAGACATTCTATAAATGCTTATTCCATTTCTCTTCCCTTCTCTTCCCCACACCCCATGGTTCTGCCTGAAAGCATCATTACCTCTAGGTCCTCAGTGTACCTTCTGTTGTGCCCCTAAAACCTTCTTGTCTGATGATCCTCTATCTCAATGCAGAGCCAATCCCTCTTATAATAAATGTGCACTAAAATCCTCACTTACTTTCAGGCAAAAACATTTCTCTTTTCTTTAGGGAAAAATCCCTGGCAGTGAGCCCAGTCTACTATTTTCCCATTCTCTGATCCCTTCCAAGTAACAGTTTCTCAAGGCCTACATTTGGGGACAGTCACTCCTCTGGTTCTAACTCAGTTCTTTTCCATATTTACCTCTCTTTCCTCAGCCCTCCCTTAGTTACCATAGCATAAACACAAAACAGATCCTCACTCCAGTCTCTGACAAACTGATTCTATCCTTTTCTTTGAAGTAGCCCTATGATTCTCACCTTCCATAAGTCCAGCTGAAAATGGAGAGGTCACTTCCATCTTCCTTAGATATAAATTTCTTCTCTTTACTCTCCCCCATTCCTGGTCCTCTCCTTAAGCCTCACCCTTTCCCCAATATTTGCCTCTAATAGAATACTAGAATTTTAGAGATGGAAAGGATGCTAGAGGTTATTTAATCCTTCCCCTCATCCTCTCATTCCATACCCAGACCCACAAAAGAAAGGATAGATGAAAACTAATGAAAAAGATAAACACAATAATAATAATTATTAAATCACAAAGCTAGTGTCAGATGCTGAATTAAAATAAATTCTACTATTTCCTGACTTTGAGTCCAGGTCTTTCTTCTATACATGCAAGTGGAAACAGAACTAGGAATTTGGGCACTTGAAGCAAATTCAATTGAGTCAGGCATTCTAAATATAACAAAATGCAATCAACAAATTCAGCATGTATTTAAAACTCAATTGATCAACAGGTATATGGATTATTATTTTATGATTGTTTCTTTCCCAGCTCTTTGGACCTCACTACCTCCTCAGCAGCAGCCTTTCCATTTTTCTAACTGATGAGCTCTTGTACTGGATTTCTAGTTCATCTGGTGACTCAGGCCATATTCACTTCACTCCTAGCTCCTCTCATTCTCTAAACTTCTTCATTTTCTCATCTGTAGATATATGTTATTTCCCCCTCAATTTAGAATGTATCCTTCCTGAGAGTAGAGACTGCCTTCTTAAATTTTATCCATATCCTTAGCACATAATACCTGGCACAAAATAAGTGCTTGATAAATACTCTGTTTATCTCTCCCTCTCTCTCTCTCTCTCTCTCTCTCTCTCTCTCTCTCTCTCTCTCTCTCTCTCTCTCTCTCTCTCTCTCTCTCTCTGTCTCTCTCTCTCTCTGTCTCTCTCTCTTTCTCTCTCTCTCTCTCTCTCTCTCTCTTTATCTATCTATCTGTCTCTCTCTCTCTCTGTCTCTCTCTCTTTCTCTCTCTCTCTCTCTCTCTCTCTCTCTTTATCTATCTATCTGTCTAAGTAGTGCCTACTATGTTAGATGCCATGATGAGCACTAGAGAAAAAGTACAAATAATCTCTCTAACCAAGGAATTTACATTTTAATGGAGGAAATAACAAGAACATACTTTAAAAGGCTGCATAAATATAAAGTGAATTAACACAAATATATATTAAGTTGTTAAATACAAAGTAGTTTGGGAGGGAGGGCACTTAGTTGGAAGGATCAGGGAAGGCTTCATGCAGAAGATAATGCACGTGGAATTCTATAAGAAAGAAATAAAGTGAGAGTATGTACTAGAAATCATCAAATATTTGGAAATTAACTTGCCTTGGAAAACATAGCTTTAGGAAAATTTTAAAACCATAAAGACCACAATTGAAGAATACCTAAATAATCTGAAGGACATTTATTGTAGATTGATGGAATAAAGGAAGGAAGGAAGGAAGGAAGGAAGGAAGGAAGGAAGGAAGGAAGGAAGGAAGGAACTTTTTTCATTTGTTTATGAGGTGTTGTTCTATTAAGCCTAACCATGAGAGGAGGTCCCTATCTAGAGAAGCATAGGGTCCTTTTGTTTCTGGTTCCTTGCTGTCTACCAGTGGGTTCATGGTGCCATGATTGTCCATAGTAAGTGCAGCTACTGACAAATTGAAGCCTAGCCTGGGTTTCCAGCTTATGTCTTAGAGAAAGGGACCATAAGAAGGTCCCAGCGGGGTCAGGGCAAACAAGCCCAGTTTTCTGGACACTTGCCAGGAAAGATTGTGCTAGCAGCAAGTGAGGAATAATTCATTAGTCACACTTTAATAAGACACAGAGAGTACAGAGGCAGATAGCATGGGGATAGTATAGGCAATTGGGTGGGAAAGGGAGATAGCACAGGACAAATAGAATCACTTATGTAACTGGGGATCAGAATTGAGAATATTCAGGCAGCATGGACCCATAGGAATTGGAGGAGTGCTCAAGGAGCTGAATATTTGGGTCCCATCCTTATAGAGTTCTACCGGCATAGTGGGACAGAATAAGCCTTATCCCTACAATGGTAAGGTTGACTCATTAGCATATCAATGCCATTTGAAAGTTATCAAGACCACCTTAGGGTTGCCTCATTAACAAAATATTTTTCTCATTTTTAGTATGCATGTCTGAATCTTATCTGTAGCATGCATACTGAGGGCTGATAACTGAGGCCTAGCTGGCTTCTCTTAATTTAACACATCATCACTGGATGTGGCATTAAATAATTTAGGAAGCTGTATTTTCAAGAATTTTTCTATATTCCTCTTTGTACTCTTAGTTCCTTCTTATCTTTACTTTACACTGCCTATCTACTTACTTATTATACTAAGTGGAGGTGTTGTTATAGGGATTATAATGAGATGCAGCTTCAACAGAGGGATAAAGAATGATTTGATTGCATGGAGTTTCTTTTACATTTTATTGGTATCCTTCACTTAATAGATTTATTATTTGATTTCCAGTATTTTGTTTGCTCTATACTGGTTGGGGGCTTCACTCAAGAATATATTTTGTTTGGGCAGCTGGGTAGCTCAGTGGATTGAGAGCCAGTCCTAGAGATGGGAGGTCCTAGGTTCAAATTTGACCTCAAACACTTCCCAGCTGTGTGACCCTGGGCAAGTCACTTGACCCCCATTGCCTAGCCCTTACCACTCTTCTGCCTTGGAGCCAATACACAGTATTGACTCCAAGATGGAAGGTAGGGGTTTAAAAATATATATATATATATATTTTGTTTTTTTCTTACATTGAGCCTGATCATAGCATAAGGACCTTTATCCCTTTCAGGGCAAAGTGGGATATTGTTTCTTTAATAGGCACAAGGTTGGAAAATTTCTTCTGGGGATCAGTATCAAGGCTCATCCATTTCCCAAAGGATAATCTATTTAATTCTTTAGCTTTTTAATTCCTTAAGTGTTGGTATACTCTGATCAAAACAGCCCAACCTTTATGTGAGTCACAGTATGGAACTGAAGCAGTATTGAAAAGAATGGCAGACTATGAGAAGCTTAAAACTTCTTGGTGGTCTATGGTTTTCACCATTCATCTTCTTGGGGATTATTCTGTGATCCTGATTAGTGTATCCATGAAGAAAACAATCTATTAGGAACTCACATAACATATCTCTTTCCCTAGTTCTCTTTTGAGGTTCAAAGTAGGATATTGTAATGACTGGAAACCCAGACCAAGAATTTATAGGATTCTGAGAAGATTCAGCCTCAGAGCCATATATCTGATCTTTCATAACTGAAGTCTCTCTCTCTACTCACCAAAAGATTGACCATCATTGGACAGCTTTGTCCATGACATCCAGGGACACTCACTAGGACATGCAAGATAGTCATGAACAAAAGAAGTGAATTTCAAAAATTTGGACCTCCATTTTTGCCAAAAAATTTAAGAAAGCAAGAGAATGGAAAGGAGAATTGGTACATATTTGAATGAGGACTTAGAACGTTTAAAAAGTACCTTAAACATAGTAGATATTTAACATGTTTATCAGCTGACTGATTGACAGTCTTATTGTGGTGATTAGAAAGAGTTGGGTCAGAGTGATTGGGAGACCAGGAATGATCAGTTGAAAGGTTTTTTTGAGTGATCTGGAGTTTTTCTATGCTTTTGTTAAGAGTAGGGTGTGTTCATGGATGTGTGGGCTGATCTGGAATAGGAGTTCAAATTATTCTGGAATCCACACTAAGTGAGAACCAAAATTGAAGGAGAAAATAATGATGAAAGTAGATGCCCATCTCAATTGTACCAGGTAATATTACTTTTGGATTTCCAGTCCTTAAAGAGAAGGTTGTCTGATAGTAAGAGACTCATAATTGGTGCCCAACAAGGTTCTATCATAGTCCTCTTAAAGTTATATAGGAAAAATAAACATTACTAAAACCTTGGAGCTCTAATTCTCCTACAAAGCCTAGGAAACCACTTACTGAATAAAATTAATAATTCATGTTTACATAACATCTTAAGATTTGCAAAATATACACATATTTTTATACATATTAATCTCATTTATTCCTCACATCTGCCCTCAGAGGAAGGGATCATAGTTATCACCGTTTTAGAGTGTGAATCTTAAAAATTCTCAGACCCTACTTCATAAAATTTGGTTAAGACCATTCCCCATTTAAACAATGAAGGTACTTGACCAGGAATGTGAGACCTCTACTCCACCCCTACTTAAGCATGCTTTAGGGGAAGAAACTCCTTGCTAAACAATGAAAAATACTTAAACCCATACTTATAGTAAGGCAAAAGTTCTTAAGCTGTGCCTATTTTTAGATCTAATACAAAAGGGTGCTAAGTACCTATAAAGGTCAGGCAACTTGTGAATTTACAAGGAGCAAAGAGGTAAGAACTTACTCAGAGGTTTTTTCAGGTGTGAACTTAATCAAAAGTTTAAGTCTACTCAGGTGTGAATGGTCTGTCCTTTGGAAAAACGTCTACTGTGATTGGTAGATGTGAGAACTTAGGGGAGGTGACATAGGAGAAAATTCCCTTTAAAAGGAGGTCAAAAAGGAGGTCTTCGGAGATTCAGCTGGGAAAGCTGAATTGGAGGAGGTAGCTGGGCCAAAGCTGCCTTGAGGGACTCTCTCGGGTCTCCCTCTCAGAGAACTCTCTCTGGAGATTGAGCTGGCCAAAGCTGAACTAGTGTCTCTCTGAACACTAGAATCTTGCTTGGACAAATCTTGTGGTAAGTGGATAAAAGACTGACTGATCTCTCTCTTGGGGTTTTCAGCCTAGACTGGCTCATGCTGGCCTAGGCTGGTCTAGCCCTTTTTATCATTATATTTAATATTTGGGAATTTTTCTCTGGCGACCACCTTATCTTTGATTTAAAACAAGACACTGTCTTGAAATCATATTTTCTGTGGTCACAATTTAAGCCAACCACTCTTTTATCTGTAACAGTTTATGACTCCCACTATTTTAATGATTACAAGAGCTGAGAAGTTGATATTAAAAGACTTTCTAGACTTTCAGGTATGGCATCTAGGTGGCCCTGGGAATAGACTACTGGGCTTGGAATCAAGAAGAATCATCTTCCAAGTTCAAATCTTGCCTCAGGCACTTACTAGCTATGTGATCCTGAGCAAGTCACAATCCCCTTTACCTTAGTTTCCTCAATTAAAATGAGTTAGAGAAGGAAAAGGCAAACCACTCTAGTATCTCTGCCAAGAAAACTGCAAATGTGGTCATAAAGAGTAAGATATGACTGAAACTATCTAACAACAAGAACAAGAAGACCTTAATATTGCAGGTTAGTATTGTTATGGGGGTGAAGAGGTGCACCCCTGGGGTTCGGGAAGGATACCTTTCTGCAAGAATGCAAGACTCTGAAACTTAGCTTAAAAATAATAAGAGAAATTTATTAATTTAGAAAGTAATGTTGAGAATGGCCAGGAGAATAGTACAGGTGGAACAACAAGATGGAAAGCTGCTCCTTGAGAAGACAGCATGGATGGAAAGGCTGTCCCCCAGATGACATTAATTCTAGGGATTTTTTACTCTTTATAACATGCTGTGTCATGGTGAGGAAATGACTCTAGAGTGGTAAACCCTCAGGCATTCATTGGGGGGGGGGGTGTTGGTCATCTGACTGGGGTCTGCCTGGAGACATAGGGAATGACCCTCATAAAAGACTCTTTAGCTTTAGGAATCAGACAGATGTCTAAGATACAGCCTGATAGTATAGAGGTGTAGCTTGGAGGTGCATCTCTCTGTCCATCTTAAATATAAAGGAGGATCAAAGTAAGACAATCCTCTCAGGATCCCATAGGGGCCATTAGATGTTTTGGGTTAGGAATCTTGAGGATGTAAGGGAGCAAAGGAATTTCCCTGATAATAGTTTGCCTGAGTTTCTGGGGGTACAATGCCCATGTCAGTATCTTAGGAGAAATTTGAAACCAGTCACTCTGATTTCAGGTTCAGTGACCTGTCTACCATGGCATTGCTGGCTTTCTCTGTATTCAATTAGACACAAAGAGAAATTAATTTTCTCTCTCCATGACATCCTAAGCCCATCTGCCATGATATCTCCCTCATACTATTCTTCATGTGCCCTTATATAAAACCCTACTTTGAGAGCCCCAAACACCAAATGGTCATAGAATTTTGAAGCTGGAATGACTATAGGCAAAATATCTAGCCTATTAAAACACCCACTGTTACCACCATTTTGTACATGAGGAAACAAAGGTCCAAAGAAATGATATAGATTGATCAAATATGTAGGTAGTATGATCACTACACATTTAGGAAACAGCAAGGACAAGAATTGGACTTTAGTCATCTGATTCCAAAGGCACAAAATCAAATCTGGAAAGTAAAAATTATTATAAACAAATATACTCTGAGTGTTTAACTGGAAAAAAAAAAATCTCTTCTTATCCAATCTCTGTCGTCTCTTTGCCTTAGTTAAATAAGTTTCCTTTAGGAAGGAGTAAGCACTTATTGTCTGTTTCTCTTGTTAAATGAAATCAGGGCCATGTTGAAACGGAAGGTTTAAGGTTATCTTCTCACTGAGGCTGCCACTTGTCACATGTGATTGTCAGCAACAAGGGAGAGCTAATTCAAATAGTGTAATATTATCATGTCTTCAGTGCCTTCCATTAGTGTCCCTGTTTGTTGGGCTAAATACACTATTTTAACATGTCACATTTCTATTGTCCCATCTCCCTTCTATGCCACTGTAACAAGCAGAAGAGGGTCACCCAGCTGCGGGATGAAGAAATGCAAGGATTGGAGGACATTCTTTTAACCAATTTTATTTTCTCTCCATGAAAAGCACTCAAAAGGCTTAGATTAAGCAATTGTCAATTCAGCTGTTGACAATGCACAGCATTTGGGGAGCAAAGGTTACTTAGATGATTCTACCCCACTGTCATAATCTCCCTGATGTTCTTGAAGAGTTACTGCAGACTTTTAAAGGTCAGAAAATTGGTTTACTGTTGAGGACTGCTTCCCAGAATCGTCCCTTTGTTCTTTTTCGGAGAGGCTGTAGACTGACAATGAGACTTCTATGAGACAAGACAAACCAGCATGTTGTAATTATGTGCAATCAAAAGCCTAGACTTACATTAGGCAGAAGGTCTTGAAAGGTCACCTTACATGGCCATTTCAGTCAGTTGGACTGGTCCTAGATCAGTTTGATTCAACCAGTTACCTATTAAGCACCTTATCAAGTGCCACCCACTTACAAAAGCAAAAGTTTCTGCCTTCAAGAAGCTTGTGTTTTATTAGAGGTAGAGAACAAAATATCTATATTGTTGTTGTTCAGTAGTTTTAATCATGTCCAACTCTTTGTGACCCATTTGGGGCTTTCTTGGCAAAAAATACTGGAATGGTTTATCATTTCCTTCTCTTCTCATTTTATATTGAGAAAACTGAGACAGACAGGGTTAAGTGACTTTCCCAGAGTTACATAACTAGTAAATGTCTGAGGATAGATTTGAACTCAGGTCTTCTTGACAATGCCTGCCCTCTATCCATTGCACCACCTAGTTGCACCCCATTCAATTAGTTACAAAGTCTTATCAGTTCTACCTCTATAATTGTTCTTGTGTCCATTTGCAACTTTCTATTTTTATTGCTATCAGCCTACCTTTATTAACTTCAGTCATTTATCATCACTCATCTAAATGATTACAAAGCCTTCTATATCTATTTCCTTCTAAACCATCATTCTTAAGAGTAATAGCATAATTTTCATGCAGATTCTTCTGATAACTCAGCTTCCTCACTGATTCCATTATGATCACCCCCTTTTAATAGGGCTTATGAATCATTATTTTATTGAAACTCCTGCTTCTACATATAATTGGGGGGGGGACATATAATAAAATATTACTAGGGGGGGAAAGGAAACTCCTTTATTATATATAGATTTACTCATGTCATTCCTATGCTGAAAATCTTCAGTGACTCCCTGTTTCCTAGTAAATAAAGTTCATACTGTTTTGCCTGACAGTAAAAGCCCTCCCAAATCAGATGCCACCCTGTTTTCCAGGCTTGTGCCATATTACAATAGGACTTCATTTTACTCAACCAATATATTCCAAGACATTTCACATAAGCTGAAAATCTTACATAATAGCAAACCCCATTATTTAATAATTATTTCTTACATGAGCACACTTGGGCACTTTGTAACTTATTAGAACTCCCAACATCACTATCCTTGTTCTTTGGGGCCATTCATTATTAATAACTAAGTATTATTAATGAAACAAAGAGAAGCATGGACAGGACTTATCACAAGCCAAAGTTGGATACAAAACAATGTAATGACTCACACCAAAGCTTCTCAGAGGTGAAATGAGCACGATTGGATGGGCTCCTGAGAGAATTTATGCCACTGGGAAAATGGTATGGATTTAGTGCATAATTAAAATTTTTTATTTTATATACTTTTCTACCTTTATTTTTTTCTCTTGCCAATCACATATACTTGACTTCACATGTATTGAGTTCACATAAAATGAGCTCCTACTGTACATTCCTTTGTGTATTCTGTGCCTTTTCTTCTACACACCAAAGACCTGTTTTCTGATCTGAGCTTTTCTGCCTCTGTCTTTACCCCTACCCATAGGGACATATGGACTTTTCAGAGAGGATTAGCATCTCTGGTGTAAGGGCTAGCTAAGACCTTTCCAAGGCTGATCATCCACCTTAAGTACCACCTTTCATCCACTCCCTTACCCATGACTCCAAGAAGCTGTAGGATGTCCTTGGCCACAAGCCAGTAGAACTGTCTCAGTGGACAGGCTAGCCCAGGTTGAGAGTAATCAATAGACATCAAAACCTTTAGTAAGTTAGAAGGGTCCCTATCCCAAGGATGTGAAGGCTTTCCCTGGATGAATAGGCAGATGAGAACAATTTGTTCCAATGGCCAAGAAGTAAGCTGAAGCAGACTCTTTGTAGCACTTAGAGTTTGGTCAGACATCAAGGATGCCAAGGTGATCCACTGTAATCTGGCCCAATGCCAGCTGTCTTGACTTCTGTCTTGCCATTGGACTTCAACAATTTTGGATGACAGAGTGAGGTTGACAACTTTGTACGACTCAGCCTCATTTAAATCCAATTCACAAGCAAGTCAAGACATCATACTATGATGTCATTGATCCTTTTTGAAAATGAAAGATGTACAGTAGTCACCAATCTATGGTTGGAGCAGTAGGTGTTTTATACTAGAATGTGTTTACACAATGACGATTTTCCTTCCTGAGGGCAAGGAGGTCATGTACTAGATTTAAATGATGCAGAGGACTAGGACTTAAAAGTTAAATTGGTATGGCTTCCCTATTACCTAAAAGCATTAAAAACAAACAAACAAACAAAAACAAACAGCCTATGGTGAAGTGGTTTTCCTTAGGTTTAACTGAATTCCCATTCTCCTGGAGGATGTCTTTGTGACCCAGTACTGCTGCTTTAGTAAATGTGTAGGTGGAAGAAGCAGCATCTATTAGAATTGGTAAGTGTATCCTTCTAAATCCTTTATTGTAAATAGATTCATTTTTATTGAATTTTCTAGTAAACAAGCATTTCATTGCCATCTAGTCCCAAGCCTGAATCACTGGGCTGGACTGAGCAAAGTGCAGTCCAAAAAATCTTTCGAAGTCCAACTCAAATTCTATTTTATAAGATCATAGGCCAAGGGCTGGAAGGAATCTTCGAGGCCATCTAGTACAGCCTATTCATTTTATAGATGATGAAATTAAAAGCAGGGAGGTTAAATGCCTTTCTTTTCTTGATCATTCCCTAGCCCAGAACCAGTGGCCATAAAAACAATAAGGCATTTGCATGGTACTTTAAGGCCTAGAAAATATTTTCTCCCTCTCAGACACCATACAGAACTCTTGTTTCTTCCTTGATACTTTAAGGCATTGCTCTGCTATTTCCTATGCTTAGGAGGTGCTCCCTACTTATCTCTGTTTCACAGATTCCAGGCTTCCTACAAGATTCATCTTCTTCCTGTTCCCCATTTGTTAGTACTCACTCTCTACATACACTCTGACTATCAGCCTCCTGAGGGCAGGTATTTCATCATGTTTTAAATCTCTGGTCCTAGCAGATTGCCTGGTACACAGTAGGCAATTAATGAATGTTTATTGAATTTAATTTAGTGCTTAATAGATGTTTGTTGAATAAGTAGATATCTTTTATACCACTCATCATGTGGGAGTCAGTGCTGCTGATATTACTAGAGTCTACCTACATACACTTTCTAGCCTACCATTGCCCTTTGGATCACCTGCAGTTTTACAGGCTTCTGAGATTGTGTTGTTTCATGATTTGCTCTTGAAAAAGCAAGCCATATTTCCCTGTTTTGCACCTGGGAAAAGAAAGAAAATTGAATGGAATTCTAGTACCAATAACATCAGTCACAGATAGGGCACATTCTCTACCCAAAGAAAATGCAAGCAATGGCAAATCACAAGATCTGTTGGTCTGTTATGAGGTTAAACTAAGTGGTAATGGATCCTAATGCTTTAATTATTTCCTTGATTTGTTTGGGGTTGATTGCTTTTTCAGAAGAGAGAAAGCAAATGCTTTCCTCTGGATGAACATAGCCCATCAAAAACTGGCATTTCCATGGTTCTCACCCACACATTTCCTGGCGAGGTTTGCCCCCAAGTGAATATTCTTTGTTCTCACTTGTGCTTGGGATCTATCATTCTTATATTGCTGTCGCATTCACCTCTGCTCTGACTGCATCAACAGCTGGAAATAACATTACCCGTATGGCATGGCCATATTTCTGTAGACTGATCTGGGTAATGGATAACCTGAACTATTCTCCCTGATAGATCTCTTCAGAAAATTTAGATGGAATGTACCACCTTGCCCCCAGAAGTCCCAAGGCAGGCATCCCCTGGGCTGGACATTCTATTAAATGTAGCTACATGTCACTAAAAGGTGAGGATGCTGAAGAAATGCATGGGGGATAGAAGGGCAAGGGTCACAGTCAATGACTAATGTAGAAAATGTAACAGTAAAGTGCAGGACATATGTCCCAGAGCCCCAGAGGCTTTTCTCACATATTGCATCAGCAACTATGTCCCTTTTCCCTTAGACTGCCTGGTATCTAATGAGTGCTTAATAAAGGTTTTATCTGTCTGTTTATCTTTCTAAATATTTCTATCTATCTATTATTTTATTATTTCATTGCCTATCTACCTTCCTGCCTATCTATCTATCTATCTATCTATCTATCTATCTATCTATCTATCCATCTATCTATCTCTTTACCTATCTGCCAATCTAATCTATCTCTCTATCCATCTACCATTTATCTAATTTATCTACCGCATCTAATTTAACTATGTATCAACTATCTAATGTATCTATCTTAATCTATCATCTATCTATCTATCTATCTAATGTGTCTGTTCTTTCTGTGTATCTAGCTCTCTATCTTCATCTGTCTGTCTATCATTTATTATCTATCTTTATACTTGTCTATCTCTCTATTTGCCTGTTAGCCCATCTGTCTATCATCTATCTACCTATCTACTACCTGTCTGTCTGTCTGTCTGTCTGTCTGTCTATCTATCTATCTATTCTATCATTTATCTCTCTATCTGCCTATCTAATCTATCCCTCTATTCATCTACCATTTATCTCATCTGTCTACCTCATCTATCTAATTTGACAATATCATCTATCTAATTTATCTATCTATCTTCATCTATCATCTATCTAATGTGCCTATTCTATGTATCTAGCTATCTTCAAATCAATCATGTATTATCTATTTCTCTGTCTGTCTCTCTATCTGCCTTGCAATCCACCTATCATCTATATACTTACCTCCCTACTACTTGTCTATGGGTCTATATTATCTATCTATCTGTCTTTCTATGTTATCTGTCTGTCTGTCTCTCTATCTACCTCTCTACCTTTCCACCCCTCTACTTATCTGTCTGTCTAACATTTAAATACCTTCCACATCAGAGGACCCAAGAAATAGACTCATATAAAAGGCTTCTCTCTGGATCCCTTTGCATGTGAATAGAATGTTTATATCAATGCAAATCCAAGGATAGTTACCAAGGACAAATGGGGTGAGGGGAATGAATTATAGTGTTGAGTAATCAATTGCTGTACTTGAAAGTACCATAAGGAGCACCCACACATATAAAAAGACAAAGACTCAGACCAATAAGATTTATACAAATGCACTGTCTCAGCTTATGTTCAGAGTTTGTTTTTTAGATGGGAATAAAGGTGAGGGGTAGTTGCAGCCAGTCTCCTTAGAGTGGGATTATTTAGCTTTCCCTCTATTCCAGATAAAAGAGTGAAAGAAAGGTCAATTTAGAATGCAATGGTTTGGCAATGTTTCTTATCTCTTTTAACCTCTTATTGCCCAATCATTTGCAATATTTACATAAATTAGGAAAAAAACTGTTTCTTCCCTTAAACCAAATCATGTCAGGCACATTTAAAATCTGTCAGTTCTTTCATTGTTTTAATTCTCTATTTGCTTCCTTTTTATTTGAATTCATCTTTTACATTTGCCATGTTTTTGCTTGTGTACCTCAACAGGAAGGTTGTTTATCCAACATTGCATAGTGGAAAATCAGTTAGATTTGGAGTCAGAGGAATTGTGTTTAAATCCTGGTTTTACCATTTTGTGATCTTGGACAAATCATATCATCTTTTCCATGAAATGAATAGTATAGACTAGATATCCTCTGAGATTCCTTCTAGCTCTAGATCTGTGATCAAAGTCACTTAACCCTCTCTGAGTCTCAGTTTTCTCATGTGTTGAACTGAACTAGATCACTTGTAAGGTATTCCTGCTCTGGAATTATGATCTCTGAGGTTCTTTCCAGTATCCTAAATATTAGATTGGATACTGTTTCTGGGGAGATTATGGGCTCATGCCCTCTCCACTCGGTTTATCAAGATGAGCTTTCTTCCTCTGCGTCCTCCCAAAGGCTCTGACTTTATCCACTGTCTCTTCTCTCAATATGTTCTCTACCTTGGGAATTTGTCATTTTTCCTTAGGAGCTCACTCACTCCCAGTGTCCAGGCAAAATGAAGACACTCCCTGCCTTGCTATGCTGACAACATTTCAAATCATACAGTCCAATGTCTCTGGCAGAACAAGGTATCAGTATAAGAGAGAGAAATGCCACTTGCCAGGAAAGGAAGAGGAAGAATGTAACCCTCCCGAAGATGGTTGAAGAAGTTAGGAAGCAAATTACATTGAAGTTAAAGTAGCCAGGGGCAAACCTAAGAACAAAGACCAAGACTAAAGAATCATAGATCAAGAAGTAGGTGGGATGGGAGCAGTTCAGTAGCTCAATGAGCAGAGTGCCAGGCCTAGAGACAGAAGGTCATGATATTATGGAGATAGCTGACTTGATTCATAAAGACTTCCCCATCTAAATAATTACAAGCACCCCAATAAAGTTAAAAAGGTTTATTAGGGAGATTAATGGCTGGGAGGCAGCTCCCAAATAGGAGTCTGCCTGCCTAAAGTGACCAAAAGTGTCATTTTTATTGGTTTTTATGGGGGAGTTGAATACTGGACAAACAAAGGAGAAGGAGAAATATGACTTACAGGTGAATTTAATGGGTGAGGACTGGAGGTGGTGACTTCTGTGATTTTGGGAAGGGCTTGAGGCTGACATGTGTCCTCAAGTACTGATCATTTTGAGAGGAAGAGGTGGCCTAAGGTTAACATTGTAACTGACAAGAGCAGGTGACTGAGGGGAAGACTTTGGGTTGAAGAAGTTGCTTATTAGGAGATATGCAGATCTCAGAAAAGTGGAGCATGAATACCATCTTTATTTCTTTATCCAAAGTCATCAGGGATGATCTTCTCTGGACAGACAAGATTAGAAAAATCCTTTATTCATCTTCTGAAACTTCTGAGTTTTCCCCTCCCCCCCAACACTGGGTTGAAATCTGGCCTCAGTTACTTCTTAGTTATATGGCCATGGGCAAGTCACTTAACCCCCATTGCCTAGCCTTTACCTCTGTTCTGTCTTAGAACTAATACCTAATTTTCATTCTAAGATGGAAAGTGTGTATAAGGGGATGATCAAGAGCAAAGAAAAAATTTGAAGTTTGAAGGGATGCTTCAGAAGAGGGACAAATGAAACCCTCTCAGGACCTGTGGGGGATGGGATAGTTCCATCAAGGTTCAAGACCAGTTGGAGGCGGAGAGAAAAAAATCTTCTTATCTGGGACTCTTTGGAGCTAAGTGGAAGAAGTACTAATCTCAAAATCCTTTTGCTTGAATTGAATGAAGATCTCAATTTTCTACTGAAACTAATTTTGGGATAGACTCTTTTTCCCTTAGGAGAACCCAGAGCTTAGCCCTGAAGAATTCTCCTTGATCAAATCCTCAAGAATTATATTAGGAAAGAAATATTAGGCACCTTCCTCTTTCCCTCTGCCCTTTCCTTCCTTTCCTCTTCTTCAACAACCCTATACTCCAATAAATTAGACACCTTGAGTTATACCAGGAATTGATTCAGTTTATGTAGTAGGAGGGGAATTTCAATCTATCAGTTAAGAAGGAGGCTGTGAGAGAACAAACTTACCTTGTAGTCTAAACTGCCTGACTCCATTGATAACAACCCGGCTCAGTGAAAAACAGAGGAAGTGCCACAAAGAATTCAATCCTCTAATAGCTGTTCAGTGGTTCCTTCCTTTTTCTAAGTCCCCCTCGCTATTAGAATTTAGCACCCCAGGAAAAAAGCCAGAATCCATCCCAGGCAATTGAAATAAGGGTTGTCAGTTGGAACCCCAAAAAAAGGGTAGCCATATTTTGAAGGGGTAAGGACAGAGGAGTTTGGAAAAGAAACCATAATGCTGCAACTTATTTTCTGGGCATTGTGCATATTGTATAATCTGCAATACAAGTGTTATGATGGATACAGAAGAATTAATAGCTAACAGTACTTCATTCATCCCCATGATACCATTCTCCCATTCTATAGTTTGGCAGGTGATGACTCAAATCTATGTGATTCTCATGGCCACCATACAAACCTTCTCTTACCTAATATTTGTTCAAAGGATGTTATCTCCAAAGAAGTCTGCACAGATACTTGTATTAGACAGCAAATTAGAAGACTTGATCCAGAAAATGTGTAACGAATACTTGGCAAAAAAAGAAAAGGACAATGCTAGGGAAATGGTGGACACACCCAATGATATGGTTGGGGACAAAGTTGATTTAGAAAATTATAAAGACAAGACAAATGACAACACAGTTAAGGAAAGGTTTCTGACAATAGCAGACAGGAAAACACAACTGAGGTCACAGGGACTCATAAAATCCTGCCTCTTCATGACGTGACAAAAATCACAGATGGAGCTGGTGTTTTATACTCAAAAGTGCACAAGCCTTTCACCACCCAAGACTTGGACTCCCTGAAAAAACAATTTTGGAAATTCCTATCCAAGCCCTACAAGTGTCTCAAAGAGCTGAAACAGGACTTCAAAATTTATGAGCCCAATTTTGACAATATTGATCTTATTATGGGAGAAGTATTCAGCCCCCATGGACAGAGACAATTTGTAGAAATGACCAGGCAAGATGAGAGCTTGACAGATTGGCCTAGGGCACAAGAATATGAGGATTTCAATTTCGCTAGACTGGCTAATTTCACATATCTTAAAAGATGGAGAGAAGACCTTCTCCAAGCAATAAAGTCATTTTGCTCTAGACCAAATGCTTGGAGCAAATTTGACAGGATGGTATAGGAAAAGAATGAGAACCCTGCCACTTACATTGGCAGATTAACAGAAAACATAGAATCCATTATGGGAATTAGCTAGGACTCACAAGAATCAGAGGCCTATATCAGAAGGCAGTTTTTTTAAGGGATGCAACATCCAATTAAGAAATTTCTTTAGGAATTTCTTCCATAAGTGTGATACCATCTCTATTTATGAACTAAGGGACATAGCAACATTCTTCTATGAAAATCAGAAAGAGCAGGAGAGGAGAAAGATGAAAAACGAAAAATGCAAAGTACTGAAGACACGCTGAGACCAAAAAAAAATAAATAATAATAATAATAATTGAGGAGGTGAAAAGCCTAAACACAATCAAAACATACTCTAGACCTACTTACCAAAATTAAAGGGGTCAGAGAGAAACAAGGAAATGCTTTTTATGCAACAGGGTTGGTCACATAGTCAGAGATTGCTATTTAAAGAAGAAATATGAACAGGGTAATAATATAAACACAAGAAATCAGGCAAATAACCAAAGCAAGACTTATAATAGGAACACTACCACTTGCAACTCACACTGCTCACTAAAAGACTCACAAATGCCAGATTTAAAATCTAAGCAGGAAGCTATACAAAAAGGTACAAAACCACACTACTCTGATGTTGTGGCAAAAGGGAGATATACAGCATGAAGCCAGGATCCTAAGTTATTAAAGCAAAAGATTATGTATGGGAGAAATGATTGGACTAGTGTCAACAAGAAGAAACAAAAGGGTTGAAATTAAAATATAAAAAGGGAGATGATGCAAAGATACCACAAGGGTGGTACCTGCAAATGGATTTATAGGTTCTGTGAGAGTTTCCCCTGAAGAATTAAAACAAGGCTCTAGTATAAAGCAGAAATAAGTTATGGAGATGGAAACTGAGATTAGAAATATAATTGCAGAGATGAAACAAGATGTAGAAAGTTCAGAAACAGGGAGCATAGTAACTGGACAAGAAAAAAATCAGAGAACAAATTAAAACATATCTGGAAAATTTCTTTCGGTGAAGATTTGGTTTAGGGATTGATCAAAGAAAGTGTTATAAAAACTTGCAACAACAACACCATGAGTAGACATCAGCAAAAAGGAAACAAAATCACAATTGTCAAGGGTAAAATTAGGGTTGTTGACTGAATATATTATTTTAGTGGTCACCAGGGGTTTAAATTCAATCCCAATAAAATACTCAAGTCAGTTTGGGATTTTTATGGTGGTTAAATTACAATAGTAGGAAGAAATTAAGAAGAAGAAGAGAGAGGAAAGGGTATAAGATTTCTCCGGCCTAGCCTAAGGTAAGGGAAGTTCAGAGACCTCAGCCATGAGGTCTCCTCCAAGATTTAATCTAACTCAGCTTCCAGCCATGAGGTCTCCTCCAAGATGAGGGGCCTCCTAGGAGGATAGTGCTTTAAGAGGTAAAGGAAAGGAGGAATCCGCAGCCACTCACCAAGGTCACTCAGGGAAGATGCCCTACCTAACCAAGCTACAAAACCAAAACCTGCAAGCATGCCAGGAACACCACCACAAGCTCCCAACACTGAACCATGAGAGCCCAACCTCACGATGAGAGAGACTGGAGAGAGGAAGTGAAGCAAAATATATAGGCAGTTCTTTATATCACTTCCTGCATCTCACATGTACCAATGGTAGCTTAAGCTTGACTTAGGGCAGCCCAAGGGGTCTGTCAGTTGTTTCTTATTTGTCACTTGCTAGCACATGTTGGTCATAGGACATCCTCCTCACAGTTAATCCTTAAATGGGGGTGTATACATTCTTGGTTGCTAGAATTCTAAAGACTAAGCAGGGTGGAGTAAATCTAAAATTCACACAATTCTCTAAACCAAGTCAACACTGTGAAAGCAAAGATAACTGTTACTAAAACACCTATAACTATAGAAACTGGATACAAAGTCAAGACTCTCAAAGAACTGAACAAATTCCCACTTGAACTAATTGAAAGGAGAGAAGGCTGCTTAGTTCATACTCCTGTAGAAAAAAGAACTAGTTTGAACCCTGAAGCTAAAATATTTCATCCATTACAGTATGTAAAAAATAGATTAGAACTCTGGACTTCAATCCCCACAAGCCCTTGCTCCACTTCCCCAAAATGCTTTGTAATCTCATGGGAATTCTCAGGTGGGCCGAGATCGAAAAGGGATTTAACCTGATTACAAAGGCTCTCTCTCTGTCTTTTGGACTTCCATTTTGGGACAGACGTGGCTCTTTCCATAATGTAGGTGAGGTCTTATCTAGGCCTCTGGCCTAGGCATGTGTTTTTTCTTACTTGTATATTCTTAAATCCTTAACTTTTAATAAACCTCTAAAAATATAATACTCCTTGTAGAGAGAAACTAATTTCTACCTGCCTCAGTCTCCCCTAAATTTTAATCTTGACAAGTATAACAAGGAAAATTCAAATTTAAGTGATTATACATCTAGAAATGGGGTCAATAGTACAAATCAAATTCAAATTCTTGACAGGCTGACCTCATTTCCAGAATATACAACAGAAAAATTTGAAAATATGGATAGGATGCAGTACATAGCAACTGCCAAGGTGACTCAATTTTCAAACAGCCAGCATGATGTCAAAGTTCTAATTGCAGGGAACATTTCTGTCCATCTGAGTGAAAAACAGAAGGCAGCTATCCTTGGTTTTGATTCATTTTCTCAATCAGTAAAACAACTTACAGAACAGAGTATTAATGAAGATCAGTCAGGAAATGAATTAAACCAAGAAATTTTAATTAGTCCAACCATACAATCAACAGCTGATGTAGGGGCAGTGCAAACCAATGACATGACAACTTGTTCATTGACAACTAATACACCTGAACCATATGTATGGAGTAAAGTGGGAAAGAATGAATACACAGATCTCAGTAATACAGGGGAAAGTACATCTGTACTAAAGTCATTCCCAGAAGAGAACAACATAAAGGGAATGGTTTCTATCTCAACAGATTCAAAAGAGGGGGCATATAAACAAAAACTTGAGACAAAAGATATGGTAGAACCTGTACATTTTAGTAATAGCATAGCATATCTTCAGGAAGCAGTAAACATTCAAGAATTTAATTTGTTACCACAGAAAACAGATCTAGAGCTTATTACTGGGAAACAGCATGAAAAACAATTGAGAAATGTAGAAATCACTGAAATGGGGTTAGACCAAGACACAAAACCTGAGTTAACAACACCTGACACAAGATTACATGTAACTGAACAAAATCCAATGAAAAACCTGAAGATTATAGAAATCAGTGACCAAGAGTCAGACTCAGACCCAGATGATACAATACCAAATGGTACAATAATAGTAGATCAAGACAGTGATGAAGAATGAGAACCCTATGACTACATCAAGCTCGATGATAAAGTTCACAAAGCCTGGGATGAGTGGGACATAAATTGGCATAGTAAACACCTGGATTCAGAAGAAACAAGCTTTTCTGAATATGATTCTGATGATGAAGCAATTATGAACATAGGAAACTCTTTGTCAGTAGAGGAAATATTTGCTGTTGTTGTAGTCAATAATGAAGAATTTGTAAGGAAATTTGACTTCGGGGGGGGGGGACAATGATAATGAATTAGAAGAAATATACTAGAGAACAAACTAGAGAAGAGATAGATATTATCACATCTATTTTCTCTAACCTTCAACATATTAACATAACAAACACCATCTGTAGAGGAGAGTTGAGACTAGGATTAGTTTGAGTTCCATAGGGTAGCATACAACACGAAATCTTATAAGAACCCAGACTAGTACTAGGAATAAGATCTGACATGTGAACAAAGAAAAAATTTAATCAAATTAAGAAAACCCCTAAGCTCATGATGACAAAACTCTTGCTACATAACTATGACAAGTCCAAAGACCCCAGTAAATGAAGATGGGAAAACATCTAAGATGCTATTGGAGTACCTGACCCACGCAGGATGAATTCATGAATCTGATATCAAAGGCATTTAAAACCAATTTACAGAGGAGAACTGAAACAGGTTACCCATATCTCTCATCCTCCACCTAGAAAACAATCTCTACAGGGGAAGGAAGAGAGGGAGGGTATACTATGAAGGTATTACCTAATAGTTTCAGGCATCTCACAATAAACAACATTATGCCTACAATATTGAGAATAATATAGAAGACTTGATGAAGCATTCTGAAGAGAATGCAAAATAAATATAGGAGAATCAGAAGTAATACCAAACGCCCTACCAACAACTTAAATTGTCCCTACAAATGAGAACTACAAGAATAAAGAAGAAAAAAACAGAATAAAGGCACTGCAAAATAATACAAGATAGTCCTAGGTATCAAGAAAATAGCTCCAGATAACAATCTCTGCTGATAGTAAAACAAACTCCTGCTAATGGAAAAACAAAAACATATCTCTGCTAACACATAACATCTTAAAGCATTCCTGTTTATATCAATAATCAAGGTTAAATCAAGAGTAAAAGAAAGTTTCTATAACCAGATCTTCAGATATCCAAATTTCCCGATATCCAAGTCTCCACAGATCCAGATCTCCAAATGAACAGATATTCAAATTACAAAAATTCATATAAAATCTTACCATAGGATACACTTATAACAGATTATAAAACTACATAGCATATGCTCATACATGAAGATTCACACTGTAGAAGACTGACATGCATGCATAAAGATATCATACTTAAAAACTGTTAAAGTAGGATTTTTTGGGTAAGGGAAACACAAGAGGAAAAAACATAAAAATCTGCTTTCTTTGTTTTAGAAGGGAAAGGAATAAGGGCCTAGGGATTTGTTTATGTCTATTCTTATTTAAAACTAACTAAACTATACTAACTAGGTTAAAAAAAAAAAACTTAACCAAATACCCAAATCTCACAGCAGGGGTCCAAAAACAGAGCCAGGATCTGTTGTTGTTACATATCCAAGTAAGTCCTGATGTCCAAGTAAGACTGATGCTGCCAGCAGCTAGATACAGGAACTACTTTCTCAGTTTGAACACAAGGAAATCTTCTTGTCTTCCTCTCAACTTTCTCATGAGACCAGAAGAAAGTCCCTTGGCAAAGATGGAATCTTCACCTAAATCCCTCAGGCTTTGGCTCCCATGTGACCTTTGGTCACATGTCACTGTCGATCATTCCTAGGTTTGCATTTCTCAGTTCTTTACACCAGTTTTGCAAATTGCAAACCTTTTTATCCTTCATCAAAATGCATATGCACACATTAAGAAAATCAATCTTACACACATGCATGATCCTCTATTTTAAAATCATCAGAGAACACAGGACTTCAATCAAGGTGAGACGACAGGCAAATATGAATGCTCTACAGAGGAAGACACAGGACCTGTATATTTGCATTCAACCAACACCAAGGACACCAAAAGAACTTTAAAATCAAAGACTAATGATAATGGGTCACTTAAGATTATTCGTCATACATGTTAATTTCACATATAGGTCAATGCATGCATATTTATATCAAAATCATAACATAAAGAGGAGTCAGAGATGAGTATGTAACAATTCATAATTAGAACACATTTATTTCACACTGATATGTTGGGTTGCATCAAAATAGGATCAACCTATTTGAGCTTCTGCAGGACCCATGCAGGCAAGAAGTTACAAAGATTCTTGTCTGAATGACTTCTGGTCAAAACTCATGTAAAAATGTATCATAGTTGTACATATGTAAATTTTGTACTGAAAGAACAATATACATTTGTAGAATACTAATGGATTAATTTACTAACATAGTATAAGGATATACTAATAGACTAACCATTAATTAACACATAGGGAAAGATTAGTTTAGGGAAGTTTCAAACTCGAGATAGTTTAGGGACAGAATGATACTATATCTTATGATTAGTTTAAAAGACATATAGTTACCTTAAGAGTAAATAGAGGTTATAGGAGTTCATAGGTAGTACAATTGTTATGGTTCATTGTGATAGGAAAATTAAGTTTGTTACAAAAATGTTACAATTGTTGAATCTGTTGCTTGTGTTCAAAATACTTCTCTATTTCAATTTTACTTTCCCTACCTTTTCCACTTTCCTGTAAACTCTAAACCTTAGTTTAGGATTTAGAAAGAATTAGGATAGTGAGAATAGATTAGGATTTGTTATTTGAGATGGGGTGGAATATTTAGAATAGTATATTTCATAGAATAGATAGAATACATTAGTAAATTGTTACAGTAAGTATTGAACTAACATGCAAAATCTGACTGACTTTGTATGAACACTGAAATGGGGGATTGTGAATAAGGGGATGATCAAGAGCAAAGAGAAAATCTGAAGTTTGAAGGGATGCTTCAGAAGAGGGGCAAATGAAACCTTCTCAGGACCTGCAGGGGATGGGAGAGTTCCATCAAGGTTCAAGACCAGTTGGAGCCAGAGAGAAAAAATCTTCTTATCTGGGACTCTGTAGAGCTAGGTGGAAGAAGTACCAATCTCAAAATCCTTTTGCTTGAATTTAATGAAGATCTCAATTTTCTACTGAAGCTAATTTTGGGATAGACTCTTTTTCCTTTAGGGGAACCCAGAGCTTAGCCCTGAAGAATTCTCCTTAATCAAATCCTCAAGAGTTATATTAGGAAAGAAATATTAGGGACCTTCCTCTTTCCCTCTGCCCTTTCCTTCCTTTCCTCTTCTTTCAACAACCCTATACTCCAATGAATTAATCAGTTAAGAAGGAGGCTGTAAGAGAACAGACTTACCTTGTAGTCTAAACTGCCTGACTTCATTGATAACAACCCAGTTCAGTGAAAGATAGAGGAAGTGCCACATAGAATTAAATTCTCTAATAGCTGTTCAATGGTTCCTTCCTTTTTCTAAGTCCCTCCCACCCCACCCCGCCCCCTATTACAAAGTTAAGAGTTTAAAAAAGAAAGAAAGAAATAAGAAAGATCTTAAAAGGCAGCTATTCAACTTCCTTATTTCAAAGATGAAGAAACTAAGACCTTGAGTGAGGTATTAAGGGATTTGCCCATAAAATCACAGCTCATAAGTGGTGGATGAGAAGCAGATAAAGATACAAAGATAAGTCTAGTTCCAAGAAAGCTGACTAGACAGTGGGTCTATGGATAGCCAGAGGAGACATGGGGAGTCACAGCTGGCAGGACTGATGATTTGACAGACTGCCCTTTAGCTTGGCTGTAGTGTCAATTTGTACCCCTGGGGCATGACCTTGCCCCACCCCTCCCCTTTCCTTTCTGTTTAATATCTTGCAGCTGTGTTCTAAGCTGACTCTGACACCAACTCAGTATGTCCCCAAATTGATTGGATTATCCTTTCCCTCTCTCCCAGCCCTTCTTTGTCTCTTGACTTTTCCATTCTTGTCAATGGTAAAACACACATTTGTGATACCTTTGTGTCTCCTGGACACCCTGTCCTGTTTTTCCTTCATATTCAATCAGTTACCAAGTCCCACTGATTCCTACTCTACCTGTAATTCCTCCTTTGTTTACTATTAGTACCTTAATAGAAGTCTCCTTGGTGGGATCTCTGTTTTATACAGTGCCCCGAAATTAATCTTCCACATTCACAGGAAAGATCGTGTCACTTCATACCCTTCACTTCATACCCTTCAATGGCTCTCCATTGTTTATTGAATAATGCTTAAATGCCTTACCTATGAATTTAAGGCTTGACACAGTCATTTTCAGATTTATCTCTTCCCCAACATTTAAGTCATCTGGACTGTTCTCTCCCTTCCAAACAAAAACAGCATTTTCCCATGTCTATTCATACAATTATCCATATCTAGATTAGTCCCACTGTCCCTTGAATATGTTCTCAATATGTTCTCTACCTTGAGAATTTCATTGTTTTCTGTAGGAGCTCATTCACTCCCAACATCCAGGCAAAATGCCTGCCTTTTGAATACTAACCATAGTGTAAGAGGCAATATAAACACTACCTCCTCATTGAAGCCTTCCCTGATCATCCTAGCCAAAAATCATTCTTGAGAAAGAAACTATGCATCAGAGGTGATAATGATAAGTAACACTTATTGCTACACACAGTTCTAAGCACTTTACAAATATTTCATTTATACCAACATATACACAACAAGATATACAAATATACAAAATACTAAACACACATTTTCAGATGTGTTTAATGTGTTGGTTTGTTTTGCTTGACAATACTTATTTGGTTATAAGAAGGAGTTCTATAGGAAAAGTGCAAAAAAATAGTGGTTAATGATAGAGATATAAAAAGTATAGGAAAAAGGCTTCAATAAAGCATTAAAATTATGAGAAGAAAAAAATTAGAAGACAAAAAGAGATCAGTCTTGTTACTCTCTTGTTAAACTGAGTATGTTCTTAAAAATAAACTGTAACAGGTCATAGGTTTATATACTATCATCTTTGATATTTGTGTTTATTGATAGTTTTAAGTTCATAATAAAACCTAATATAAAAAAGAGGTCTAAGAGCAGATCTGGATTGGGGTCAGGATGGAAATCAGAAATGAGAGTAGGAAGAGGAGAGTCTGGTGATTGATTGAACTGGAATTACAGGGGAGGGAAAGAAGAGAGAGAAATGAAAAGAGATTCATGGGCATACTCTGTCTGAAAGCTTAGTCCATTTCTATAGGTCAGAGCCAGTCTCTATCTCTTTGTATTTTCATTAGACCACACTATTTAAGAACAATAACAGAATCTTTGTAAAGAAAAGCAATTTACTTGTTTCTGATCCACAGGTATAAGCATTATCTACAGTGGGAGGATTTGCTAGGCCACAAGAGAAGATGCTACTAAAGTAATGCTGGTATAATAAGTAATAAGAAGTACCAACATATGTAATAAGTAGTATAAATCATTACAAACTGAGTTATCCCCCAGAGTGGTATGCCCTTCCTAATTCATATGCAGATAGTGTGTGTGTATGCATGTTTGATTGTGTTGCTCATGTGGATTATGTATGTCCACTGAGAGTCTGTCTAAATGTGAGTTGCTTGGGAGGCATGAATAGACACCTCTAGAGTATCCTCATGGTAATCCTGTCCAAGGAAGTCTTTAATTTCTGCCAGGAGGGAAAGCAGGTAATCGATGCCAGTGGCTGGCCACTCCACTGTCCTCAGAGAGGGGAGACCAGGCTAGAATTATATCTATCCAGTCTTCAATCTATTGCTAGTCTAAGAAAAATAATTCTTAGGTTCAAGTTGAGCTTCTGTTCACTATCAAAATGGGGAAATGTGGGAAATCCCAAGCAACTTGACCAAGGCTTGACTCCCTCCCAACGAAATATTAGTTCTATAAGAACACACAAAGAAAGGAGCAATGAAACCCATTTATTCAAACTGAGAGTGAACAAATTAGAGAAGGCATAAAGATGAATATATATATATATATGTATATATATATATATATATATATATCAGAAAATATACAGAATTGAATGAACTCTCCCACTGGCAGTGACATATCCCAGGTCCAGTAAAAAAGAGACAGACAGTCAGACAGAGGGACAGAGACAGACACAGAGAAACACACAGAGACAGAAACTGAAAGACAGAGACAAAGAGAATGTGTGTGTGTGTGTGTCTCAGTAAGCTAGGAATAAGGACATAATCATGATGTGGGCTTTCTACATGTCCACTTCTTCACAGAGTCTTTCTATCCAGGTATGCTTCTCTGAAAAGCATCTGCAACCTAACGAGGTAGAGGTTTAATGAGATCGCTCATTAAATTGGAAGTCAGAAGACTGTCTTCTTTTGTCTCTTCTTTCAAGCTCTCCACAGCTTTGTCCCTCATACAGGCTCAGAGCAATGAGTAATCTTGCTCTACCAGTGAATAGAGCTATCTAAATAGGCTTTGAGATGAGGTTTATCCTCATGTAGGCTATGTATTGAGAATTCAGAGACCTTAGAGATCATGGACTTCAACCTCTTATTTTAGAGAGGCAGATGCTGAGGCTTTGAGACATTAAATGATTCAGCCAAAGTCACAAAGGCAGTAAGTAGCAGAATCTGGATTTAAGTCGCTTCAGGTCAAATAGAATGTAGACCCCACTTCTTTCCATTGATCTATATCTAGATCAAATTCCTCCCAGACAGCCATCCTATATAATAAAGCATTAAAAAGGTGGAAGGAGAAGAAACAGTTCAACAAAACTAACCTATACATCAAGCAAGTCTGATGACATATGTAATGTTCTAGACCCATTATATCCTCTTCTCTCCAGAGAAGGAGGTACATTTTCTCTTCTCCTGATCATTATAATTACATAGCTTTTAGATTTCCCCTTCTATTTGTGTCATTGTATTTGTTGGAGGTATTGTTTCCCTAGTTCTGCTTATTTCACTCCGCATCAATTTATATGTCTTCCAATACTTCCCTGTATTGTTTATATTCATCTCTTCTTTCTGCAATACATCCATGTCCCAGAAATGAACAACTACTTCATTTCCATTTCTTTGCTATTATGTTATATCAAGTCCTATTTTCACACTGAAGGTTTCTCTTATAATTTCAGCCCACATTGATACCTTGCTTTTAAAACTCATTTTAGTTAATTTTCTGTAATGTAAACTTAACATTTTAATCTCTAATTAAATGGCAAGGTATTGGAATGAAAAGAACACTGCACTTGAAGTCAAGACACCTCAGCTCAAATTTTATTTCCAATATTTAATGGAACTTGTTACAAAATTGCCTAACTTCTCTCAATTTTGATTTCTTTGTTTATCACTACCTCATAAGAATGTTTTAAGGAAATTGCTTTCTGAAAACTTAAGATGCTATATAAATCTCACATACTTCCTAGCTGTGTGACCCTGGGAAAGCTACATAACCCCAACTGTCTAGCCCTTACTTCTCTTCTGCCTTGGAACCAACACTTAGTATTGATTCTAAGATAGAATGTAAGGGTTTAAAAAAAAGCTATATAAATTTCAAGAGACTAAATAGACTCTTTCACAGGGGTCTAAATATTTTTAAGTTGAAATATTCCCAAAGCCATGCCATTTATAATCAACCAGAGAAGTAGCTAGCAGATGCCTTCAAACTAAGATTGCGTATTCTTTTGACTGGCTTTTGTAAACCTCAAAATTTCTTAGACTTATAAATGTTGGAAATTTCACCATTGGGAAATTTCATACTTGAAAAATTTCCTATTGATAGTGGGTCTTGGCTATTGGAATGTGAACCCCATTGGCATGAGAGTTTCCTCCTCCTCCCTTCTTAAGATTACTTTAGGACAGAAACCTTTTGCTGAACAATGGAAAGGACTTTGACCTATGCTTAAGCATAGAACAGGAATTAGAGTCATGATTGATTTTAGAATTGATACAATGGAGATACTTGGAATCAATCTCCACTCTACTCAGTCCTAACAGGATTGAGGAAAGGCTGCAGCATAGATCAAAATTTAATTATTCCAATCTCTACCCTACTCAGGTTAACAGGATTTAGGAAGGGCTGTAGCAAAGGATCAAAGATTTAATTATTTGAAAATATGACCTTCAACAGACATGTGCAAAGCCAGAGACCTCTGGGCGGTCCTGGGTTAACCTAGAGCCTCCATTGGCACAGGGAAATTGATGGACAGTGATTGGGAGATGTGAGAACTGAGGGGAGGGAACTTGGATGGTTTCCTTAAAGATAGAGGGCTCTGAAGACTCAGGGTGGTGGTTGAGGAGTTTGTCTGAGTGGTTGGAGTGTGCTCTGAGAAGCTTGCTCTGAAGGAAGCTGAAGGTGGGGGCCTCTGAGACTGTTTCTCCATTTTGGTCACGTGAGTAATAGGGACTGATCTCTTTTCTTTGCCCTAGCTATCTAAGGGCTTGGGCCTTTTGGCCCAGCCTAAACAGAAGGGGTATTTAAGCCCTATTCCCTTCTCTCCCTTTTCTCTCTCTCTATCTCTAATTCCTTTCTTCCTCCTGTTGTAATTAAACTCCATAAAAGATTGACTGCTGACTTGAGTTTTCATTTAGGAATTACATAGCTGAATTCCTTGACGACCTTAAATTAATATATATCAGTCTTTTTAAAGTGATTTCCTTGTCACACTTTCTACTGTTCTAGCTGGAAGTCTTGAACAATAGTCTACTATCAGATTTGGTATTAAAAATATATATTTTAAGCTCCTTTTAAACCTCTGAAAACATTTTTGGATATTCATAAAGATATACATGATAAATGTCTGGCTGATTGATTAATTGGATAAAATAGTGGAAGGAAGACTAGATATAGAATCATTGAATCCTAACATTGGAGCTAAAAGAAAAAATCAGCTAATATACTAATTTTACAGATGAGGAAACTGAGACCCATGGAGATCAAAGGACTTGTCTAGTATCCCACAAATAGAAGGGACAGAGAGTAAGAATTGAACCCTAGTTTGTTGATAGTGTTCTCTTCACTTAGTGATCTAATATTGAATTTTGGCTGTGCAATTGCTTCTTCCATCTTGGAAAAATCCCCTCCCCTATCTAAGCTTTAGTTTCTAATGATTAAATTGGGTGAAATATCTAAGGTGACTTCCAGGCCTAGTGATATGCTGGAGCTAGCTCATACTGACTTCCAAGAATCAATTATTTCAAAAAATTAAAATTGCTTTTTTAAAAAACAGTTCTTAAGTTTTTAATGTATTTATACCTCAGAAGGCTGCAAAGGGTACAAAAGGACTTGATTTATTGTTCTGTTACTTTTCTAAACTAAAGTGTTGGATAAAATGTTAATAAATAAATCATAAATGTTACAAATCAGGGCTTGATTTATTGTTTTATTGATTGTCTAGACTTACAAAAGTGATGGAGAAAATGTTAATGCTGTAGTTTAAATTTTAAAGGGTGTTGGGTATACATTTTCCTTTTTTCAGAGATTTGGTTAAACATTTTCTAGCATGCTCACTCCTGAGGAAGTTTGTAGCTGGTCAAAGACTCAGAGAGATGGAAGTGGGATTGAAGGTAAAGATAGAGAAGATACATTTGCCTTAATAAAGATTTTTTAAAAATAGATCTGAAATATGCACATTTCATCATCAAGACAGTTAATAAGATTTTCTTCCCTATTTTCATACCTCCTCTTCCCTCTCCCACCTCACTTCTCCAAAATTCACTCTCTTCTTTTTTGTCACTATTTTTCCCCCTTCCAAGTCTGTCTGTAGAATTTCAAATAAATTTCAAACTGATTTCATTTATTAAAAAAATGGTGGGAGGTCCTCCACTCAGACATTCTTGGATATCATCATCCTGAGTGGCAATGAACAGAGTTCATTGAGTTCCTTTTTCCAGAATGCCAACTCAGAAAGCCTAGATGCTTTTCTCCTCCAACTGACATCATCACCCAGTTATTAAGTATCTTTCTGTACTTGATCTATCAGATTCAAGTGAAGAAATGCCAGTAAGAAGTCACTTAGCAGGAAATGGCCCATGTCTGTACTCAACGCTGCTTGCAAGGAGAGCCTAACATGAACCTGATAGAGAGAATAATAGTGATGCCAGTGATAAACTCTGCTGGAAGACTTCAGAAAAAAATATAGAGAATTTATAAGCAACTCTCAGGACACAAAAGATTTCTGTGATAAAGTTATATGAGCAGTTAATAATCTCACCAGCAGTAGAAAGCTATCATCTCTGGCTATGTGTGTATTAGAAGATAACTTCAAATTGAAAGATATCTCCCTTGAGGGCAATACATTAAATTCAAGAGTAGTAAAAAGCATAATTTTAAGATATGGGAAGAAAAAATAGAGTTATTGGGAAGAAAGAGATGGAGAGGGAGAAAGAGGTCAAGTGTCTGTATGTCTATATGTGTGTATGTTACATGAATGTTGAGGAAAGATGAATAAGAAATGTGAAAGATGTGGTTTTACCCTAGATAGAAACTTGAGGAAATACTTAATTACTTATGAGATTCCTAGAAAGGAAATTGGGCCATCAATTGAGTTCATAGGAGCTGAGGTGGGGAACTGATTAATCAACTCAGAAGTCCTTAAATTAGTAACTAATGAAAAACAAATTTGCTTTTTTTCTCTCCTCATTAATTTGTATTATGTGAAGGAAATTGCATTGACAGTAAACAGTAAAGAACTTAGCATTCTGCTAAAATAGAGAACACCACTGGATTATTAAATAAATACACAACAGTCTTCTCCAATTATTTACTGTTTATAAAGTGCAATGAGATTCCGAGATGAAAGGTGCTATAACATTGTAAACCATTCTATTATTGTTTCTACAACAGCCACAAATGGAAAAAGATGCTTAGGATACATAGGAATGAATGTCTGTACAAGATAAACATCATGTAAATGGGGGGAAAGCATGATAATGATTATTATCTCCTAGTTCCTAGGAATTATAATTCCCTCAGGGAGAATTACAAATTCATATGCTGGCTTTGAAAGATACATTTCTCTCTACTTGCTCTAAGGGCAAGGGGTGAGAGAAGAAAGGTTAAAGAGGACTGGTTAACAGCTGTACCACGTATGGACCATTTTTATTTTTTTTTGTAAATTCTATTTCCCTCACTAGGGAATGGTGAAATTGACACAGATGCTGATAAATGTGCCACAAGCAAAGGAAATCTGATCAACGTCACAAGGCTGCTACTCACATAGGGAGAATCAAAGAGTTAAGTCAAATAGAATCATGGGATGATGAGGGGGAAAGGACCTTCAGAGGTCATACAATATGCCTGGATGGGAAGTTAGCTGTGTGGATCCAGTAATAAATTCCTGAGGGAAGTGGAGGAACATTGAAGTCATGAGCCAGTAGAAAGAGCTTTCCAAGCAAAGAAACAAATACAATCAGGTTGTACCATGAAAATCCCACAGAAAACAATTTGGTACTTACCTACATGTACTTTTTCAATCATTCATTCATTTATTCACCATTCATTTATTAAGTATCTATGCTTGCAAAAGATTGTGCTTTGTACTTGGGCTTTCCTAAGCATTTGGAAAAGAGCACTGAATTTGGAATGAGAGGACCTGGGTTAGAATTCCAGATCTAGGATGTTCTTGTGTGATCTTGGACAAGTCAATTAACTTCTCCAGACTTCAGTTTTCTTCATAAGCAAAAACAGAAGTTTAGACTAAATAATTGCCTAAGACCATTTTCCCCTGCAAATCTTAAGACCCTAAAATCTTAAAACATAGTTCCTGCCCTCAAGGAGTTTACAATTTAATAAGGGAGATTAATGATTCAGAATACCTTAGAAATCATCAGATCTTACTCTCATTGTATATATGGAGAAACTAAATAGTAGAAAGATTAAATAACAGTACTTGGCTTTTAATGGATATAACAACACTCACAAAGACCCTGGGAGTGGATTGTACTTCTTAACTTGATTAAGGGTAAACTAATATGAGATCAGGACTAAAGGCAGGATTTCTCCCAGGAAAGGAGTTTCAAAGGTCTCTTAAGAAAGAGAAAAAGAGGGAAGTGGTAAGGATTTCCAGTATATGTAACAATAGTGTAATGCCAGCAGCAGCTGATGGCGGTGACATCAGGAGTCTTTCTTCAAACCAAAGCCTCTAGAGGAGATCCTAAGGAGTGACCACTAAAAGGAACATTTATGGGTTTTTTTCAAATTGTGTGTCTCACTTTGTGCAGACTGATGTTTGTCATCCAACCATGCCTAATTCTGTTCCTAATTGTTTTTCTTTATTTTCTTAAAGATTAATCTTGCTTCTCTTAAAACACCTGTGTACAACCCTATCTTTGTGTCCCATTATTTGCATTATGCAAGCACAGAATTTCTCTAGGATCCATGGAGTAGACATTGACCTTTCCTAACTGTACAGTTGTTGTTGTTTTTTTCTCCAACTAGGGTCATCCATATGAGCCGGTTTAATTCTTTCAAGGGAAGATTAACCATGAACTTGGGACATTAAAAAAAATTTATCTTATGCATATTAGCCAGATAGTGACCATAGGCAATAGTTATTCAATGAATAAATGAATGAATGAATATTTACCACTCCATAACTGGTTAATAGCAGATCTTCTAATTCTCCATCTAGATATATTTCCATCATACCATGGTTTGCCTGACATGTGTACTAAGAAACATACAATAAGGTAGAATGTGACAAGTGAAGTGAGATAGGGAATAAAAAAATGTTATAAGAAACCATAAGAAGATAAGCTGACACGTGGCTAGTAGAATCAGGGAATTCTCATGGATCATCTTTTTGTACTGTCTCAGTTGAGTCAGTTGAGGGATGTGTGGTGGTTGTGGTGACCTTAAAAATACTTTAAACTCTGCCTATTGACTGATGCAAAGTAAAGGAAGCAGAACCAGGAGACCATTATACATAGCAACATTAATATTGTATGGTGAAAATTTGTGAATGATAGCTATTCTCAGCAACATAGTGATCCAAGACAGTGACCAAGCACTCATGATGAAAAATGTCATTCATATCCAAAGAAAAAACTGGTGGAGCCTAAATACAGACTGAAATATGCTATATTTCACTTTACTTATTTTTTGTGTTTTTTAAAATTTTGTTTGAGTTCTCTTCTACAAAATTACTGGGGGTGGTAGAATGAGGGAAGAAGGAAAGGAGAGGTAGAGAGAAAGAGGGAGGGACAGGGAGAGAGAGAATTTGGATATCAATTCTTTTAAAAGAACTAAAATTATTTTTACATGTTATTGGGGGAAAATATATATTTTAAAACTCTGTCTATTGACAAGGTACCTTGGGATTTCTGATCTAGCTGATTTATGAATGTGGAGGGTTTGGGGGGCAAGGGGTTAATGAAAAATTGGGAACAGGAACAGAAATAAACAATGTGAACATTAGAAGACAAGCAACAAAAAGAATTCACAGAACATCATTTTAAAATTATTTTTATAGTAAAGAGAATAAACCTCCATCTTGGGTTTTTTAAAGGCTATAGAACTTCATCAGCATATTTATAGGGATATGGGCTAAGCTAAGGTAATGAGATCTCATGGATATTTCATCCTACCCTTATTCATCCACATTTGGATAAAATCCTTTTCTTTTGACTTCTCTAAGCCCACATTTATATTGCATTATCTTATATGATTGCAGTGATCAAAAGTTATTTCCTTTTGGATTGATATTGACTTAGTGCTAAGCAGAGCAGTCATGCTGAGGTAGCTATTAAATATACCGTCATCATCATCTGACTGAGGGAACAAACAGCTCACCTGAGGAGAGTGAATAAGGGAAGGATTCTTCAGTGCACAATATCCTACAACTAACTAGTCTCTTGAAGTGGTCCCCATATCTTTATTTTTTCAATTGTCTAGCTCAACAAATACTTTTGAACTCACATCTATATTTACATATGCATAAAGTAGATACATGCATGGCTATAGTAATAATTATGTTAATACATTATCATACTTCCACAAAAACAGAATTTAAAAGGAATGAGCTAAAGTTGAAATATTTGATCTTAGAGTCAACAGGGAGGGACTGGAATTTATTGTGACATGCACAGACCTGAGGTTTAGGAGAATCATTTGGACAACTAGTGGAGGATGAATTGGAAAGGGAAGAGATGAGTCAGTGAGACCAATTTGGAGGCCATAACAATGGTTATAGGAGAGATGAAGAGGGCTTGAATCAGGATGGTGGCCATGTGAGTGAAGAAAAGGGATCAACTGTGAGCGATAGAGAGATGGTACCAGCATCATTTGGGATCTGATTGGATATGTAGATTTGAAGGTAGGGTATGTGAAAAGTTAAAGAAGATGCTGAAGTTGTGAGAAACTGGGTGACTGAAAAGATAGCTAAGCCCTAGACAGAAATAGGAAAAGTTGGAAAAGTGGTTTTTGGAGAGGGGTGGAAGATACATAATGATATTTTCAATCCATATCATATTCCATGCAGGTTTAACTTGTGTGATTTTTCCCTGTCTCATTCAAATAAAAAGAAAAAAAATAAGGGTTTTGGTAATATATGCCATCTGAGGGGCACCTATTATACCCACAAGGTGATCAGGGAGGGAGACAGTAAAAAAGATAAAAGAATAGAAGAAAAATAAAAGGAGGGCTAAATATGGGAAGGATGAGGCATAGGGAAGAGTAATAAAAGGAGAGTGGAGTGGGAAAGGAATAAAAAGCAATAATAGAAAGGTTAGGACAAAAAGAAATATATATATATATATATATATATATATATATATATACACACTAAGATGAAAAATAAAGAAAGTATTGCTAGGGACAAAATGAGTTCATGAAGACAGGGAAGTTAAAAAGAAGAGAGGGGGAAAAGGAGTTGAGGGTTCTCAGTGATAGAAAATTTTAGAAAAAAAAAGATGCTCTCTGTTAGCTTTTTTTCAAAAGTATCTCATCTTCTAATGACCACCTCTCAGATAAATGTATTTCTCACCTTAATACCTGTTTGAAACACAGAAATAAATAGCTTTTTTGAATTATAGCCTGCTTCATTAAGAGAAGTGCCATAGAATGGAATAGATTCCCCACAGCTTAGAGTAGACAGAAAAGGATCACTGAAAAAATGAGTTTACAGTTACTTAAATACCATATTGTTGGGGGCAGCTAGGTGGCTCAGTGACCTGAGAGCCAGGCCTAGATACCAGATGTCCTGGGTTAAAATTTGACCTCAGACACTTTCTAACTGTGTGACCCTGGGTAAGTCACCTAAGCTCCATTGCCTAGACTTACCAATCTTCTGCCTAGAAACCAAAACACAGTATTGATTCTAAAATGGAAGGTTAAGGGTTTAAAAATAAAAAAAGTAATTAATTAACATAGTTTTGAATAACTGCCTCATAAATGGTATATCTTTATCTTCATAAAACTAATATCAATAGATATCAACTTTCTTAGATATATGATACTTGCAATGCAGGATACTTCTCACCCTTTAGAACAAGGTTTATAAAATTCCCCTCTATAATGTCAACCTCCTGTCTTTTCAACTTTCCCATTCTCTTATTCCCATTATACCTGATGTTCATAACTGATGTGACTTCTAAAATTATATAAGGTACCATGGCAGAGTAAATTGTTTCATCTATGCCTCAGTAAGTTCCATAACCTACCACTTTTAATCAACAAATAATGCACCAAAGATGAAATTATTAAAATTGCAGCAAGAAGAGAAGGTGTTGGAATATACCTTTGTAGTGGGGATTGTACTCCATTTAACATGCATGGAGATGGATCCATAGGGAATATCTCCAGGACTTTCCTTATACCAGAACAAGGAGAAAGGGTTCTCGCTCTCAGTGCCCCCAACCTTGGAAGATCCTACTCATCACAGGCAAAATAATTATTGAAATAGGAAGAAAAAACAAAATAATTATAAGAAACCTTTATAATCTCATGAATATTAGATTATTTGCAAGGGGTCTATTATATAAGAGATATGGAAGCATCTGAATACCCCTAACTTAAGTCAGCCAATTGATCTATATGTATTACATAATGAAAAGATCCTATAAAGGTCCATGATAGCATAAGACAAGTTGAACAGCTCCCATTTTCGAGCTGAGATCAAGAGTTATTCAGTCTTTCTCTGCTACCACCTGTTTTTGTTCTCTTATATAGCCTGTAGTCTGAATCTGGAATGCACCCCCTTTTCACTGTTCAGACTGTCAAAAGCCTTCTTTATCTTCAAGGTTCATTTTAGAGGTAACCTAATTGTGTGACTATTGAATTGCAGAACCTGAGATAAATTAAAGGGACTTGCAATGTTTTATTTTCTTAAAATTATTTTTATCTTGTTAGATATTTCCTAATTATATGTAAAAATTTTTTGTCTTTTTTTAAAATTTGAGTTCCTATCTCTCTTCCTCTCTCCCACCCTTATCCCTCCTTGAAATGAGAAGCTATTTGATTTCAATTACACATATGAGGCCATAAAAAACATTTCCATATTAGTCATATTGTAAAAGAACATAATAAAATTAAATTAAAATAAAGATAGTAAAAGGAAGCATGCTACAATATGAGTTCAGAGTTCATTGCTTCTCTCTCTGGAGGTGGAGAACATTTTTTTTTTCATTTTGAATCCTGTGGAATTGCCTCAGATCATTTTCTTCATCAGTTAGCTAAATTTTTTTTTCAGTTACACATTGAAATTTTTGACAATTGATTTTTGACATTTTGCCATTCAGATTCTCTCCCTTCCTCCCTCCTTCCCCCACTTCCCTGAAGTGATATATATATATAGTCTGATGTAAGTTATACTAGTGTTTTTATGAAAGACATTTTTCTATATTCTTCATGCCATGACAAAATACATATATCATGCATACAATAAAAAACTCATGAAAAAATAAAATGAAAAATGATATGCTTTGATCTGCAGTCAGAAGTTGGTAGTTCCTTATTTGGCTGTGGATTTTTTGTCAGAAGTCCTGTGGAGTTATCTTGGAACCTCACTTTGCTGGTAATTGTTTGGTTTTTTACAGATAATCATCATACAATATTTCTGTTATTGTACACACTGTTTTCCTAATTCTGCTCACTTCTTTTTGCATCAGTTCATATATCCATTCAGGTTTTTCTAAACTTATCCTGTTCATCACCTCTAATGAAGCAGTAATATTCCAATACAACCATATGCTACAACTTGTTCAGCCATTCCCCAAATAATGGACATCACCCCAGTTTCCAGTTCTTCGCCACTATAAAAAGAATTGCTAAAAATATTCTTATACAAGTAGATCCTGTTCTCATAAGAGTAACAAGTCTTTCCCAGTTGATCATCCATATAATACTGCTATTACTGTGTACAATTTTCCCCTTGCTCTACTTTTTTTGACTTGTATCAGTTTGTGTAAGAACAGCTTTTTCTGAAAAAATATTGTTCATCATTTATCATACAAAAGTATTCCATCACATTCATATTCCAAAACTTATTCAATTATTCCCTAATTAATAGGTATCTCTTCAATTTCCAAATCTTTGCCACCTGAAAAAGAGCTGCTATAAATATTTTTGTACAAGTAGAATTTTCCTCCATTTCTTTAATTTCTTTGGAATGCAAATTCAGAAGTCACATTCCTGGGTCAAAGAGTATATGCAGTTTTATAGCATTTTGGCCACAGTTTCAAATTGTTCATCAGAAAGGTTGAACTTATTCACAATTCCATGAACAGTGCATTAGTGTCCCATCTTTTCCACATCTCTTCCAGTATTTGTCATTTTCTTTTTATGGCATTTTAATCAATTTGACAGGTATGAGGTACTATCTCAGAGTTTTTTTACTTGCATTTCTCTAATCAGTAGTGACTTAGAGCATTTTATGTGACTATTAATAGCTTTAGTGTTCTTCCTGAAAGATGATTATCCATATCCTTTGATCATTTGTCAGATGAGGAATGGCTCTTATTTTTATAAATTTGGCTCAGTTCCCTATATATGTGTGTGGAAAATGAGGCCTTTATCACATGGAAATATCTGAGAAAAGATAAAGTTTGGGGCACGTGGAGGTGAGATAGATACCAGAGAAATAGTCAATAAAGACAAAGGTGGTGAGGAGGAAGGAAAGGGACAGAAGAAAGTTTTGATAAGAAATGTCTCATTAGAAAAGCCTCTAATAAGATTTTCTGTATAGAAGATTTATGATGAAAAATTCAGAGGGGGAAGAGGAGAGATCATGTAGGCAGAGCTGGTTTGTGGTAAACCTTCGAAGCAAGAATGAATGAAGTTACAATAGGGAGTCAATGAGATGCTTTCTGAGAGAGTAAAATGGCCAAAGTAGGGTTTAGGAAAGGCAGCTAAGTGGTACAGAGAATAGAATACCAGGCCTAGAGTCAGGAAGAACTGAGTTCAAAGCTTGTCTCAGAGGCTTACTAGCTTGCTGTAAGTCAACTGGGCAAGTCACTTAACCCTTTTGTCTCACTTTTCTTACCTGTAAAATGAGCAGGAGAAGGAATGGCAAATCATTCTAATATCTTTGCAAAGTAAACCCCAAATGTGGTCACTAAGAGTTAGACACAACTAACTGAATAAGGACAATGGGTTTAGGAAATGGCATCTTGCTAGTTGCACCATAGACTTTTGGAGGTCCTAAAAACTCATAATTGTCTTAAAATCATTGTAGACAAAGCACTTGGAAATGCTGAGACCAGGAAATCATTACTACATGTGTTTGCATGCATTTTGTTCTTCTTTTAGCAATTTACTGAAGGAGAAAAAGGCCAGGTAGGTGCAGGAAATTTGAGAAGTGAAGATTGTAATTTTTCAGATGTGAAACCAGAGACAAGCAATTTAACTGTGAACATGAATCTAAATAAATATAAACACATAAACTTGAACTAAAAAAAAAAGACAAAAGGTAACTCTTTAAAACAAATTCCTTATTCTTATCAGCAATTGGTACTCATATGGGTAAGTGAAGGGATCAATCAACATTTATTAAGTACCACCTGCCATGTGCCAGGCAATTTAAGGTTTATGAAGGTTACATACATTCATTCATTTTATCTTCACAACAACCATAGCTCAACTTACAGAGGAGGAAACAAACACAAAGAGTTTAAATACATTATCCTGTAAATCTTGAAATCTCTCAGACTTGTGAATGTTAAAAATTTCCCCATCGGGGAATTCTTAATTGGAACAAATTCCCTACTGAGAAACATTCCCCATTTTGATGTGAGAACTCGCCAGGATCAGAAATGGGAGGACCTCTACTCCACCCGTACTTAAGACTGCTTTAGGAGAGAAAACTCCTTGCTAAACAAAGAAAGTACTTGGATCCATGCTTATGGTGGGGCAAGGAGTTCTTTGAGCCAGGCCTGTTTTTAGAATTGATACAATGAGATGCTAGGTACCTAAAAGGGTCGGGCAAGTTTTCTCTTGATGAGATTAGTTGACTCAGCTGTGTTTTCTCTCGTTCAGACTTACTGAGGAGATTGGTCAACACAGCAGCATTTTTTCTGATTCAGACTTACTGAGGAGATTGGTCGACTTAGCAGGAATTTAGATGGGCAGTCCTTTGGAAAGCGTCTACAGTGATTGGTAGATGTAGGGACTTAGGGGAGGTGACATGGGAGAAAAACCCCTATATAAGAAAAAGCAGAATCTCTTGAGGGGAGATCCTTTTGGAGAAATCCTTTTGGAGGATCTCTAATGAGGACCACTTGGGAAGAATCTCTTGAGAGAGGCTCTGGAGAAGGAAAGCTCTTGGAGGACAATCTCTAAGGAGGTCTCGCTGGAGCTCCTCTAAGGGGACTCTGTACCTCTGGAAGCTCCAGAGAAAGGCCCTTTGGAACAGTCTCTGGCTGGAAGGCTCTCTGGTGAAGTCAGCTGAGATGGAACTGGCCTGGTGTCACTAGAATACTTGTTTAGGCAGACCTTGTGGTGAGTGTTAAAAGACTGACTGACTGATTCTCTTTCTTAAGACTCAGGTATAGGCCATATTGGCTTGAGACCCTTCATAATTATTCTTTTCCTACTCTTTCTCTCTCTAATTCCTCATTATATTATTAATTAAAAATCTCTATAAAACCCAGTTGACTTGGGTATTTGGATAATTGGGAATATTTCCCTGGCGACCACCTTATATTTGATTTAAAAACCAAGACACTGTAGTGAAACATATTTTTTGTGGTCAAATTTACTCACCCTCTCTTATATCTATCACAATTTATATCTTCCACCATTTTAACTCACTACAGTTTAAGACCTCAACCATTTTAAATATCATAATCCAGAGTCATAAAGAAATGTCTAAGGCAAGATTAAAACTCAGATCTTGCTTACTCCAAGTCCTTCTCTCTATCCATTGTAGAAAAACAAGTAATTAAAATTGTTGCAACTTAACCATACAAGGGCAATACAAAGGTGTATATTGATAATGAATAGGATAGAAAACACTACCAAGGAACAACTTGCAAGAGAAATAGCATAAAACGTTTCATCAGAGAAATATATGTCTGAAAGGGGAGGGAGGTCAGGGTCATCTGGAGTGAGGGATAATTGATGGACAGCTAAATCTGGTATCCATTCAAGGTCAAGAGAAGCAAAGAAAGGCATATGAGTATTAGTTAGACCTCTTGTGGGAAAGGATAGACATAGCCAAGAATAAGAACATATGGCAAGATTGTAATCTGTCACTTGTTGACCCTCATACACAAAGAAGAGCAAAATGACATCATGACATTCAGGACAACACACAGTCTGTCTGATTATGGCCAATCAGATCAATAGGAGTTAGGAAGACTCTCTCAGAGGCTGGGCTAAATAGTCTGCATGAACATTTGGGATGGAAATGTTGTTGAGGGAATAGCTCACATCACAGAAGACCACAAATCCATAGAAATATCAAATAACTTCACCTGATTTTCTATTTGTCTTTGTCTTTGTTTGGTCCCCAAAGATGTCTGGTTCAGCTAAATTAACATAGAGTATCCTCAACAATTTGAGCTAAGGAGGTTTGATATCAAGCTGGGTTTTAGCAGATGGCTATTTTAGATTGGGAGTAAGTCTTTTATTTTTACATTACAGTTTGTCTAAGACATTCCAGATTCATGGTGAAGAGAGATGGAGATGGTGAGAGTCCCTCCATGCCCTATTAATTTGAAGGTTTGGGAGGCAGGAAAGTCCCTTGCACCCTTATAATGATAATGCTTTCAATTAATCAGTATGGAGACAATATGCTCAGAAGTGAAACTAGGAATCCATATAACATGGAAATTCCATTTGCTAGGCATATAAATAGTCCCCAAGCCTCAACAAGTATAAAATATGCTGTTATGATTGCTGAAGAAATAGTGGACCCTGAAAGGTTCGATTTTGAGTAGTAAACAAATTATCTCAACTAAAACTTACCCCAAACAGCCATGTATTAAAAAATATATGTTGATAACTTACACAAGCCATCATTTATGAATTCCTACTTCTTTTAGCTTACAAAGCCTGATTGCTCTCATTCTTAATTGCACTAATTGACAGTATGGTCACACACATGCTACTGATTTCACTGCATGCTTGTAATCAATCAGGTGCTCACTAAAAAAATGGCACTGTTGAAATTTACCTACTGCAATTAGTAAATAAAGGAACAGTGCAGTTTTTAAAGCTCTGCATTTCAAAATAAATACCCAGAATCACAGGATCTTTGAGCCAGAAGACATTTTGAGAGTTTTTTAACCTTGGGGTTTTTTAACTAATTTAAAAACATATTTTGATAACTACATGTTGATATTAGTTGGTTTCCTTTATAATTTTATGAATTTTTAAAAATTCTTACCTTCTGGCTTAGAATTGATACTAAGTATTGATTCCAAGGCAGAAGAGCAAAAAGGGTTAGGCAGTTTGGGTTAAGTGATTTGCCCGGGGTCACACACCTAGGAAGTATCTAAGGCGACATTTGAACCGAGGACCTCCTATGTCTAGGCCTGGATCTCAATCCAATGAACCACCTAGCTATCCCCCAGTAATATTTATTATGCAGTTGAAAATGTGATTCTGAGAAGTGGTCCAGTAACTTCATCCAAAGAAGACATTAATAACCTCTAAATAGTACATACTGCATCAGTTTTCCAATGGAAGACTGGAACCTGGCAAAGCTTGATGTTGAAGCACCACAATGGTAAACTATAGGGACTACTCAGCTTAGGTAGGCACTAGAACTGTTTCTACTTTAAGTGGTCAAAATGGGGTGTGATGTTCTTTCTGGAAAAATGGATTCTACATTGGGTAGTGACTAATTCCTATCTTCCCTCCTTGTTGCCTGAGATGGCCAATTTTTTTCCATTCTGTATGTCTTTTTAAAATTCTGGACTTAATTTATAACTTTATAAACTAGCATATCATTAATATGCTATGAAAAGACAAAAAAACTCCTACTAGGAGCATGGAACATCAGGACATTACTTGATAGAGAGAATACCCCAAGACCTGAGAGAAGAACAACTCTAATCGGTAAAGAACTGGCGTGATATAACATCGTCATCACAGCATTAAGCGAAACACGCTTACCAGAAGAGGGATCACTCAGCAAACCCACCACTGGATACACCTTTTTCTGGAAAGGTAGAGCCACAAATGAAGACAGAATCCATGGTGTTGGTCTGGCCATCAAGACCAGTTTGCTCAAACAGCTGCCAGACTTGCCTGTGGGCATCAGCGAGAGGCTCATGAAGATCCATTTGCCTCTCAGCAAAGACCGGTATGCCACAATCATCAGCGCATATGCCCCAACACTGACCAGCACAGAGGAGACCATTGAGCAGTTCTACTCTGACCTGAGTGCCGTCCTGCACTCAGTGCCCACAAATGACAAGCTGATACTACTGGGAGACTTCAACGCCCACGTTGGCCAGGACCATGAAAGATGGAAAGGCGTGCTCAGCAAACACGGCATGGGAAAAATGAACAACAACGGCCTACTGCTACTCAGCAAATGCTCAGAGTTCAAACTCACCATCACGAACACTGTGTTCAGAATGGCGAACAAATATAAAACAACGTGGATGCACCCACGATCAAAACAGTGGCATCTCATTGACTACATCATTGTACGCCAGCAAGACATCCAGGATGTAAAGATCACCAGAGCCATGAGAGGAGCTGAATGCTGGACAGACCACCGATTGGTTAGAGCGACTCTTCAAATGCGCATTGTGCCTCGCCATCCAAAACGTACCCAGACAGTTCGTGCATTTTACATAGTGAGTCGTCTTAGAGATTCATCTTATTTGCAAACATTCTAGTCCTGCCTGGACGACAAGCTGTCTGCCAAGGGACCACTCACTGGAAGCTCAACTGAGAAATGGAACCAGTCCAGAGACGCAGTGAAAGAAACATCAAAGGCAGTCCTCGGCCCAAAACAATGCAACAACCAGGACTGGTTTAACGAGAACAACACTGCTATTGAAGATCTATTGAGCAAGAAGAACAAAGCCTTTATGGAGTGGCAAAATAACCCAAACTCTGCTCCTAAAAAAGAACAGATTCAAGTCTCTCCAAGCCATGGCACAGCATGAGATCAGGAAGATGCAAGACCGATGGTGGGAAAAAAAGGCAGAAGAAATCCAGGGGTTTGCTGATACAAAAAACTACAAACAATTTTTCAGTGCCCTCAAGACTGTCTATGGGCCATTAAACCCCACCACCTTGCTATCCTCTGTTGGTGACACTCTCATAAAAGATAAAAAAGGCATCAGCAACAGGTGGAAAGAACACTTCAGTCAGCTTCTCAACCGACCCTCTTAAGTCGACCAAAGCGCCCTTGACCAGATCCCCCAAAACTCCACCATTGAACAACTTGACGTCCCTTCTTCAATAGAGGAAGTCCAAAAAGCCATTAAACAAATGAGTGCAGGCAAGGCACCCGGTAAAGACGGGATCCCAACAGAGGTGTACAAGGCCTTAAATGGAAAGGCTCTCTAGGCATTACACATAGTGCTGACCAGCATATGGGGAGAGGAAGACATGCCCCCAGAACTCAGAGATGCCTCCATCGTAGCCCTATACAAGAACAAAGGCTCACGAGCAGCCTGTGACAACTACAGAGGCATCTCACTACTCTCCACTGCTGGAAAGATCCTCGCCCGTGTTATACTCAACAGACTCCTGTCATCTGTTTCAGAGCAGAACCTGCCTGAATCACAATGTGGCTTCCGACCAGATTGCAGCACCATCGACATGGTCTTCACGGTGAGGCAAATGCAGGAAAAATGCCTTGAGCAGAACCTGAGTCTCTACATTGTCTTCATAGACCTGACAAAGGCGTTCGACACAGTGAACAGGGACGCATTGTGGGTGATCCTTAGCAAGCTCGGTTACCCAGCAAAATTCATCAAACTGATCCAACTCTTTCATGTCTACATGACAGGGGAAGTCCTATCTGGTGGAGAGACTTCCAATCGCTTCAACATCTCCAATGATGTGAAACAAGGCTGTGTCCTCGCTCCGGTACTATTCAACCTATTTTTCACCCAAGTATTACGACATGCTGTGATGGATCTAGACCTGGGCGTCTACATCAAATACCGACTGGATGGCTCACTATTCGACCTTCGCCACCTGACTGCAAAAACAAAGACAACAGAGAGACTCATCCTGGAAGCTCTCTTCGCAGATGACTGTGCTCTCATGGCCCACCAGGAAAATCATCTCCAAACCATTGTGGACAGGTTCTCCACCGCAACAAAACTGTTTGGCCTGACTATCAGCCTCAGCAAAACAGAGGTGCTGTTCCAACCTGCACCAGGGAGGCCAACGAACCAGCCGTGCATTACAATCGAGGGCACGCAGCTTTCTAACGTCAACACTTTCAAGTACCTGGGCAGCACCATTGCCAACGACGGGTCCCTAGACCACGAGATCAATGCCAAGATCCAAAAGGCCCGCCAGGCATTTGGGCGGCTGTGCTGCAAAGTCCTCCAACACAGAGGTGTGAGCACTGCGATGAAGCTCAAAGTGTACAACGCAGTGGTCCTCAGCTCGCTCCTGTACTGTTGTGAGACATGGACACTGTACCGGAAGCACATGAAGCAGCTGGAGCAATTCCACCAACTCTCCCTCCGGTCAATCATGAGGATCCGATGGCAGGACCGAATCACCAACCAGGAAGTCCTCGACAGAGCCAACTCCACCAGTATCGAAGTCATGGTCCTCAGAACCCAGCTACGATGGTCTGGACACGTCATCCGCATGGACCCACAGCGAATACCAAGACAGGTATTCTACGGTGAACTGTCAGCTGGACTCAGGAAACAAGGCCGGCCGAAGAAAAGATTCAAGGATCAGCTAAAGTCCAACTTGAAGTGGGCTGGCATGACACCAAAGCAACTAGAACTCGCTGCCTCTGACAGAAGCAGCTGGCAAACCCACATTCACCAGGCCGCCACCACCTTTGAAGATGAGTGACGTTGACGTCTTGCCGCTGCGCGTGAATGCCGACACCAGGCCACAACCGCACCTCCCGTAACAACTGGCGTCCCATGCCCCATGTGCCACAAACTGTGCGCCTCAGCCTTTGGACTCCAAAGCCACATGAGGGTACACCATAGACGAAACTGCACAAAGACAATCGTCATTCTCGATCACCGAGAGACTACCACTGACTGACTAATGACTTCTTTGTAATTTTTGTTCTTAATTGCAAATGGGGAACTTCAATCAAGTTCCACCTAAAATCGTACTTTTCAGAAAACCTTTCCCAACCTCCACTAATTCTAATGCCTTCCTTCCATGAGTTGTATCCTATTTATCCTGTCTATAGCTTTTAGAGGGCATAGTTTGTATGTTGCTTTCCCTTTTAGATTGTGAGCTCCTTGAGGGCAGGGTCTGACTGATTTTTTACCTTTCTTTGTGTCTCCACAACTTCATATAGTATCTGGCACATAGTAAGCACTTAATAAATGTTTATTGACTAATAACTGAATGGATTATGATATAGGAGAACAGGGGGAAGTGAACATACATACACTCCAATGACTTGGGGCCCTCAAAAAGTTTAAGTAAAATTCTTTAATTTCCCCAATATACAGAACCACTCAATAGTCTTATACTGAAGAAAATTATTTTCATTTTTATTTACAATTAGTTTGAAAGGGGCAGCTAGGTAGCATAACGAATAGAGTGCCAGCACTGGAGTTAGGAAGACCTAGCTTCGGATCTGACTTCATATATTTCCTAGCTGTGTGACCCTGGATAAGTCACTTAACCTCAATTGCTTAGTCCATATTGCTCTTTTGCCTAAGAACTGAAACAGTATCAATTTTAAGACAGAAAGTAAGAGGTTTTAAGGAATTAAAATAAAATTAGTTTTTATCCTAGATTATTTTAGCCCAAACAACTCTATACTTTTTGCAGACAGTGAAAATATGAAGAAATCTAACAAATCATGAAGTTCTTTCTAATTCATAACTGTAAAAATATCACAGAAATATTTTTAAAAATAAATTTTTATCTAGCAAATTTTCATTTTGCAATATGCTTATTTAAATGAATTTTGTTAATATATTCTATTTTTGTATTATGCACATTTTTCACTATATTCTTCCCTCATCCCACAAAGAGACATCTCTTATAACAAGTATAAAAAAGAAGTTAAAAAAAATTAAGCAAACTAAACACATCAAAAAAGTCTGACTATATGCAGAGTCCCACACCTCTGTATGGGACTGTATAATTCTCTGCCTCTGTAAAGAAAGCAGGGAAAGGTATCCTTTCATTTCTCTTCTTTGAGACTTGTCTCATTCATCACAACTTCGCAAGATACAGTCTTGATTATTTTTTATATTGTTTTTGACATTTCTATTGTTTTAGTCATTGTATATATTATTTCCTGCTTTTAATCATTTCACCTTGAATCAGTCTATATAAATCTTTTCATGGTTTTTCCATATTCATGTTCATTGTTTCTTATAATAGATTAACATTTCATTAAATGTATATAGCATAGCTTATCTACTCATTCCCCAGTCACTGGACTTTTACTCTGCTTCCAATTCCTTGCCACTGGAAAAAAAAAAAAGTGCTGCTCTAGACATTCAGGAATACATAGGGCCCCTCTTTTTATCTTTACTCTCCTTGAGATATATCCTTAGCAATGGAATATTTGAGTCCTAGGGTTCAGACACTTTAGACACATTCTTTGCCTAACTTCACATTATTTTCCAGAATGGTTGTATTTATTCACAACTCTACCAACAATGCATTAGTGTGCCCATCTTTCCACAACCTCTTCAGCACTGTCTCTTCAATCAGTGGTCATAACTTGTCTTGCCACTGGATTTTAATGACTTTGTAAGAGAGTTGAGGTTTATGGCTTTGTACAACTCAGACTCACTTAAATTTAATTCAGGGGAGAGTCAAGAAATCACCACGATGTCACTGGTCCTCTTAAAAAAAACTAAGGATTATCAACAATTCCCTCAGGTAATCTACAAACATTTTTTAAGTGCTTAGTATGTCCTCAGCAAGCAGATAATGTAACCAAATTGTATGAGCAAAACTATGAAATTTACATAGATAATCTAGAATTTTAATAGTGTAGCAGAGAAAATTATCCTAATCAAATAAAACTGACTACAAAGTAAATCTCACTTTTTCCAAGAATGTCATGTATATTTGTTACCATGTGGGTAGAGAGTGTGCCCCAGGATATTATTTTTTTACACATAAGTCCTTTCTCTTTTATTGATCTCTCTTAAATATAGGCTTAGCAGTGTTTTATCTGGATCAAAATACATATATTGCTTAGAAACATCTTGTATTTAATTCCAAATTGTTTTCCAGAATGTTCATATCCTTTAATAAGTCTACCTCTATATCAATGTGCTTATTTTCTCATAGCCCTTCCAACATTTATCATGTTCCTTTTGTTTGTTTGTTTTCATTGCCACTCAGCATATAAGATGGAATCTCAGACTTGCTTTAATTTTCATTTTTTAATGATTAGAAATATTTTTTTCATGACTATAGATAGCTTGGTTTTCTTCTCTTGATACAAATAAAACCCCTGTACACCTCCTTAAGTCATTTATCAATTGAGGAGTAGTTCCTAGTCTTATAAAATTTGAATCCATTTCTTAGTACTGTCCCATGACAGTTAAACTTGCTACAAAGATTCTTCCTACTCCCCCATAGCTACCTGTTTCCCTTCTAATTTTAATACATTGATTTTTTTTGTTTGTTTGAAAACTTTTTACATTCTCTGTGATCAAAATTATCTATTTTATCATCTGTGAGCCTTTTTAATATTTGTTCCTCAGATTGAAAAACAGTCCAAATGAGCATTTTCTCCTCAAATGTCCTCATAGTTACCTTAATGCCAGGCACCAGAAAGACTCACAAAAATACAAAAGAGAGAATTAAACTAGTTTCTTCAAAATCCTTTCCAAATTATAAGAGATGCTCTGGTCTTGATAGAGGTCTTGGGACATTGGTAAAGATATTGGTTTATTGATGTTCTCCCCCCGTTCCCACCATGTGCTTCTTTGTGACATATAAATTTACCCCATTTTGTTTGTTTTCCCATTTCTCTAAGTAGTAAACTCTTTTTTAAAACTCTAGTTGTATATATATATATATATATATATATTTATGCATACATATACCTATATACATATTTATGTCTTGCCATTTCATCCTATACAGTTTGTCTCTATTCTCTCTAAGTATAATTCTTCTAGCTACCCAGGTGATAATAACAATTTTTAAGACTTAACCAATATCCTCTTTTCTTGTAGGGATACATATCATTTTAACTTATTGGGTCCCTTAAAAAAAGTTTGGTGTTTTTGTTTGTTTGTTTGTTTTGTTTTTGTTTGTTCCCCCTTTCTTAATTACCTTTTGATGATTCTCTTGAGTTCTGGGTTTGGGCATCAAATTTTCTGTTAAGGTCTGGTCTTTTCTTTACGAATGCTTGGAATTCTTCTATTTTGTTAAGTGACCATGCTTTCCCTTGTAACAATATAGTAAGTTTAGCTGGGTAGTTGATTCTTGGTTGTAGACCTAGTTCCTTGCTTTCTGTAATATCATATTCCATGCCTTTTGGTCCTTCAGTGTAGATACAGCCAGATCCTATGTTATCCTCACTGTAGTTCCATGGTATCTGAATGACTTCTTCTTAGCAGCTTGTAATATTTTTTTCCTGTGTCTGGTAGTTCTTGACTTTGGCTATAATATTCCAAAGTGTTGTCAGTTGGGGATTAAGTACAGGAAGTGATCTGTGGATTCTTTCAATCTCCACTTTTCCCTCTTGTTCTAGAATGTTAAGGTGGTTTTCTTGGATAATTTCCTGTAGTATTATGTCCATGCTTTTTCTTTTTTCATGGTCTTCTGATAGATCAATGATTCTTAAGTTGTCTCTCCTAGAACAATTTTCTAAATCTTCTGTTTTGTGAATGAGGTGCTTCATATTTTCCTCCATGTTTTCATTCTTTTGATTATGTTTTATAGTTTCCTGCTGCCTTGTGAAGTTGCTTGCTTCTAATTGTTGTATTCTGGTTTTTAAAGACTGAATTTCATCCCTGGCTTTTTGGTCATCCTCCTTCTGGTCCAATTTTCTTTGGAGGTCATCTTTCATCTCCTTTGCCTTATTTTCAAGCTGATTAATTTTGACTTTCAAGATACTATTTTCTCAGTTTAGTTCAAGTGCCTCTGTTTCCAGATGATGTATCTTGCTTTTAAAGTTGTTTTCCCAGTTGTCTTCAGCCTCTCTTAATTGTGTTTTGAATTGTATTTTACATTATTCCAAAGCCTATGTCCAATTCACTGCAGTTTCTGTGTTTTTGCTTGAAGTTCCTTGATCCTCCTCTGTTACATTTGCTCTTCGTTCATTGCCTGGATAGAAGCTGTAGATTGTAATTTCTTTTTTCTTTTTCTGTTGTTTGCTCACATTTTCCCCTTCTTTCCCTCCTGTAGTTTCCTGTAGTCTTGCTCCTCTCATTATGTGCTGGATCTGTGGGTTTGAGCTTTTCTGTCAACCTTCACTCTTGGATCTTAGTCAACAAAGCTCTCATAGCAGTCTGTGTGGGTTGGAGCTTGAGCTTTCCGGCCCTCTGAAGGCTTGATAAGATTAAGTCCAGAAGAGTTGATCTTGCAGAGCTGGATGTACCCTGATGCCAAAACCTTGGGAAGGGGGGGTGCAATATGGAGTGTCTCAGCTGCAATTGGGCTGCCTTCTCTGAGGTTCTCCTCCAGCTGCCTCCCAGCCACCTGTGTTCAAAGCCCTGAGTCTGGCACAGCTTTGCCCACAAGGTACTCCCTTTAGACTAGTGCCCTTGCTCACAGAGAGATTCCAGCCACTGTTGGAAGCTTGATACTGTAGGTGGGGGAGATGTCCTGGAACCTTCCTTCTTCCTTCCCTTTAAACCTGAGTGTTCTCAAAATCAGGCTTTTGGGGGGTGTACCTTTTAAACTGAGTCTAGCAGGAGGGTTCCTTAGCTCTGTCCTATTGTTAGATTTGGTTTTCAGTCTCCTAGGAGCATTTGGTTTTTAATTGGTGAGGAAGTGTTTTCAGAGGTCTGAACTTTTGCTGCCTCTAACCTGCCATCTTGACTCTGCCTCCCCAGGATATTATTTTGTGCCTGCTCTTTTTACATCTCTAGAAATGCCTTTGCTTTGAACTTTGATCTCTGAAAGTAAACACATCTGTAAATTTTTAAATAATAAACTTGATCATCTTTAACAACCATGAATATTTTCATATAAAAAAGAGAAAAAGAGGATTTTATGTGAAATTGTGAATTCATCATTAAAAGCTCATTATTCTTAATGTATAATAACTTTTAAAGTAAATGTCAAATAGTTTTAATGCTTAAAGCTTTCTAGCATAGTTTGAGATTTTTAGGAAGGACATATATTTTCTCAAATCTTCACTTCAAATTTGGCTTACAAATCTTTCAGGTTCATTTTATTTTTCTTTCCTTTTATTTTTTTATAGTCATTGTATATACCTCTTTTATCCCTAGACTTAGTAGAGTGCCTGGCACATGGTATTTATTGATTGGTTATGCTACTGTCTTGGTTCTGCTTAGTTTTGCATCTGGTTATGTAAATCTTTTCATGTTTCTTTGAACTATTTGTATTCCTGGCTTGCTTGTTGAGCAACATAGTAATGTTTCTCTGCATTCAGATTCCATAATTTGCTAAACCTTTCCACAATTGATGGGCACCTAACAGAGGAATATGCTGGAGTAAGCTTTCACTAGCTTGTGGAACCATTTGTTAAATATTCAATCTAAGTATATGTACCTCAAAAACCAGCAAATATCTACAAATTAGGACTTGATATATTGTTTTGTTGATCATCTAGATGAGTGATGGGGAAAAACTTCAAGCAGATTAAACTTTGAAATTGTAGACCATCCATGCAAATAGTACAGGAGAATTACCCTAATTACCCATCAGGTGCTTTAGTTTTATTCTGCTGAAGGGTAAGGACAAGTCATGGCATGATAGGAAAAGAATCTTACCCAAGTCTAATACAAAATGCTAAAGTACAGCCTTGATACATATAGTTGTGACAAGACAAAGAGGATATAGCTATAAGGATGGTAAAGTTTATTTAGTGATAAGACAGTTTATCAGCATCAAAGAGCCTATTCTCAGAGTTCCCCCAGCATCAGTTGTGTTTGGTGACTGAAAGTCTATTCATGACAAAGCCACATTGACCAAGATGTGGTTTCTACAAGTGTTTTCCACTCCTCAGAGCTGGCATAGTTGGTCTGACTTGACCTATAGTTCAACTTTGTGATTTTGCCTGTAACTGATGAAGGGCAGCAGATTGACCCTGAGTGTATGTATGCAAAGGATTGTTATGTCAAAATCACAGCACGTCATGATTGGGTGAGATATGCTCAGCAGCTACCTTTGAGTCTGGAGCTGTGAGGTCAGGGTCCAGGTGATATAACAACTCAGGAAAATGAGAGGCAATCACAAGGGGTTAATTTTGGGGTCCTGACCAAATATAGCATACCCACTCTCCCAATCTCACTCCTTGAGCTGGTTATTAATTCCTACTAGCACATCCCTGGAACCTACTCTGTTTTTTAGTTCTTTTGGCATGACCTGAAGTTAGTAAAGCTATGTTAGCTCTCACAAAATATAAAATTGAGGTTTCAAACTTTTAGATATATTTCATATGTATGTATGCATACATATATATGCAAGTATATATTTCAAACTTGTAGAAATAAAGGTCTTAATAGTATAGCTAAGAAAATAATTCCTAGACTGTAGAATAAGCTTCATTGAATAATCATAGCAGCTGAGGTAGCAAAAGTGATAAGGATCTACCAGATGCTGTTTATTCTGAAGCTATAATAAGATTCTAAAGCTGTTTGTTTTAGTGATTTGCAACTCTTTAGGTCTCTTCTCAGAATCTTTGTATAGTCTTTATAATCCCTGGGCATCCTCATCCCAATTCTCAGTGCAGGCAAGGCTCTATCTTTTCCTCAGGTTTCCCAGGACATATCTGAGGGACAGGAGAGGATTTTTCTGTTGATATTGGCTCGGCTCCCCATCCTGGTATGTTCTTCCTCCAAATCAATCATCAGTGATTAGTGCTCCACTATCCTTTGAACAATTAGCATGAATTTGCTTTACAAAGCAATATTTACTGAGAAGTAAAAATAACTCAATCCCTAGGAAGAGTAGACTCAAAATTAAAGAAGTTGCTACAAATCATTTACCCCACCAAGTTCACTTTAAATAAAGCATAGTTGATGGATGAAGTTAATTGATTGCTACTTCAGGACCCAGTCTTGATGTTAATCCATTCTCTGACAAACAGGTCACTCCTTAGAGCCTTGCTGGTGATCAGATCCAATCTGTTTTGAGAAGTCTTTAAGTTTTGCCTCCACAATCTCTTATCTCTGTTTTTGTTCATGCAGCTTGCTGCTTTAATTAACTCTTTTTTAATTATTATTTTTATTTTTTTAGTTTTTAAAACATTATTTTATTTGGTCATTTTCATACATTGTTCATTGAAAACAGATCATTTTCTTTTCTTCCTCCCCAACCCCCACCACCCCTTCCCTACCCAAGGTGCGATTAGTCTGGGTATCACATGTGTTCTTGATTCAAACCCATTGCCATATTGTTAATATTTGCATTAGAGTGTTCGTTTATAGAGTCTCTCCTCTGTCATGTCCCCTCAACCACTGTAGTCAGGCAGTTTCTTTTCCTCCGTGTTTCTACTCCCACAGTTTGTCCTCTGCTTATGGATAGTGTTTTTTCTCCTAGATCCCTGCAGATTGTTCAGGGACATTACACTGCCACTAATGGAGAAGTCCATTACGTTCGATTATACCACAGTGTGTTTGTCTCGGTGTACAATGTTCTCCTGGTTCTGCTCCTCTCGCTCTGCATCACTTCCTGGAGGTCGTTCCAGTCTCCATGGAATTCCTCCACTTTATTATTCCTTTTTGTACAATAGTATTCCATCACCAACATATACCACAATTTGTTCAGCCATTCCCCAATTGATGGGCATCCCCTCGTTTTCCAATTTTTGGCCACCACAAAGAGCGCAGCTATGAATATTCTTGTACAAGTCTTTTTGCTTATTATATCTTTGGGGTACAAAACCAGCAGTGCTATGGCTGGATCAAAGGGCAGACAGTCTTTTATCGCCCTTTGGGCATAGTTCCAAATTGCCCTCCAGAATGGTTGGATCAATTCACAACTCCACCAGCAATGCATTAATGTCCCTACTTTGCCACACCCCCTCCAGCATTCATTACATTCCTTTGCTGTCATGTTGAACAATCTGCTAGGTATGAGGTGATACCTCAGAGTTGTTTTGATTTGCATCTCTCTGATTATAAGAGATCTAGAGCACTTTTTCATGTGCTTATTAATGGTCTTGATTTCTTTAACTGAAAATTGCTTATTCATGTCCCTTGCCCATTTTTCAATTGGAGAACGGCTTGATTTTTTGTACAACTGGTTTAGCTCTTTATAGATTTGAGTAATTAGACCTTTGTCAGAGGTTTTTGTTATGAAGATTGTTTCCCAATTTTTCCTTCTAATTTTAGTTACATTGGTTTTGTTTGTACAAAAATTTTTTTAATATGATGTAGTCAAAATTATTTATTTTGCATTTTGTGACTCTTTCTAAGTCTTGCTTGGTTTTAAAATCTTTCCCTTCCCAAAGGTCTGACATGTATACTATTCTGTGTTCACCTAATTTACTTATAGTTTCCTTCTTTATATTCAAGTCATTCGCCCATTCTGAGTTTATCTTGGTGTAGGGTGTGAGATGTTGATCCAAACTTAATCTCTCCCACACTGTCTTCCAATTTTCCCAGCAGTTTTTATCAAATACTGGATTTTTGTCCCAAAAGCTGGGGTCTTTGGGTTTGTCAAAGACTGTCTTGCTGAGGTCATTTACCCCAAGTCTATTCCATTGATCCTTGTTTCTGTCTCTTAGGCAGTACCAAATTGTTTTGATGACCACTGCTTTGTAATATAGTTTGAGATCTGGGACTGCAAGGCCACCTTCCTTTGTATTTTTTTTTTATTATTTCTCTGGATATCCTTGATCCTTTATTCTTCCAAATGAACTTTGTTATCATTTTCTCTAATTCAGTAAAATAGTTTTTTGGAAGTTCAATGGGTATGGCACTAAATAGATATATAAGTTTGGGTAGGATGGTCATTTTTATTATGTTAGCTTGTCCCACCAATGAGCAATCAATGTTTTTCCAATTGTTTAGATCTAGTTTTAATTGTGTGGAGAGTGTTTTGTAGTTGTGTTCATATAGTTCCTGTGTTTGTCTCGGCAGATAGATTCCTAAGTATTTTATATTGTCTCGGGTAACTTTAAATGAAATTTCTCTTTCTAATTCTTGCTGCTGAACTGGGTTGGAGATATATAGAAATGCTGATGACTTATGTGGGTTTATTTTGTATCCTGTAACTTTGCTAAAGTTGTTGATTATTTCGATTAGCTTTTTGGTTGATTCCCTAGGATTCTTTAAGTAAATCATAATATTATCTGCAAAGAGTGACAGCTTGGTCTCCTCATTGCCAATTTTAATACCTTCAATTTCTTTTTCTTCTCCAATTGCTACTGCTAGTGTTTCTAGTACAATATTAAATAATAAAGGCGATAATGGATATCCTTGTTTGACTCCTGATCTTATTGGGAAGGCTTTGAGTTTTTCCCCATTGCAAATGATGTTTGCTGATGGTTTTAAGTATATACTGTTTATTATTTTTAGGAAAGGCCCTTCTATTCCTATACTTTCTAGTGTTTTCCCTAGGAATGGGTGTTGTATTTTGTCAAAGGCTTTTTCTGCATCTATTGAGATAATCATGTGATTATTGTCGGTTTGCTTGTTTATATGGTCAATTATGTGGATGGTTTTCCTAATACTGAAACATCCTTGCATTCCTGGTATGAATCCTACCTGATCATAGTGGATAACCCTTGTGATGACTTGCTGGAGTCTTTTTGCTAATATCCTATTTAAGATTTTTGCATCTATATTCATTAGGGAGATTGGTCTATAGTTTTCTTTCTCTGTTTTTAACCTGCCTGGCTTTGGGATCAGTACCATGTTTGTGTTGTAAAAAGAATTTGGTAGAACCCCTTCTTGGCTTATTCTGTCAAATAGTTTGTATAGTATTGGGGTTAGCTGTTCTTTGAATGTTTGATAGAATTCATTTGTGAATCCGTCTAGATCTGGCGATTTTTTTCTTAGGGAGTTTTTTGATGGCTTGTTCAATTTCTTTTTCTGATATGGGATTATTTAAGAATTCTACTTCTTCTTCTTTTAGCCTAGGCAATTTATATTTTTGTAAGTATTCATCCATATCACTTAGATTGCCATATTTTTTGCCATATAATTGGGCATAGTAGTTTTTAATGATTGCCTTGATTTCCTCTTCATTAGAGGTGAGGTCTCCCTTTTCATCTTGGATACTGTCAATTTGGTTTTTTTCTTTCCTTTTTTTAATTAGACTGACTAGTACTTTGTCAATTTTATTTGTTTTTTCAAAGTACCAGCTTCTGGTAATATTTATTAAATCAATAGTTCTTTGACTTTCAATTTTATTAATTTCTCCTTTGATTTTTAGGATCTCTAATTTAGTCTTCATCTGAGGGTTTTTAATTTGTTCACTTTCTGGTTTTTTAATTTGCATGCCCAATTCATTGACCTCTGCCCTTCTTAATTTGTTTATATATGAACTCAAGGATATAAATTTTCCCCTGAGTACTGCTTTGGCTGCATCCCATGTGTTTTGAAAGGATGTCTCACCATTGTCATTTTCTTCAATGAAGTCATTAATTGTTTCTACAATTTGTTCTTTAACTAGCTGGTTTTGGAGTATCATATTGTTTAATTTCTAATTAATTTTTGATTTATCTATCCATGTACCCTTACTAATTATTATTTTTATTGCACTGTGGTCTGAGAATGTTGCATTTATTATTTCTCCCCTTTTGCACTTGTTTGCAATGATTTTGTGCCCTAGTACATGGTCAATTTTTGTGAATGTACCATGTACTGCTGAAAAGAAGGTGTATTCCTTTTTGTCCCTATTTATTCTTCTCCATATGTCTACTAACTCTAATTTTTCTAAGATTTCATTTGCTTCTCTCACCTCTTCTTTATTTACTTTTTTATTTGATTTATCTAGTTCAGATAGGGGAAGGTTCAGATCTCCCACTAGTATAGTTTTTCTATCTATTTCATCCTTGAGCTCCTCTAGTTTCTCCTTTAAAAATTTGGATGCTCTGCCATTTGGTGCATACATATTGAGTGCAGATATTTCCTCTTTGTCTATACTGCCTTTTATCAGGATGTAATTACTTCCTTATCTCTTTTAACTAGATTTATTTTTACTTTGGCTTTGTCCGATATCATGATTACTACTCCTTCCTTCTTTTTATCATTTGATGCCCAATAGATTTGGCTCCATCCTCTTACTTTCACCCTATGCGTATCTACCGTCCTCATGTGTGTTTCTTGCAGACTGCATATGGTAGGGTTTTGGATTCTAATCCACTATGCTATTCGCTTGCATTTCATGGGTGAGTTCATTCCGTTCACATTCAGAGTTATGATTACTAGCTGTGTATTTCCCAGCATTTTGATTTCTACTCCTGGTCCTGCCTTTTCTTCTTTCACTACTTCCTTCTACACCAATGTTTGTTTATAGTCAGTCCCCCTAGTTTCCCCCCTTATTTTACTTCCCTTTTACTCCCCTCCCTTCTTATTCCCTCCCTTATTTTCCCCTGTAGTTTTTTTAGATTTTCTGCCTCACCATCTCCCTCCCTTGTACTGCTTCCCTCCCCACCAGTCCGTTTTTTAACCTTCTACTCCCCTATAGGGCGCAAATCTATTCTCTTCCCCAATGGATTGGATTGTTCTTCCCTCTTTGGGTCAGTTTCAAATTACGTAAGAGTTGAGTATTTCCTATCTCCAACCTCTTTACCCTTCCAGTGTATTGATGTTCTCCCCCCTCCCACCATGAGTTTCTTTGTGACATATAAATTTACCCCCATTTGTTTCTTTTCCCATTTCTTTTAGTCATAACCTCTTTTCTTTTTTAGCTCTAGTCATATATATATATGCATATATATATATACATACACATGTATATATATTTATGCATGCATATATCTATATACCTATTTGTGTCTTGTCCTTTCATCCTATACAGTTTGTCACTGTTCCCCCTGAGTGTAATTCTTCTAGCTGCTCAGGTGATAGCAACAGTTTTTAAGAGTTACCAATGACCTCTTTTCTTATAGGGATACATATCATTTTAACTTATTGAGTTTCTTATAAAATTTTTGTTGTTGTTTTGTTTGTTTTTTCCCCTTCTGTTTTAATTACCTTTTGATCATTCTCTTGAGTTCTGTGGTTGGACATCAAATTTTCTGTTCAGGTCTGGTCTTTTATTTATGAATGCTTGGAACTCTTCTGTTGTGTTGAATGACCATACTTTCCCCTGTAAGAATATAGTCAGTTTTGATGGGTATTTTATTCTTGGTTGTAGACCTAGTTCCCTTGCTTTCCAGAATATTTTTGTATTCCATGCCTTTCAGTCCTTCAGTGTGGATGCAGCCAGATCCTGTGTTAACCTCACCGTGTTTACATGGTATCTGAATGGCTTCTTCTTGGCAGCTTGTAATATCTGTTCTTTCATCTGATTGTTTTTGAATCTGGCTATAACATTTCTTGCTGTTTTTAGTTGGGGATTAAATACAGGGGGTGATCTGTGGATTCTCTCAATCTCCACTTTCCCCTCTTGTTCTAGGATCTTGGGACAGTTTTCCTGGATAATTTCCTCTAGTACTATGTCCAGGCTTTTTCTTTTGTCATGGTCTTCTGGTAGTCCAATTATTCTTAAATTGTCTCTTCTTGAACGATTTTCTAAATAATCTGTTTTGTGAATGAGATGCTTCACATTTTCCTCAATTTTTTCATTCTTTTTGTTTTGTTTTATAGTGTCCTGCTGCCTTGTGAGGTCACTTGATTCTGGTTGTTTTATTCTGGTTCTTAAAGATTGGATTTCATCTCTGGCTTTTTGGTCATCTTTTTCCTTCTGGTCTGATTTTCTTTGAAGTTTGTCTTTCATCCTCTTTACCTTGTCTTTCATCTCCTTTGCCTCATCTTCATCTCCTTTGCCTCATTTTCAAGCTGGTTGATTTTGGCTTTCAGGACACTATTTTCTTGTTTTAGTTCAAGTGCCTCTGTTTCCAGATGACTTATCTTAATTTTTAAGTTCTTTTCCCAATTGTCTTCAGCCTCTCTTAGTTGTGTTTTGAGTTCTTCCACAGCCTGTATCCAATTCGCTGGGATTTCTGTTTTATCATTTGCTGATCTCTCCCCCTCTATTCCATTTGCTGAGTAGTAGCTGTCTATTGTAGTTTCTTTCTTCTTTTTCTGTTGTTTGCTCAAATTCACCCCTTCTTTATTCCCCATATTTGTCTGTGCTCTTGTTCCTCTCTCATTTTCTGTTTTGTTTTTTGGGGACTTCTATCAGTCTCCCCTCTTGGAGCTTTAACAGAAGATCTCTTGGTGTAGTCTCTGGGGGAGGGTTTTTGGGGGTTTCAGCTTCCCTGTCCTCTGGAGGTTTTTGATTGGCTTAAAGTCCAGCAGTCAATGAGGATGGGTGGGGAGCCTGGGCTTCCCTGCATTCTGGAGACCTTTGATGGGATTAAGTTCAGCTTGGTTGGGCTGGGTTTACTCTGAGTTTTAAACTTCCTGGATGGCTGGAGCAAATATGGAGGACCTCCAAAGCTCTGGCCAGGCTGCCAGGTCTATGCTCCTTCTAGGCTGCCATCTTGACTCCGCCTCTAGTTTTCTGTTTTTTTCAGAAGACCCTGCTCTCTAAGGGAGGAGGGGTAGTGGCTTCCCTGGGCTCTAAGGGCTCCTGATGGGATTAGGTTCACCTGGTTTGGACGTTCTTTCAGAAGCTCTGAGGGCTCCTGATGGGATTAGGTTCAGCTGGTGTGGGCCTAATGATCCCTGAACCAAAAAAAAAAAAAAAAACAACCTCCTCCTCCACAATCTGTGTTGAATGCCGGGAGACTGGCCCGGGTTACTTTCAAGGTAAGCTCTTTGGAGCAACCCCTTTGCCGACCCTGGGGTTTCTTTCCTTTCAGTAGCTCTTAGGGCTCCTGATGGGATTGGGTTCAGCTGCTTCCCTAAAGCTGGGACCTCCCTTGAGACTCAGATGGAAGGACCCAGCCAGGGGGGCTACAGGCTTCCCCCTTCTCTCTATGTTTCCCTGCCGTCTGTGTTGGGCACCCTGGAGACTGGCTCAGGTTGCTTTCAAGGTAAGTCCTCAGAGCCCTGAGGTTCCCGCTGCTACTTTGGGCTCAGCACTCTGGGTTGGGGAGGATGGGTCCTGGGACCTTCCTTCTGCCTACCCCTTAGATCCAAGTTATCTAGTGTTCTGGCCTTTGGGGGGCTGTACATTTTGATCCAGGTACAGGAGGAGGGTTCCCCAGGTCTATCCTGCTGTTCAGCTTTTATTTCAGTGTCCTAGGAGCACTCAGTTTGCAATTGGTAAGGAAGGGTTTCCAAGGTCTGAAACCCTTCCTTAATGATCGATGAGACTTCAGACACTTCCTACCTGTTTGCTTCAGTTTCCATATTTGAAAAATTAGCTGGAGAAGAAAATGGTAAATCACTCCAGTATGTTTACCAAGAAAATCCCAAATGATGTCATAAAGAGTAGGACACGACTGAAAACAAGTAATAACAACTCATTATCCCAGATGTCAGTATTTCCATTAAAAATTATATCTTAGTAAAGAATTGGAAATTAAGAGATTGTCCATCAATTGAGGAATGGCTGAATAAGTTGTGATATATGATTGTAATGGAATAATATTGTGCTATAAGAAATGACAAAGAAGATGTTTTTGAAAAAAAGTGGACTTACATGAATTGAGGAAAAATGAAGTGAGAACTAGAACAACGGCTACAGTAACACCAATTTTTTTCATGAACAACTGTGAATGACCTAGTTATTCTCAGCAATATAGTTATCCAAGGCAATACCAGACTCATGATGAAAAATGCCATCCACTTCTAGAGAAAGAATTGAGGGGTCTGATTACAAACCAAAAATAGACTACCTTTCACTTTTTTCCATCTTTTTTTGCATATACTTATATGTGTACATGTTGTTTTCTTTAGTAGAATGTAAATTCCAAGAAGACTGGAACAGTTTCATTTTCATCTTTGTAGTGTCAGTACCCATACATACACACAGTGCCTGGCACATAATAAATGCTTAATAAATGGTTATCGATTGAATGAGTATAACCTCAGCAAAGGTAGAAATCATATCTTATGCTTCTTTATAATCCCAATAGTGCCTTACACGCAATAGTTGCTTCATAAAACATTTGTCAAATGAAAGAACCCATTGAAAACCTTCCTAAAATTAACTTTTTCAATGAACCATATTATGGTAACCACTGAGTAATGTTGGGAAAAGAGTAAACAAAGGGGGGATTTTTTGTTTAAAGAGGAAAAAAAGAGGGTAAAAGCATGCTAATGCTGCATGCCAGAAATACAATCACTGTCTACTTTCTTTTTCTTTTTTTTTTAATGTCTGGGTGGTTTGATTTCATATGAGCTCCAAACTCAGTGACTACATATCTTTCCACACAGCACTAAGCATTGACACCAGTGTTCAAAAATTCATGAGCAATCATTCCCCAAATAAGTTAAGATTGTTTTTGTCATAATACTAACATGACTGCAGTGCATTTTTACATATTAATCATAGAGCAAACTTTGATTATTTAGTGTTTGCCAGAAGCAACCAAAATAATCGTGATCCTATTTTAAAAATCTCTTTATCCTTCTTGAGGTTTTCTTTACTATGTTAATTCAAGGCAGAGTTGCAGATATAAATATTTATTAAAATGAGGCATACCTGTTGCAAGAACCTAATTTATACATATTCTGACTCATACACTTTATTTTGTTATAGAAAAATATGAAGTATAAACAAAAAAAGTATGTGTAATTGCTCTCCAAGAAATATTATTATCATGAAATCATGATTATAATTCAGTCAGTCTACAAACATTTATTAAGCAACTACTATGATAGTTCCTATTCTCAAGGATCTCTCAGGCTAGGAAGAGAAATAACAGGCAACACCAGATAAATTGGATATAATAAACAGAGAGAAGGTACAAGAATTAAGGTGGATTAAGAAAGACATCTTATAGGGTCAACTAGATGGTTCAGTGGATCGAGAGCCAGGTCCTGTGTTCAAATCTGGATTTGTACACTTCCTAGTTATGTGACTTTGGGCAAGTCACTTTCCCAAAGTCACTTAACCCAGTTTGTCTAGCTCTTACCATTCATATATCAGAGTTGTTACTAGGACATAAGACAAGGGTTTAAGAAAAAATAAAGAAGACTTCTTATGAAAGACTGGATTATTATTGGACTTGAAGAAACTAGGGGAACAAGGAGATAGAGATGGAAAAAGGTAAAATTCCATTAGGTACAAAAGATAACTAGTGAAAATGGAGTCAGGAAATGCAATGTCTCCTGTGTAAGGAACAATAAGAAACCACAATGAGCTGTTGGATCCAAGAGTACATGGTGGTGGAGGGAAAAAATAAAAGGTGTAAGAAGACTACAAAGGCTTGGGTGTATGGGCAAGTTATGGAAGGGTTTGGATAGCAAACAGAGGATTTTATATTTGAACAGTTTGGTGATAGGGAATCACAGGAGTTTAAGTGGGAGTTGGAGAATGACATGTTCAGATCTGCTCTTTAGGAAGATAATTTTGGCAGATGAATGGAGACTGGATTGGAGTGGGAAGGGACTTACAATGGAGAAATCCACCAGTAGACAATTGCAATAGCCAGAGCATGAGATGATGAGGATCAGCACCATAGATAATGTCCAGAATAATTCTATTTCAATGGGTCTGTGATTTCATTAATATGAATTATCTTTTTACATACCCAGGTTAGCCCTCATCCATGTCCATTTTCTATCTTTAAAATTTCTATTAGGCTTGTACCCAATCCAGAAGTTTTCCTGTTCAATTCTTATCAATCCAACAAGCATTAATTAAGGGTCTACTACACAGGGCATTGTGGTAGGAAATACGAATACAAAGTGAAAAATACTCTCCTCAAGCATTTTGCATAGTATTCTGGTTCCTTTAATATATCATGAATTCTAGGTCAAGATTAGGAGGCTAGAGGTAACAGTGTGCTAAGGGTCATGGTGAAATAATATTTTTTACAGCTCTAAAAAGTACAGCCAAACTATAAAAATATGCAATTATTACAGAAATATAGAGAATGATGAAAGGAAGGCAAAAGTCAAATTTTTATGAGGGAGAAGGGAAAACTCACTAAACTGTTCAGACCATTTGACCCAGATATGTCTATTCTAGGCATTTACTAGGTCACTACTTTCAAAGAGATCAAAGAGAGGTGGAAAAGGCCCACATGTAAAAAATAAATAAATTAAGGAATTCTATTTGTGTTGCCAAGGAACTTGAAACAAAAGTTACCCCCACCAATTGGGGAATGACAGAACAAATTATAGTACAGTATATGGATTTGATATTGTAGTATTGTAAGAAAAATTTTAAAAAGAGATGGCTTTAGATAAACCTTAGAAAATTTGTTTGATCTGATCCAAGGTGAAGTGAACAGAAGCAAAATTCATGCAAAATATTATAAAAACAAACAACTTGAAAAGACTTCAGTTCTCTGATCAATACAATGACCAACCACAATTCCAGAGAACCAATAAGGAATCATACCACCAAACCTTCTGACAGAGGTGATGGACGCAGAGTTTAGAATGAGACACATTTTTTTTTTGACATAGTCAATGAAGAAACTTGTGTTTTATTTTGCTTTACAATGCATATTTGCTAATTTTTTTTTAAAAGTCTGGGTTTCCCTTTCCTATTCTGCAATGTGGGGAGGAAGTATTATCAAAGTCCAAAGGCAAGGCAAAAATCAGAATGACTGGAGATGGCCCAGAATGCAGTGAATGAATGACTTTGGCATCTTTAATGTTGGATCAAGTTCTTGGTGCTCCACAATGCCTGCTTCAGCTACCTTCCCAGCTACTGGAACATAGAAGTTATATGAATAATTATAGGAATGGGAAACAAAAGAAGACTGGGAATAAGTCCACAAAACTTGCATTAACGGGGACAAAGACCTAAGGAACCACATGAAGAGACCATAGGGATCATCTGCCCTAACCCTCTCAATTTAAAGGTGAGGAAACTCATGTCCAAAATGGTAAAGGGACTTGAGCAAAGACACACAGCTACTTAATTCATCCTAATTATATTTTGAAAGATAGTAAACCAGGAAAATATGAAAGATGATGAGGAATTGATCAATTCATTTTTTTTGCACTGTCATATCTTCTTTTTCTTTTTTAAAAACTACTTTTGATTGGGTTTTTTTCCTCCCCCTCCATAAGAAGGCAAGTAATAAGACATGGGTTATACATATATTATCATCTAATACATATTTATCCCTGTCCATCATGTGAAAAAAGACACTTGCACTAGAGAAAAATTCATGTAAGAAATGAAGTAAAAAATGGCATATTTGAATCTGCATTTGGACTCTGTTCCTTTTATGGAGGCAGTTATCCATTTTCATCAGGAGTCCCTTGTAATGATCCTAGATCCTTGCCTTGTTGATAATTAATCATCATACATTATTGTTGTTATTGTGTATGGCTTGTTCTCTTGGTTCTGCTCACTTCACTTTGCATCACTTAATATAAGTCTTTCCATTTTTTTGGTAATAATCTTGTTTGTCATTTTTTATGGGATGATATTCCATTGTAATCATATATCACAATTTGTTCAACTATCCCCCAATTGATGGATATTCCTTCAGTTTCCAGTCCTTTGCTACCGCAAAAAGAGTTGCTATAAATATTTGAGAACATATAGATTCTTTTTCTTTTTTCTTGATCGCCTTAGGAAATAAACAAATTTTGAAAATTAGTATAATAGAAGAAAATGAGAGCATATGAGAGAACAAACTATCATGGATATGTGATTGCACAGCTATGTGAATACATATATATGTATAAATATATATGTGTGTGTTCATATATATATTTGAATATATATTAATATTATTTGGAATGAAATTGGTCCAGTGATTTCATTAATATGAGGAATTCTTGGAAGAGGGAATTCCTTCCACCAGTGCAGATCAACACTTTTTCTACAACTTACAATTATCTAGAAGACTGAAAGTTTAAAGGACTTTCCAAGTTACAAGCCAGTAAGTTTCAGAGAAAGTATTTGAAATTAGGTTTTCCTAATTTCAAGAATAGTTCTATCAATACTAGCTCTCCGATTTTACATATGAACATGTAAAATGTGTATATTCATACAGATTTTAAATGTTTAAATAGAGGTAATTTGTTGACAGGATCATCCCTAGCATCTCCATGCCCTCAGTTGTTGTACTGAATTCAGTTTCAAAACACATTAGGCAATGTGCTAAACCATTAAGTAATTATAACTTAAGATGTGGGTTAGAGAGGAACAGAAATAGTTCAGGCTGTTACCATGATAGAATAGCACAGGAACATATGTGAGCCTCCCAGATGGCCCTTATCCCAAGGGAACGTATGTATATGTAAATTTTTATAGGATCATCAGATAGAACTAAAGATTAAGAAATTTCCATAGTTCTTTATGTGTGTAATAAACACAACCCATTGGAGCTTTCGGAAAATTGAATTCAAAACAACTTCTCAGATCTTCTTGTCATGATTTGATAACAAGGATGAGATTATGGTTTGATTTACATATTGCCTTAAGCCACCACGTGACTTTAGAAATAACTTGAGGCCCAGATATGTTTAGGTTTCTCAAAAGTACTTTAAAATATTAAGGAGGAACACACAGATACATTATTATACAATATGTATATGTAATACTATATACCTATACAGGCTTATAACACAAGATATAAATATACACACACACACACACATATATATATATGTATATATATATATAGTGTAGAATGGTGGTTCTCAAGTTTTCTTTCTTTTATCTTTTCTTTATCTTATGCTCTCAAGAAATTATTGAAAAGGGTCAGCTAGGTGGCACAGTGGATACTGAGCCAGCCTTGGAATCAGGAGGACTTGGGTTCAAATTTGACCTTCAACACTTCCCAGCTGTTTGACTCTGGGAATATGTATTGAAGACTTCAAAGATATTTTGTTTGTGCAGGTCATATCTATTGATATTTATTGAATTAAAAAAATTTAATATTTTAATAGTATTATAAAGACTGTTTTGACTTGTTGGATCCAAGATATATTTAGAGATACCCAAAAGATCCTGAAATCATACTTTGAGAACCACTGGTATAGAGAATACCATCTTTATTGCTTATTGTAGTTTAGTCATGTCTGACTTTCTGATCCCATTTGGGATTTTCTTGGCAAAGATACTAAAGTGGTTTACCATTTCATTCTCCAGCTCATTTTACAGATAAGGAAACTGAGACAAACAGATTAAGTGACTTGTCCAAGATCATCCAGCTAGTAAGTGTCTAAGTCCAGGTTTGAACTCAGGGCGATGAGTCTTCTTGTCTCCAGGTAGAATATGCTGGTTCTACTCAATTTATTTCACTGTACCATTGGTACAGAAAGGCAATTCATCCACAATTTACTTTCTTAGATATTTGTCTGAAACACCAAGATTAAGTGACTTTCCCAGGATGACATAGCAAGTTAACTTTAGCAGATTAACTACTTCAAGAGCGTAAGGGTACCTTCCAGGCAGCCAGTAAGTATCAGAGGTAGATCTTGATCCTTGGGTCCTCTTGGCTATTAGAGACATCATGATGCCTTAATATAAACAGATTCCTACCTAATCAGTATGAAAATGTCTTAAGATTAGTTTGTCACAATTGACCTTTCCAGTATTGTCCTTTTATCCAGTTTCCATATCCCATCCCACAATTCATTTCTTTCTCTTCTCTATTCAAAGGTTATTCTTTTTTTATTTGCAAAATTTTATTTAATTAATTTAGAATATTTTTCCATGGTTACATGATTCATGTTCTTTCCCTCTCCTCCCCCCATAGCTGACACACAATTCCACTGGGTTTTACATGTGTCGTTGATAAAGACCTATTTCCATATTATTAATAGTTGCACTAGGGTGATCACTTAGAGTCTACATCCCCAATGATATCCTCATCGACAAATGTGATCAAGCATATGTTTTCCTTCTGTGTTTCTACTCCCGCAGTTCTTCCTCTGGAGGTGAATAGCATTCTTCCTCATAAGTCCCAAAGGTTCTTCTAATAATTTGTTTTGTTATGCATTGATTTCCATCTTCTGATACATTCTGGGGAAATTCTCTTCTCTGTTTCAATAAAGGAGACACAAATTTTAATATAGTAGATATATGAAAGGAAAGCTAGGTGACACAATTGATAGACTACTAAGCAAGGAGTCCAGATTCAAATATGGCTTCAGACACTTACTAATTACGTGACCCTGAGCAAGTTACTTAACCCTATTTATCTTGGTTTTCTCATCTGTCAAATGAGGTAGAGAAGGGAATGCAAACCATTCTAGTATCTTTGCCCAAAAAATGGCATCACAAGATGTCAGACATGACTGAAAAAAACATAACAGATGTGAACAGTTCTTCCAGTAATGGCTCATCCAGAAGGTAAGAATTCAGCAGTTCTCTCCTATTACCATGGCTCATGTTGTCTACTTAATTACTCTCAAATTTTATTAGCCTTGTCTCTCCTGACAATATTATAAGCCTTGAGGGCATGGAATGTCTCATCTACTTCTCTGCATCAACTGAACAATTCTGTTAAACAAATATTTATTAAGCTTGCTATATGCTACTCTCTAGGGATGCAAAAAAAATGTGAATTCACCCTTCCCTCAAGGAAGTTATATTACTGGGTGATTATAACAATAAATGGGAATATATATATATATATATATGTATATATATATAATCATTCAAAATAATTTAAAGAAAGTGAGTGTACTAATAATGGGGGTTGGTTGGAAGTCAGAAAAGGTTTTTTGAAGAAGTTGGTACCTGAGTTATGCTTTGAAACATAGCATCTAGGGCACCCTCAAACTCAGACAGTGTATCTACAAGATTAGGTTATCCCAGGTTCAGAGTATTCTATGAATCTACAACCAAACAAACCATAGTTCACATGTACCCAATCCATTTACTTTTATTAGTCAGGGAAAGGACACGATTTAGTATAAAGTGAAGGCATTTAATAAAATAGCCCAATTTGAAAGGAGCAATAAAATATCTATCCCACAGATCTGTGGTGCAGTCTGTGACAATTACACAAGACACCAGTGGGATGAATAGATACACAGAGTCAACACATTTAAGGGGTGTACTCATAGGGAAACCTTGTATCTAGGGCATACCCTTGAAGTGGCAACAGAGGGCTGCTGATGTCTTCTGATGATGTCCTCCCACTAGACCAATAATCTCCCCCAGACTCATAGTTTCCACTGGACAAGGAGCCTCCAGGGGAGGTTTTCAGACAACATCCCACTGGATACATGACAGGGAGTTACTCTCTCCTTCCAGATTCATGGTGTTCCTGAATATTTGGCTATAGGGTTTTCTCTACCTTTTAAGAAGAGTTGGCTCTAGTACATCCTTTTAATTGAAAGCCCCAAATACAGAACCAGCAAAAAGTCTGGGGTAGGAGGAGGGAGACAAAACTTTACCAGGATTTTTTCCCTATGGTCTTCAATTTACAGCAGCAAATTCTTTCTTCCAAGTGCTAAGCATGTCAGGCCACAAAAAGGATCTCATAGCTATCTAGTTTCCTCAAGTTTAATCTTATCCTTGAGTTATTTGTGTCCTCTGACTGATATATGGAGGTAAACACAGAGATGAGGACCCTGACATTCAGAATTACCAGTAACAGGAAATGATAGTGTTTTCTATTTTGGGAAAGATGACTGTTTTCCATATTAGTGAATTATGATTGTGAATACTGGGGTCAATTTCTAATGGAAACTGCAGGCCATTGAACAGTACATAAGTGTAATGTGTATTGGCTTAGAATACCACTTGTTAACATTATCTATGTTCTATCATATTTTTATTTATTTTGTTAGATATTTCCCAATTACATTTTAATTTGGTTCCAGAAGTACTCAGAAGTGTTACCAGAGATGGCAGCTGGGTAGCTCAGTGTATTGAGAGCCAGACCTAGAGATGGGAAATCCTAGGCTCAAATCTGGTCTCAGACACTTCCCAGCTGTGTGACCCTGGGCAAGTCACTTGACCCCCATTGCCTAGCCCTTACCACTCTTCTGCCTTGGAGGCAATACACAGTATTGACTCCAAGATGGAAGGTAAGGGTTTTAAAGAAATAAAAAATAAAAAAAAGAAGTGTTACCAGACTGGCAATGCATTGGAGACCTCTAGTTTTGAGTTGTAATTCACTGTGGATGCAGACACATAAAGTACCTTTAAATTAGGTCAACTTTAGCAGGTAAGTCATTTCAAGAGTATGGGGGTCAGGAAGTAACTAGGTAACTCAGTGGATCAAAAGCCAGGCCTAGGTCCTGGGTTCAAATTTGGTCTCAGACACTTCCTAGCTGTGTAATCCTGGGCAAGTCACTTAACCCCCCACTGCCTAATCCTTACCACTTTTCTGGATTGGAGCCAATATACAGTGTAGAGGTGCCTCCCATACATTCCACTATGGGAACTACCTAATCTAGATTCTCCATCTTGGATATCTGAGTAATATAAGAACCCACTAAGAAAAAAAGAAAGTCTTTTTCAGACAAATCAGTTTTTTCAATGAGTTTCCTTTATAAGAGTGGCCAGTTGCTAAAGTTAAAATAACTTTTGCTTGGTTGTAGCCTTAAATAATTATATATATACTACATCACTGTGTCCATAAAGAATATTAAAGCTTTATGAATGCTCTTTAAAGCACTAGTATTTGGCAATGCACCTGGAACTACTAGTCGGAGTCCCTCACACCTTAAGCAATTGGCATCAGCTTTAGAATACATCTTTAATACCTTCATGATTTGTCATTACTGAAATCCTTCATTGGACATTGAGAGTATCCCACAGATGCCAAAAATACTTTGGGAGCAGTGTCAGAAATAAAAGGAGACACACAAACAAGACAAAACCTTGTCTGCTTTCTGTACGTTACCCACCCAAGCAGATTATTAAAAATCCCTATGTGAACACACTAGGAGTATATTTGGAAATAGATTGCCAGGCTTCTCACTAAGGATGAAGAGAAATTGCATAGAGTAAAATCTCCAGGCTGGAGGAAGAGTAGTCAAAGAATTTTTGTTAGAGCAGATCCCAGAGAAAAAGATATTGTAGCACCAAAACGCAAAAGATATTGGTGGACAGCCACATCCCATCATGAATGGACAGTAAGAAGCCTCCCTAATCCTCATCACAGGATACGAGAACCTCAAAAATGGTCAGGTCCCCAGAAGTAATCTAGAGTGTAGCACAGGTGAAAAAACATTCCCTCTAGGGGAAGCTAGGTGCTTTAGTAGATTGAGAGCCAGACTTACAGTTGAGAGGTCCTTGGTTCAAATTTGACCTGAAACACTTCCTATTTGTGTCACCCTAGGCAAGTCACTTAACCCCCATTTCCTATCCCTTACTGCTCTTCTCGAAGACAGAAGGAAAGGGCTGGAAAGAAAAGGATCCCCTCTGTTACCTACCCAAGTACTTTTCTATTGTTGTTCCTTCATTGTTTTTGAAGAGGACCAATGATATTTCAGAGTGATATCATGATTTGTGGGTGAATAAGATTTAAGTGAGAGAGAGAATTGCACAAAGTCATCAGCCTCTGATAAGACAAAAGTCAGGATGACTGATGATAGTGTGAGATGCACCTTAGCATCTTCAATGTCTTACCAAGCTCTAGGTGCTCCACAACACGGGCTTCAGTCTCTTTCATGGCCCTTAGAACCCATTGTTTTCATCTGCCCATTCTACTGTTCCCCTATACCAGTGCTTAAACACCTCTAGATAGGAAACCCTTTTTCTCCTGAGGATGCTCATTCCATAGCTCTACTTGTTACAGAAGTTTTCCCTTAATCTATGTCAAATCACCCTCTTTACTAGCCTACCACTGCTTCTAGGGTTGCATCTGTGGGGAGAAGAAAAAAGCTAATCTCTCTTAGGCTCATAGATTTAGGGCTGGAAGGAATCTGGGGGACCAACTAGTCTAACTCTTCATCTTACAGACAATGAAAGAGCGTGCAGAGATTTGCCCATAGTTCATGAGATCACTTTGCATAGCAAGTGAAAGAGGCAACATCTGAGCCTCATTCCATAGTGTTTCTTCTACAATATATTAATCAGCATTTCTAAGCACTTAGCTATGTGCCAGGTACTATGTTAAGCAACCAACAATACAGGGCAGGTAGATGGTAGAGTAGATAGAATTCTAAACCTGAGTCAGGACTCTTCCAGACTTCAAATCTGGCCTCAAACAAGTATTAGCTTTGTGACCTTGAGCAAGTCACTTAACTCTGATTCTCTTTGTTCCTCATCTATAATATGAGCTGGAGAAAGAAATGGCAAACCACTCTCAGATCCTTGCCAAGAAAACACCAAGAGTGGTTTAAAAGTCAGACACAACTGAGAAGGAATTAAATACAAATTCAAGCCAAAAGAGACCTGTCCTCTAGAATTTTATTTTCTAATAGAAGATAACACATAAAAAACAACAACAACAACAACAACAAGCTGAAAATGTTGGAGAAAAAGAAATGGGAGAGGACTATTATAGAAGAGTCCAGAGACCAGCCTGACAAGAAGGGATGTCTGTCCTGGGTATCCTAACTGGGTACTTCCAAGGTGAGAATTCTAGACCTGAAGTGATTTTCTCTACCTTGTTTCAATTCCATGGAAAAAGATGCCACTACCAGTTAAAGCTCATCATTTCTAATCTCACCACTATGCTGTAAACTCAAGTCTTGAATAATACAACCCCCCACCCGTAGCCACCTATTTTCTTCGATTGCAGAGGTGGAGGGCCAGTATCAAATCTCTCCCAATGCCTTCCTTTATAGAGGGCAGAAACTGGACTCCCATCTCACTTTGGAGCAAGATGCCCCCATAGCTGGTGGCTCCTAGTGTCCCCCCACTCACCTTCCACTTTCCTGTCTTTTTTTGCATGTTGTCTCCCCTTTAGATGAGGGGTTCCCAAACTTTTTACACAGGGGGCCAGTTCACTGTCCCTCAAACTATGAACGAATCTGTATACCACTGTCTGGGATAGCAGAAGCTGCAGCACTGGCTGTGATGGACCTGTCACACCTTGCTCGATACCAGGCAGCAGTATACACAGTGCAGAATCCGCTCCCCCAGATCGCAGCTCACCATACTGACGTCTTCCATTGTGCAGCCACATTATCCTTTGTGCAGTGCCTTGTTCTCATTCAGTTATTCTCAGAACAAGGTGCCACGCAAAGGATTGTATCATCAGAAGTAGTACTGAACGTGAGTGATGCCGAGCTTTGCGGCACTGCCACATACATTGCTCCTCTCACTGACCACCAATGAAAGAGGTGCCCCTTCTGGAAGTGCGGTGGGGGCCAGATAAATGGCCTCAGGGGGCCATATGTGACCTGTTGGCCATAGTTTGGGGACTCCTGCAGATTATAACTCTTTGAGGGCAGGTACTAGTGTTCTTTTAAACAATTATATCCCCAGTGCTAGCAAAGTGCCTGGCACATAGAAGGCACTTAAAACTTTTGGATTAGATTAACAGAAGAGTCCAGATTACAAGCTCCAGGCTTGCCCCTTTAGCATTCACTTCTTGGAATCTACCTTTGAGGCTTGGATTGGAGGAGGAGGAAGTACAGATGTTTCTCAAAAGCTGCAGTGCTCCACATAGCTGGAGGATGTCCCGCTTCCTCTCTTCTCTCTACATGTTCTCTCAAATATTTCAAGGCAGCTATCATGTGCCCCAATGAGTATCTCCTTTTCTAGACCAAACATTTCTAATTCCTTCAACTGATCTCCTCATATGGTATGAAACCAGACCTGTTTCTGGCCGCCATACTCAAAGAGCTCTCAACACCATCAATGCCCTTCCAAAAATATCATTACCATCTTCCTCCATAAGAAAATTTCTCAACATACAGGTTAGTCCCCAAATGACCAAATAAATGTTCTCTAGAGTGATGACCAGTTTTGCATTAAAACCAATCCAATGTTCTAGTCACCAAATTAAAAAAAAAAAAAGCAAAAACATGGCCCTGCTATTTAATAAGCATGGGGAGGTCCCAATGTGGAAACTCCCTCCTCATATGCAAACTGGTAACTCATCTATAAAAGAGGGTGAAAAAAGCTTTAAAATGATGTTGACAACCAAAAAAATAAAAAGGTGAAAAAAACCCTCAATCATAACCAAAACCCATATTCCTATGTGATCCTTGTTTCATGCCACTCATCACAAGGGCAAGGATGCTACTCCATGGGGCCATAGTACATAATGAACTCATCCATGCTCATCCAGCCAAAGCATTTGCTAAATGAGCTGCCATAGTGCAAGGACGAGAGGACAGCTTCCAAGTTTCTCACCATATATTGAATTAGTGTTGCATGATACAGATGGAAGAAATTTATAAGAGAAAAGTAAAATCTTATGATCACCAGGGAATAAGAAAGTTCTTCAGTATTGGGGGGGGGGGGAATCAGAGAGGCCCAATCATCTATCACATCTCCACAGTCACACACACAGCAAATAAATGCCAAAGGATGAAGTACACATTTCTACTTGTCTTTTTTAGACTTTTTACAATTTAGTTTGATATATATATATATATATGCATATATATATAATATGGACCAATATTGAAATCAATATTTTAAGGAAGAGAAGCTCTACATTCCTCTCTTTCACAACACTTCCTAGATATTCTCAAGGAGAACTCACATATTAAAAGTTAAAGACCTCAAAGAACAACACGATACAGTTGCTAATTTCCAAAATGAACTTTGTGTTTTGTTTTTGAGTTCTTTATTTTATGGTTGCCTTTTTTTTTTTTTCAGAAAAAGCTATGTTGACATTTTGAACAGTGCTACTTAGATACCATATTGACACTGCATGCAAATTGACCAAAAATGCCAAGACAAAATCCATGAAAAAGTTAGTAATAGGAAATAAAGAGTTGGCCATGAAAAAATATGGATATTCTAGGCCAGCCTTCTATCTACCTCCTACTAAGCAAAGTGTATTCCTAGTTTCCATATTTGACCACTTCCATCCTTTACTTTAACTGAATTTGTGTGTGTGTGTGTGTGTGTGTGTGTGTGTGTGTGTGTGTGTTTGTGAGGATGTGTGCATTTGTAAGTGTGTGGACATGTGTTCCTGGTTTACCAACTTGTATATCTACAGATTCCTCACAGTCATTGTTGTCTCAAAGCATATCAAATGAGCTGCTTCTGGGGCACCATCAGCAAACAATTCAGGCATAAAGTCCTGCTAACAAGATGATCAATATTTTAGATACTTTTCTACCTGAAGGAATATTGATGATACCTCATTCAAGTGCTAATTGTTCAGGAGGTAAACAAAAAGGAAAGGAGTTGGAAGTGTTTGTAGTTAGCATTAAAAAGAAAGAGAGTAATTTCAATTGTCTCCTACTCTTCCTGGCCCCATTTGGAGTTTTCTTGGCAGAGAAAATAGAGTGGTTTGTCATTTCTTTCTCCAGCTCATTTTACAGATAAGGAAACTGAGGTAAATACAGTTAAGTGACTCACCCACAGTCACAGCCAATAAGGTTCTGAGGTCATAAATTCAGGAAAATGAGTTTTCCTGTCACTAAGCAACCCTAAAATAAGGAAATTCTTTCCTTTGAAAGGAAATCTCAAGGGCCTCAAGAGGGGAATTTAAGGAAAGCCATACAGTAAGAACCCAGATTCCCCAACTATAAATCCAGTATTCTTTTTATGAAAGGATTTCTTCCTCCTTTCTTCTTTTGCATCTCTTTTCATACTCCCTCTCAGATGTTTTGAGAAATGACATTCAGTACTTTGTACTCACCCTGCTATATGCTTGATCAACTGGTATATTTGAAAAGTAAAGTTTAGAAAAATGAGGTGGTTATAACCAAGTCCTAGGGCTTGGGAGTTCCCAGCTTTTTATGATCCATGTACCCTTTGGTTTTCATGAAACTTTCCTTTATCCTTTATTCAATCTTTTTTTTAAACACTTACCTTCTGTCTTGGAATCAATACTGTATATTGGCTCCAAGGCAGAAGAGTGGTAACGGTTAGGCAATGGAGGTCAAGTGACTTGCCCAGGGTCACACAGCTGGGAAGTATCTGAGGCTAGATTTGAATCTAGGAGCTCCCATCTCTAGGCCTGACTCTCAATACACTGAGCTACCCAGCTCCCCTCTTGTTTATTCAGTCTTACAGGAAATCTGTTCTATATTTTATTATATATATACATATTCATATATATATATATATATATATACTCAAGAAATAAAACACTTGGATCAATTAATTTTTCATAAAAGTAGAATGAAATTTGATTTTCTAAGGGTACACCTAGAAGTTTATAACTTTATTGATTAGAAATCAATTTAAGACATCAAAGAAAAATATACACTTAACAAGCTTCTTATATATTTTTTTTTATTTTGTTTTTTTAGAATTGAAAATTTGCATTTAATTAATTGATTTAGAATATTTTTCCATGGTTACATGATTCATGTTCTTTTCCTCTCCCCATGGCCAATGAGTAATTCCAATGGGTTTTACATATGTCTTTGATCAAGACCTATTTCCACATTATTAATATTTGCATTAGGGTGATCTCTTAGAGCATACATCCCCAATCATATCCCCATTGAACCATATGATCAAGCAGTTGTTTTTCTTTTGTGTTACTACTTCCACAGTTCTTTCTCTGGATGTGAATAGCATTCCTTCTCATCCGAATTATTCTGGATGATTGCATTGCTGCTAGTAGAGAAGTCTACTACATTCATTTGTACCACAGTGTATCAGTCTCTGTGTACAATGTTCTCCTGGTTCTGCTTCTTTCACTCTGCATCAATTCCTGGAGGTCATTCCAGTTCACATGGAATTCCTCCAGTTCATTGTTTCTTTGGGCACAATAGTATTCCATCACCAAGATATACCATAATTTGTTCAGCCATTCTCCAACCGAAGGACATCCCCTAATTTTCCAATTTTTTTCCAGACAAGCTTCTTATATAGATGTGCGTATACCTTAGGTTTGAAACCACTGACTCGGGACTTCTGGAAAAGATGGTCTTACTTTATGTCTGTACTCTTCAGACATCAGATGAATCTGGGACATATCCAAAGGTGACAACTGTGTCTGAGGGCAAATTTTGTGTGGCTTACGGTATCTTTAGATGACAAAGGTCAGAAAACTCATAGACTTTCACTTGTTCCCCATCAGCTTACCAAACATTTAAAATGAGAGTTCCAAGGCTTAAACTCCCTTTTTTTTCCTCTCTCTAATTCCGTTGGCATTTTCATTCATTCTTATAACTTTAATTCCCCCCTTTATACAGATGATTCCCATGTCTTTATCTTCAATTATGCCTTTCTTGTGAGTACCAGGCTTATACTTTCCATTGACTCCAGATATCATAATTTGTCTTTAATCAGTACCATCCACCCCCTTCCTACTACTGGTATCCTAATCCAAAATATATTATATCTTTCATGAACTACCACAATAGCCTACATAAAGGCTGTCTTGTCTCCTTTCTTTCATTTCATTCCACCCTTTACCCTTCAAGAAGCTTCCATGGTTCCCTGTTACCTACTAAAGTTCAACTTCTTGTAGCCATCAAGACACAAACTTGCCTTGCCTTGCTCTACATGTTAAATTGATGGAATGTTATATCTCCATACCTTTGATCATGTTGGTCTTTGTGTCTAAGATGTCCTCCTTCCCATTCTTTGCTTGATTAAATCTAACTCAGTCTAGTAAATCCAACTCAGAATATAGTTCCCCTACTCTGATATCCCTACTCTAGTAGCTATAACCTAATATCTCACATGGCCCATGGTTTCATAACTCTAAAATGTACTTATTGTTGTTACTATGGAACTGGTGATGAAGTATGTATCTATTGCACAAAGTTTGACTGAGCCAAACTCAGAGACTCCCAAGCAGGTTGCTTGTGGGAGGTTGTGTGGTGGAAGGACAGCGATGTAAGGTAAGGGGGAACTTTACAGTCACCTTACTTCTTAAAGATCATCTATAATTTCACAAAGGGGTTAGACTATGACTCACAGAATGATGTACCCAGACCACTGAAATCACTGATTTTGGATTTTGGTATCATCCCTCCCCAAGATCATTAGCTGCACAACAAGAAGGATCATATCTTATCTAAATTTTGTACATCCCCTAATGCCTAGGAAAATACTCTTGTATTTATCAGTATCTTCTATATATATCTTGTCTATCTCCTTGACAGTAGAGACTATTCTTTATTTACCATTACCTAAAATAATGGCTGTCACATAATAGGTAAATATAAGTGCTCATTTATTTGTCAATAAATGCATGGTAATAAAGAAAGGAAAAATTCAGTCTCAAGATAGCAGGGATAGAGAATAGGAACTAAATCTATTATTTCACTATTATAAAGAAATTCAAGATGAAAAAAAATCACTCTTCCAATGTAAATCAGAACCACCTTGTTGTAACTTATGGTCTTAGAGAGTTGCTTTGAGCACTTAGAGCTTAAGTGGCTTGCCAAGAGTCATATAATCCATATCTGTTGGAGGCAGGAATTGAAGTCAGGTCTTCATAGTTCTAAACCCATATGTCTATCCACTCACGCATGAAGCCTATAAGAATGTCATGGACTTGGTAAATTCTTAATTTTGATTTAATTTTACGTGAATCTTCTTAAAAAATTTAAAACCATATTTGCCTTACTTGAAACAATAGTTATATAGAAATAGAGAACTTCTAAATATTTAAATGTATTAATAGTTCATGAAATAAAATTTTTAAAAATGGATTGTTTTTGAAAGGTTGCCAATCTCTTTCTTATTAAGTAATAGAATAAAATATTAATACCAGACCCTTAAGCTGTCCTTCCTAGAGTACAAGGGAAATAACTTTAGAAGGAATTCTAGGACATTTTAGAAACAACATAGTTATTTCAAAAGTGTTTATTAAGCATTCACTATATACCAAGCATTGGGGCCTCAAAGAAAAGCAAAAACATTGCCCCCGTCTCAAAGTACTCATTTTCTAATGGAAGACAGAGGGAAAATATGTAAAAAAATATGCACATAAAAGATATATACAGGAAATATGGAAAGTAATCACAGAGGGGAGACTATCAGTGAGAAGACCAGGAAAGGCCTCCTGAAGACAGTATAGTTTAAGATTAAGATAAGTTTTTTTGGTTATCATTTTTAAAAATAATATTTTGTATAATAATATTATTTTATGTAACATATAATATGTTAATACCATATAACAATATATTTTACATAATATAATATATGTGATTTGTTATAAATATGTCAAAATTATGATAAATATGCTTATCCAAGAGAAACACATTTTCGCATTAGTTATATCCCAAACTCTGTCTCATTCATTTTTCCTCTCCCTCTCACCCCTACCACTTCCCCAAGAAAGCAGGAAATATGATATAGGTTGTAAATATTCTGTCATATAACATATATTTTCCTGTTTGACATATTGTGAAATAAGATATATTGCTTACACTAGAGAAAAATTCATGGAGGAAGTAAAGGGAAGAATGGTATGTTTCAATCTGCATTCAGGCTCTCTCTGTTCCTTCTCTGGTGGTTGACATCTTTTTATGTTATGAGTCCCTAGAGTTGTCCTAAATCCCTGTCTTGCTGATAATAGTTAAGCCATTCACAGTTGATCTACCTATATTATTGTTGTTACTTTATAGAACATTCTCCTGGTTCTGCTCACTTCACTTTGAATCACTTCAGAGAAATCTCTCAAGTTTTTTGTGATAATCTTGTTTGTTATTTCTTATGACACAATAGCATTCAATTACGATCATATACCAAATCTTGTTCAGCTAAGTCAACCAAGAGGTGGAAAGGAGGAGGTGGAATTGTATCAGTCAAGGGACAGTCAGTGAAAAACCTTTCAACTCTGAGTTGGAATGTCATGTGATTGAGATTGCAAGTAGGTCAATACAGCTGGATCATGAGTAAAGTTTTAAGTATACTTGAAAGCAGAAAGCAGCCAGGTTGTTAATGGCTTTAAAAGAGAGATCTTTATATTTGATCTTAGAAGTATTAGGGAGTTTGTTAAGTGGGAGTCTTGAGCATAAGGTAGTGTCTTTATCACATCTCCACTTAAGGAAAAGCACCTCAGTAGCTGTCAATGATGAATTATATGGATAGAGACTTGAGACAGTGCAACCAATTAGAAGAGTATTGCTGTAGCTTGGTTGACAGATGATAAAGGCCTGTACCAGGGTAATGCCTGAGTGGGCAGAAAGGGACATACACAAAAGATGTTAAGGTAAAAATGACAAGATTTGATAAAATTGAACATGTAGAGTGACAGTGAGCTTGTTATTCCTTCTCTAAAAATCTTTCATTATCTTCCTATTGTCATGATTAAAAATTCTGAGAGATTGTGTTCTGGATAAGAAAATCAATTTATTGATCAAGTTAGAAATAACCAAAATATTAAGCAGTCAGTGAAGTCTTGGCAGTGATCAAAGACATACAACATCTTGGGTCATTAAATACAATTTTGGAAGTTCATTATTCAACTCTCCCCTAGACATCTCTAGTTTGTGAGTACCTAATGAGGAGAGGAATGATTTTTTACAGTCTCTTACCAATTCAATGATAATGATGGAAAATCACTTGTCCAATCCTAGAAATACAATGTTGAGAAGAAGAGTGAAGTCATACCTAGTTAAGAGTGGTTTTGTTCAAAATTTTCCAATGTGAGACTCAAGGACACCGTTATGCTGACTGCAGATATACCTGGCCTAAATCTGATTTTGTTTACCAGATAGGAGAAAGCTCATAATCTCACTTTTCAATTGCCTTAAAATAGAAGATGTTCTGGAGTAGAGGGTTTGGAAGAGAATCCTCCAGATTTGTTAAGAACAAAGGAATAAGGAAAGAGGTTTGAATGGACCTCAATTCAAAACCCAGAAACAGAAATAATTCAATACATATATATATATTGAATAAATTTTCACAGAATCATCTACAGAATAGAGTCTACATTCTTTCTGGACATTCAAGGTCATGTATAAGATAGCATCATCTCACTTTTTCAGTCATATTTCATGCTACCCCCACAACATAACCTATGCTGTAGTTAAATTGCATTATTCTAAATCTCCCATAAAGGTTCCATGCTTCCTTAACTCTCTAACTCCCTTTGACCATCTCATTCTTTATACCTGAAATACCATTCCCCTCATCTTTGTTTATTGAAATGTTTCAAAAGCTATTCTACCCAAACTTCTTTGATAACCCTCATTCAGGAAAAAACCTTTCCTTCCCCCACACTTCTTCGAGCATTAAGTCATACATAAATTATTTGAAGAAAAATGTCTCATATGTTGACTATTAGACTTTAAGGATTATGTAGTCCAACTTTTTCATTTATAGATGAGGAAGATGAGTCCCCAAAGAAGTTGAGTGATTTAGCCTGATGTTAAATCACAAATCAGTGGCAGAGCCAAGAATAGAACCCAGGCTGATTGGCAATTGATCTTTGGATATTTCCACTATAATTTTCTGCTTCCCTTTAGGTCATAGGATCATAAATCTAGAGGTGAAAGAGGCCTCAGACTATCTCCTGACCTCTTTGCTTTAAAGATGAGGAAATTGGAGACAAGAAAGGTAAGTAGCTTGCTGAAGATTGTACAAGTAATAAGCAATATTAAAAAATAAAATATAAAAAATAAAAAAAATAAAAAAAAATAGCAAATAGAATTTGAACCCAGATCATCTGCCTTTGGGGACTATGCTACTTTCATCTTACCATGTTGGACAGGTGGGGAGACTATAAAGTGTACCCTACTTTTAGTCAGGAGATAATGAGAAAGTCACTTAAACTCTAAGAGCCACACTTTTCCCATCTGAAAAATGACAAAAATAAAAATTCTCCCTACCTTATACAGTAGCTATGAATAAAGTGCTTTGCAAACCTTTAAGTTTCATATGGGTGAAAATTGTTTTTTAATTAATTCAGAAACTCAGCTTTGGCAGGAAATATTGGAAGAAGTGGACAGATCTCTCAAAGGTTCTCTACTATTGGTTAGAAGTGAGAGACAGAGAGAGAGATGGATAGATAGTTGGTAGATGGATAGACGGATGGATGGATGGATAGACAGATTGAAAGAGATAAAAGATAGGTGAAAGAAAGACAAACAAATCCACAGTTGAATAAATACATGTGTATATATATATGCATATATAGAGAGACATATAGGGTATATATGCATATAGAGAGAGACATATAGGGTATACATGCATGAAATATATGCATATATCTACATACATATGTATGTATATACACAGGTGTGTACAAAAATGACAGTAATTCATCTCCTTGCCATGTACCAAGACCTGGTAGAGTTGGGCTTATCCCTGAAGCAATGGACAAGTGTTATTCTAAAATATGATGGGAGAGCAAAAGAGTCTGTTAGCTGCTTAGGTCGGCCCTCTCAAAGAAGCTTCAGTTTAGGGCAGTCACCACAGCTGTGTTCAGCATCTTATGGTTCTTTGCTTTGTATAATCAGAAACTCAAGTTTTATCATTTCACCTAGGACTGATGAGGCTCTCAGGAAATGAACAAACTCACGAGAAACTGACTGACAAGTCAAATATTACTTTATTAATATATAGAGAGAAATATAACTGTTGGAATACTCATATCTCCTAGTAAGTATATCCTCTTCCCATAAAAAAATAATTCAGGAAACTGTAAACCTTAAAATTTCACTAAGTTGCTTAATGAACACAAGGTTAAAGGGTGTTGGATCATATTAATAAATGAAAGAATCAATTCATGATAACCTGAACCCCTCAGTCCTCTCTAAGTATATTTATACTAAATATCAATAAATTAAGCCACTATCTCTTTGGGACAGTGCTGGAAACACACTGGAAAATTATTATTCTTTGGTGTTCCTTATCTAAATTCTATGCAGACACAAACTCTGCTCTTAGGACAATGTTCACTTATTCAATATGTATTAAACACTGCCCCATGTGCAAAGATGTATTTTAGTTACTAAGAAGAGACACAGGGGTAAACAATCCCCCTTCTGCATTGTTAAAGGCTTTTTTTGGAAAATTTTCAGATTGAGGTACTTTTTATGGCTCAAGCCATAGTTGCGAGGATGATAGGAGTAGAAAGGAATTGGCTAGCACTAATCTAGCTGAGAGTTTGGACTCTGGTGCTCTTCAGTGGGGAAAGGTAGCAAGCCATATAGAAAAGATCTTGAGATCCACCTAGCCAATTGTGGTACTCCTACTTATCAAACTAGATGAAAGTGTAGTCATTAGTGTTGTTCACACCGCTCAAGTTGTCTGGGGACAGTCTCACAACAGAGTTAGAATACTCTATCAGAATAATGCACTGTAGATGACAGCTCAGCAGATTACAGCAGCAACTCATTAAAAAAGTAAAAAGATAGCTCCTTCAGGTGTTTCCTGTGGTTCTCAATCTCAGAGAGAACAATTTTCTGAAACCACTCTTGGAGAAAACTAGGAGTTGAAGTAAATTGTGCCCTATGGCCACATACCACATTCCATTAATTTTCTCAATGACCTCTTCCCACTAAAGTTTCAAGGCAGGACTTAAAAGTATTGGATGGGGAGTGGCATAGAAGGAAATTTTTGTTTTACATTCTTGCCTCTACAGTAAAGATGTATATTTTATTTATAGTTACATATTAATTTCCTTAAAGGAAGGTTCTAGATAGCCTAATCTTATAAGCCACCCAATAGTAAATCATCTTTTAAGTAGAGTTATTCCTTCTGTTGTCTAATTTGACTGCCTTATGGAAATACTTTTTTTTAAACCCTTACTTTCTGTCTCAATTACAAGACAGAAGAGTGGCAAGGACTAGCATCAGAAGCCAAACTTGAACCCAGGTCCCTAAGTCCATCCTTGGCACTCCATCCACTATGCTACTTAGCTGCCCCTGGAGATTCTTATTGGTTTCAATTTGAGAGATAAATACATGCTGGTACTATTTCTAAATTATTGGAATACATTATTTAGAATCCTCAGTTTCCTTTACATCATCTTCAAGAAATTATCTTATGGATTAATTTTGCCTAAAATGAACGTGATTTGGCTAGACTTGTAGTCTAGGTGGGGAAAGTATAGTTAAGCTTGTAAGAAGCAATGTTTACATTAGAGCATGAGCTGGAGTTTTTCAGAATTGAATTAAAACAGAAAATTAGGTTAATGCTTGGTCCTGTGTGATAGGAGCAACACTGTCTAGATCTTTGGTAGAACAAGGGATATAGAGTGCTGGGCCTTAAATTAGGAAGGCTTGAGTTCGAAGCTGGCATCTGAAGCTTGCTAGATATGTAACACTGGCAAGTCACTCAATCTTTGTTTGTCTCAGTTTCTTCAAATGTGAAATAGAGATAAGAGTCCTATACAGCCAGGTTCTTTGAAGGATCAAATTAGATATCTGTAAATCACTTAGTATAGTACCTGGAACACAGAAGGTACTCTGTAAGGAATTATTCTCTTCCATACTTCTCCAAGATCTCTGTCATGTAGTCTGGGCTATATTTTCCTAAGGTCCTGTTATAAACAGGTAAAGCTATTTCTTTTCCTAGTGGAAAATGAATATTGAAATGTGATATTGGATTGTGAAATATTTTTCCCTTTAGTGCACCACCCCTTCCCCACCCCTAAGCCCCCCCCCCCCACACACACACAGTTCAATATTAAGGTCAGGCTAAAACAGCCTCTTCCCCAGGCTATGAAAATGGGTTGGGTCCTTTTTTCTTTGTATAGATCTTTAAAGAATAACAGAATTAAGGACAGGGCTGTGAGCCATGGTGAACCCTGATTAAGAGTGTGCTCTGGAGCCATGTTGGATTGCTGTGTTGGCATATCTTCACATATGAATAATGACCTGTCTCTTCTTCTGATGAAGTAATGAGGAAGGAGTTGGGTCTCTATGTTCACCTCCTCAGGGGTTATTTATCAATCAGATATGTCTTAAAATGTCATGGGGAGGGACTGAGTGATGAGGTCAAATTCTTTTGCTCCACTTGCCCTCTTTGGCACCCATTTGGAAAGTGGAGGTAGTTGACTGGTCAGTTTAGATTGTCTTAAATGGTGGTTTAGTAAATTAACTTAAAATTAAGAAACACTGCTTCTTGAGACTCAATCCTTACATTCTAAAGTGGTAATGTAACTTTCATTGAAACTTGACTGGTTCAGGGAATTGCCTCAGGTTGTTGAATGGTTTACCATCCCCTGCCTACAAGAGACAACAAGGAGCTCCCAGAGGCTTCTGATGATGGATCAGTATCATTACCAACACTATGAATCTGTTCTAAACTGAATCAAATTGGTGCCTCAATTAATAAACTTTTTGAATGTCTTTAGTTGCCCTAGATGAGGAAACTTCCTTTTGTTAATCACTGAATAGTCTACGATTATTTCATTTTTTTTTCCAGTATCAGACCCCAAATACCTGAGGTTTGGCCTGAGTCAAGCCTCCCCCACAACATAATATAGCTAGATGTAAAATTTGAGTTAAGCAAATTGGGTTGAAGAAGAAGGGAAGAGTCATGGGTAACAGATTATGAAGAATAAAAGGAAGATTAGAAACTAGAATGAGGAAAGGAAAGGTTTAACTCCTCACTAAAGCAGGAAAACTGAATTCGGTTGAGACATCAGACATTCTGGTCTGAATTTAATTTCTTCCTGCTCTGTTCTCTCACTGTCTTCCCTACTGGTGGAATACTTTGGCCTTTCCTGGAAATCTTTGCCCCCAGGAATATAACAGGTTAATGAGTGTACAAGGTTAAGGGAAATATATCCCAGGTCTCTCAGTACTCACATTGTTACCCAAAAATGAGATAATGACTCCTAATGAAAATTTGAAGTGGGAATAGAAAATGGTTCTTCACTGAAAATGAGAGAAGTTCTCAGTTAAAAATGTACATTAAAGGAGAATTCCTGTTAGATACTTAAGAGGATAAACATATCTTTGATTTGTTTGTGTATAAATTTTTCAAATCTTTAGTGTTCAAACTGGAATTATATTATTTTAAACTGGAAAGACCTTTAGAAATCATTTCATCCAATCCCCTCACTCCTCTATATAAACAATGTGTCAAAAATTTTATGACTTCTGGTTTAAGAGTCCCTTGACACAAGAAAATAGAGAAAACTTCAGACATTTTTGCAAGACATTGCTATTAACTTTGTGACATGGAGTCACTGTTAACCCGTCCCCTTGCATACTTCCTATAAACATTCCCATATCTTATCTATACATACACACACACACACACACACACACACACACACACACACACACAGAAACCTTTCCCTTAATCTATCCATTCCCATTAGCTTTCTTCCTGTTTTTCTCCTTCCCTTCTTAGCTAAACTCCTTGAGAAAACTCTACAATTAATGCCTCTGCTTCCTTTCTCATTCCTTAACTTCAACAAACATTTTTCTGACTCCAGCAAATTAAACTACTATCTTCAAAGTTACCACTGATTTCTGTCTTGTCATATTTAATGGCTTTTCCCCAATCTTTATCCTTTTTTGGTCTTTCTGTAATTTGTGACACTGCCAATTACCTTCTTCTGCCTCTTAGTCTTTTCTCCTTAGGTTTTCATGACACTGCTTTCTCTCTCTGGGTTCTCTGACCACCCCTCAGTCTCCCTTGTTGAATTTTTATCCAGGTCATGTTCACTTACCATGGATGTTCCCCAATGGTCCATCTTGGACCTCTTTCCTTCTCTCTTTTGCTTGGTGATCTCATCAATTCTCATGCATTCAATTAACATTATAGATGATCCTCAGATTTACATAGCCAGCCTAGGAATAAGGTAGTACTAGTATGAGCATGCCTATTTTACAGAGAAGGAAAAGGAAATTGAGGTTCAGATGGTTACCGAATATATTTATCAGTGATCATGCAGCTATAAAAACACCTTAACCCCTATGAGACTCAATTTCTTCATCTGTAAAATGGGACCATACCTCTAATAAGTATAGTAGCTGAGGCACAGTGCCAGGTCTCCTAACTCACAGTAAATTGTTTCTTTTACTATACTACACTTATTTTTAGAAGTTTGAGTTAAATTGGTGGCATTCATTCAAACATTTATTAAGCTCCTACTATTTGCAAGGCATGGCATTCCACAGAAAGATTCTATAATAAATGTATTTCAAATAAACTTTAAAAATATTGTTACCTAGGGCGTGTTGCTGCCTTTCAATGATTTAACTAACTATTGTTTCTATCTAAGACAAGTTTGTAATCTGGGATCATTCAATTTTTTCCCTAAAATAGCATTTTGGTAACTATATTCAATAGGATTGGTTTCCTTTGTTTTATTGTAGGCATTTGAAACGTGATTCTGAAAAACTTCATCAGATTATTAGAGGGGAACTTAACAAAAAAAAAAAAAGTCTAAGAACCTCTGAGCTATAGGGAGGTGATGTGACAGCCCTATCAGAAGGGGGAAAGAAGAGTGGGGGCAATGAGGGAAAAAGCAAGTGAGCTCAGGAGTGAGGGGGTGTGAAGGCTAAAGGAGACAGAACGGTCATTAACATCTAATTAGTGAGTTGTTTATTTGAGTCCATAATTAATTAGCTCCTTCCCTTCTCCAGCACTGAAGACAAGAGATCACATCTCAAGTCTATCTTGGCTTCCTTCGGTGGTCATGTCAGAGTTGTTTTTGGTAAATATTGGAACTAAAAGAAGGATGAACTCATATTTTTAGAGGCAGGATGCCTAGTCAAAGAGATCATGTGAACAAGACTGGGGATTTTGGGGGGACTGAAAACTCAAAATGAGTCAGTGTGATATGGTAGAGGAGAGGGGCAGCCAAGAAGATTTCAGTCACTCAGTAAACAGTAAGGGCTAATATAGGTACTGGATTTAGACTAACTACTGGGAATACAAACAAAGAAAGAAAAAACACTGTTCTTCCCCTCATTAAAATGGGAGAGATAACATGCAAATAGCTAGGTATAGATACATTTATATATAATTTTATATATGATATGATATGTAAGCATAAAGTACATATTTATATCTATCTTTATCTAAGGCACAAAGATGAGGAGCTAGGAGATGAAATATTGTGAGTGGGGAAAAATTAGACCAATGTTGCTGAATATATACAGAGGGGAAAGATTTCAGCCTGAATTGGGAGACAATTCAGAACTAGGGGCTCATCCCACTATAGTTTTTCCAAGTCAAATTATAATTATAGTATTGTTTTCCATCTGAGTATGGTATGTTGGGAAGGACCAAAAGCATCTAATAGGGGCAGATAGGAGGTTTAGTGGATAGAAAACCAGATCTAGAATCAGTAGGATCTGGGTTCAAATTTGACCTCAGATACTTATATCCGTGTGACTCTGGGCAAGCCATTTGCCTCACTCTTACTATTCTTCTGTCTCAGAATTATCTAAAACAGGAGGTGAGGGTTCTTAATTAACTATTTATTTCATTTCAAAAACAGGTAATGGATCATGACCAGGATGGTAAAAGGGTGAAAACTGGGGGAGAAGGCAATAGAAGGGAATAGTATATTCAGGAGAGGCCCAGTATAAAGAGGACATCATTTGGTTTAGTTGTTGTTCTTCATACTTGAAGAGGACCTAAATGACATCATTACATCAGGGTCAATGTACAGTGTGACTGATCAGACCAATAGGATATCAGAAGGCTTAACCATCAGTTGAGCACAAATAGCCCCTGTGAATATTTGGGACAGAGATGACTAATTTGCACATCTCGTGTTTTGTTTTGGTTCTTTAGTCACTGCAATTCTGCTTTACTCATACAACATAGCACCTTCTGGAATGCAAGCTGGATGGTCCTGTGCCAGTGTCTCCCAAATCTCACAATCCATGTCAAAAGTTTTTCAGAGACACCTTCCTAAATAATGAATAAAGTCAGAATACCCCCAGGGCATCACTCGAGAGGGCTCAGTACAATGGAAGAAAGGAGGAACACTTTAAGGGGAAATCTAGGACTAGACCCAGGTTCATCACTTTGGAACTCCCCACTTACTTTTGGCTTTCTGGGGTAAAACCTTTGACCTACAGATTACCAACATTATTGTTGAAGCCTTAGCCTATGTTTGTACATATGTCCTACACCACACACACACACACACACACACACACACACACACACACACACATACACACACACACACACACACACACGCTAGTAGAAACAATTTGAGGGGTGTCTGTTTTAGGTGAGGCCCTACTCAGACTAGTTTGATAACTGAGGCTCAAAGCTGGAATGAAACAAGCTACTTATAGCCTGCCTAAGAGGTAACAAAAGAAGGCTCATTTAGCTATAGTCTAGAAAGGATACTCAGTTAGGATAGAGCAATGGGACAATGATTCTATAGGGAAATGTCAGCACTCTGGTCAGCAGAATGTGGTGCTCAGTGTGTGGTGATGGCATTGGGACATTCAGGAAGCCTGAAGGGTATTGACGGTGCTTCTTTTTTGCCCTTAAGCATCACTGACTCAAGCCTTAGTTCCTTGGACCCTTAAACAGGTCTCCAGAATGATTTCAGTGCCTTTTAAGGAAAAAAAAAAAGTAGCCTAACTTGTATGCATAGAGCAATAGAAAAAGTTAATCAAGCCTACAGAATGGCGTGCCAGGAAATATTGTTCCTATCATGACCATATTGTTGTTTTTCATCTTTTTTTTTAATCTCTTCTACCTAGCTCAGCAAATGGTGTATAATAAGCATTTAATCAATTTGTTGCACTTGATCACATGAGACCAGAGGACTTGGCAGACTTAAGCCTGCCGGGTGGGCCTGGTGGCCTAAGGACTCCGAACTCTCTGTGAATAGGCCATTCGCCTGTAGGAGCTGTGAAATGGGACACATGTTCTACCTATCTCTAAAAAATGTTGTGTTGAAGGAAATTGGTATAAGTGCACAGGATCCCACGAGAAAACAAATGAGAAATGGGTTTGGATTGCTTCTCCCTCTATACATTTTTGGGTCCTAGGAAGTAGAGGAGACCTTCTCATCTCTCCTTAGATCTCTGCTGCACAAAAGCTATTGGGTTTCCTAGAAATTTCTATTAAGAATTCTAGATACCCCTTGTGACAAATTCTGGCTATACTAGATACCACTGTTTCTGCAAATGCTAGTTAAAGCCATAATTATTGTGTCATATATCTCCTTTATTATTGTCAAGAGTGAGGAGAGAGATGTGGATCAGCCACACAGCCCCCTATAGCCTTTGCTTTTAGCCCAGAATTTAGGTAATTCCAGGATATAGGATTCTAAATGCTAACTAGACGATCTCTACAGGAAATCATTTTCACAGTGAGAAGGATCCTCTACTACCTTTAGGGAAAAGCTTAGACTAATTAGAGAGATGATTAGAGAAGTCCACAATTCAATCTCCACAGAGATAGTAGCCCTTCTACCTAGGAAAATGAGGTCATATTGCCCTTAAAGCCAAGGAATCAAGATCACTATAAGGGAGACCTTCATTTCAAATGCGTACAAGCTTTTATGCATCAAAGACTCTGGTCCAGAAACTACTAAGAGGCAGATTTTGGTTCAATATTTCTAGTAGACACAGCTTTTCAAAAACAGAAAGAACTGTTTTGATGAGTTCTGGAGATCTTCAAGTAGAAGTAGAGGTTTTATAGAAGAGATTCATATTCACATCATAAATTTAAAACTAGAAGGGACTTTAAGTCATCTGCTCCAAACACCTCATCTTTACCAATGGGTAAACTTACAAATACTCTCCAAAATTAAATGTTTTGCTCAAGATGACAGATTAAATGGCAGAACTTGGATTTTAATACAGATTCTCTGGATTTGAACCCTGAACTCTTTCTTCTTTATCCTACTGGATTGCACAAAAAGTTATCCAAAATTATCCAAAACATGGATTGCAAAATATTTCTTTTTTAGTACAACCTTTGAGATTCTTGGATCTATTCTAACCATCTTGTTATATTAATGAGAAACGTCTGGACCAACAAAGTATGAAAACTTGTCCAAAATCTCAATACTACTAGTTAATTTCAAAGCTTATAATGTGATATATTGGGGAGAATACTATGGGACCTAGGTTCAAATTCCGCCTCTGTCTTTAATATCTATGTAACTTTGGACAAATCACTTCTATCTTTCTGGGTCTCAATATCCTTGTTAATGTAACAAGGAAGCTGAAGAAGATGGCTTTTGAGATCCCTTCCCACTTTAGTCCATGACCCTATGATTAGATGACCTCTAAGGTCACTTCTAGCTCAAGGCTAAAAATCCAAGCTTCCAGATTTAGTCATGCCTTTTGTTCTCTATATTCTTATCCCCATTGTTTTTTTCCCCACTTTAAATAACATTAAACAGAATCTCAGAACTAACTTTGTGATGAGTCAGGAGAAATATTTGGTAGTCTTTAAAGATCCTCAGATGGGTCTGGAAAAATACTACTTAGTTCACTTTTTTATTTTGTTTTGTTTTGTTTTATCTTTGACTATTTGAGCCCAGACAATAAATCACAAGCCACAGAAAGAGCACAGAAGCAGAAAAGTAGATAGCATTTCTTTCTTCCTACTGTTATCATTATATCCATATATCACTTTGTATTCACAAAAGCAAACAATGAATTCTTATTCATTAGTTCAATAATGAAGGCAAATTGATCATGTCCACAAAATCACTGTTGTCCTATTCATGAGCATCATCTTGATATTTCCATTTGTGATCTTTTATCTAGATTATACAGGGGATAGAGAGCATGGGGAATCCTTCCTGGAATCAGGAAGGTCTGAATTACAATCTGATCTCAGACACTTACTAGCTGTGTGACCCTGGATGTCACTTCACCTTGTTTGCTCAGTTTCCTTATCTGTAAAATGAGCTAGAGAAGGAAATGACAAACCACTCCAGTCTCTCTGCCAAGAAGATCCCAAATAGAGTCACAAAGAATCAGACATGACTGAACAACAATAAAACCTTCAAAAGGAAACAGAGAAGAAATACCAAAATCTAGTTCTCTGATTGGAACCTCAGGTCCCAGTATGCAATCTCCCATAACAAAAAGTTGCTTTGGGACTGGTGAATAAGGCAGGAGAGTGAGGGTTAGACCTGTTTCTTCCTGGGATGATTCTGAGCTTTTACTTATTGATGAATCAATTGTACCAAATGCTAATTGCCTTCACAAGATGTTGCTGAGAGAGAGGCTAATTCCTTTGCAGAACACTACTGCTTTATGGCCATTGTGAATCGTGGGAGGAAAAGCTGTGCTGGCTTTCACAAGGATAAAAATAATCCAAAAGCTAGGCCTGCCTAGAATAATCATTGTCCCCTAGTTTCCAGGTTGCTAACTATTTACACTCATGTTAGTATATTATAAAAATATATTTGGACATTCTATCTTCTACCCACCTCTGGACAGAGAGGTGATGGACTCCAATTACAGATTGAGACTATTTTTGTTTTTTTGGCCAAAGCCAAGGAGGGAATTTGTTTTGCTTGCCTGTGCATGCTTAAAACTGGGGTTTTGTTTTTCTTTCGTTTTGAATCATGGTGAGCCAGGGGCATATAGGGGAGAGAGAAGAAAGATTTTTGTTGATTCAAAAATAAATTTAATCTAAAATAAAAAAGAGTACGTTTACTGATTAGGTTCTGATAATAAGAAGGACAAAGCTTGAAGACTAGTAGCCATAGATCACACATTGAACTAGTCCAACCACCATTTTAAAGATGAGAAAACTGATATTCAAAAATATTAAGTTTAAGCAGTTGTCCAGAACAACCAATAAGGACATTGATCAAGTTTCCCAGGGTAGCTCACTCAAGATTACTCAAGTAGTAAATGTGAGAGGCAGAAATCAAGAATAGGTCTAAGTCTTGGAGACATGGAATCATGTCTCAACTCTGCCACATATTAGGTAGGTAGCCTTGGTCCAAGTTGCTTGAATATTGTGTTTTTTGTAATTATCAAGTATTCTGGAAGCTGCTGATGCTATTATTATATTAGGAACCAGTAGAGTATAAGCTCCTTGACGACTAGGACTGGTCTTTGTTTTTTAATTTATATCCCCAGCATGTACCATTACACACAGTAGTTCCTTAAATATTAATTTTGAAACATTTCTCAGTAGTCATGTCTGTAGTTAGTAGCATGAAATGCAAAAAGAACTGTATTTGGAATCAGAGATCTTGGATTCCAATCCTATCTCTACCATTTATTTCCTTTCTAAACTTAGGGAAGTCCTTTAATCTCTCTTGGATTCTCTTTCCTCATCTATAAAATGGGGGATCTGGACATGATGGTCTCTAGTTAGCCATCTACATGGGCCAGTCTGAAATCTGGGATTCTATAATCTCTAAGCACATTAGATATCCTTGGAAGCAATATTAACTCTTTTAAACCTCTGAAGTACCATACTTTCATTGACTACTTTACCCTTTCCATCTATCATTCCATCTCTTACCTCTCATTCCCTGCCACACTTATTGATTTAAAAAAAAAACCCTCCACCTATTATTTCTACTTCTTTATTACCTCTTTTCTCCCAAATCCATTCTAGTCTGGCTTCCTCTGACACTACTTCAAGGAAACTATTTTCTCAAAAGCCACCAATTACATGCTGATTGCCAAATTCAATAGTATTTCCACAGTCTTCATCCTACTTGACCTCTCTGCTGCTTTGGACATTGTCCCAGGCCCTTGCAATAGTCTTGAGACTGAAAGGAGGTTTCACAAAAGAGCCAGATTGGCTACTGAAAGCTCGAGGGAGTTAGCCTGTATTACAGAATATTTTAACTCAAAAAGAGATGGATCTGGTTTAAGGGGATGCCCTGGGGAAATTGGGGAAGGAGACAACTATTACAACACCTGCTACTTCCAAACCTAAAGGGGACAGAAATGTCCCCAGGATACTCCAGGAGAAGTAGCTCAGTGGAATAGCAGGGAAATGGATTTTATAGGGAGGGATGGGATTATGCTCAGGCACATCTAGTTAGTCTTGCATTTCTGATATCACAGATAGGGAGAAGGCCATAGTTGTATACCCATGGCACATGACAACTCTATATGCCTACAAGCATGGACATTACCAAAGAAGACAAGATGAAGTATGTGTGATGTTGTTTTGTTTGGGAGAAGGGAAGTGTATCTAAAGCAGAGGCAACCAGACATAAAAAGGCTAAACTCAAAAACACAGAGATTTTCTTTTAGAGTGTCACAAGCATTGTTTATTATCTCCTCCATCCTTCTCTACCTGCCTAAGGATAGTCATCCTTTAAAATTGAACTCAAATTCCCCCATAAAAGTTTCTCTACTCATCTCCATCAGAAACAACCTTTCCCTCTTTGTATTTAATGTAATTTATATTTCTCTTATGCACTTATGATCTGCTTTGTATTTCTTTTTTTTTTAAACCCTTACCTTCCGTCTTGGAGTCAATACTGTGTATTGGCTTCAAGGCAGAAGAGTGGTAAGGGCTAGGCAATGGGGGTTAAGTGACTTGCCCAGGGTCACACAGCTGGGAAGTGTCTGAGGCCAGATTTGAACCTAGTACCTCCCATCAATAGGCCTGGTTCTCAATCCACTGAGCCACCAGCTGTGTCCACAGAACAGGTTCTTGATGGAGTCATAACCAAAAACCAGGTCTCTCAGGTATTTACTTTGCACCAACAAACTCTCAATTCAATTCAACAAATGTTGATTGAGTTCTACTACATAGGTAGCACTTTGGTTGGACCTGGATGTTATTTTGTTATTTTATATTTTCTGGGGTGGGTGGAGCCAAGATGGTGGCTTAGTAGCAGCAAGAAACCACTTTGAAAATCATTCCAAACCAATCTTTAAAAAGTGCCTCAGGATGACAGGAGTAAAAAACCAACAACAAGATAGAGTGAGGGAGCTCTCCCACTGAACCCAGTTTGAAAGAGAGGCAGAGAGAGTAGATTTTCATGGGATAAGGGAGAACTAGAAACAAAACACACACAGAGGAGTGCTGACCAATCACCTCCTCACCTACTGCATCAGGCTTCACAACTAGGCATAGATCACCTTCAGTGACCCTGCCTCCACCAACAACAGAGAATCCCATAACCTAGACCCAACCTTTGAAGTCCCAGCCCCTGGCAAGAAGCCTCAGTGAGGATTAGAAGTATATAATACTTGGCCCTTTCCAGCCTAAGGTGTGGTGAAGACCTAGTACCACAAATAGATCACAGTGCAGAACCCTGCTAGCCAATAGCAGAGAAGATAGAACTAGAATCTTTCAGAATTCCCAGATAACACGCAAAAAAAAAACCAAAAAACACAACAACAACATAAAAAAAAACAAATGCCAGGGAAAATGAGCAATCAGCAAAAGAAAGACTAACTATAGAAAATTTCTGTGTCAACAAAGAGCAGAACACAGAGTCAATAAGAGGCAGTGAGATACAAGCAAAACTTCAAAGAAAAATGGAAATTTGTCTGAAGATCTGGAAGAACTCAAAAAGGAATTAAAAATCAAATAAGATAGGTAGAAGAAAAATGGGAAAAAGAAATAATGTAATACAAAAAGAAAATAGCTTAAAAAATCAAAATTGACCAAGTGGAAAAAGAGGTACAAAATTCCAATTAAAAAAAAAAGAGTTTCATGAAAGGTAGAATGGACCAAATGGAAAATGAGAATCAAAAGGTCATGGAAGAAATTCAGTCTTTAAAAATGAGACTGGGCAAATAGAAACTGATTACATCACAAGAAATCAAGAAACAATAAAACAAAACGAAAAATATGAAAAATGGAAGAAAATATAAAATTTCTCATTGAAAAGACAACTGACCTGTAAAATAGATCCAGGGGAGATTATTTAAGAATTATTGGACTATCTGAAAGCATGACCAAAAAAAAAGAAGAAAAGAAAAGCCTAGGCATCATATTAAAAGCCATTATCCATGAAAACTGCCCTTATATTCTTGAACAAGAGGGTCAAATAGAAATTGAAAGAATCCCTATATCACCTCCTACAATAAATAAATTCCCAAATGAAAAATCCCAGGAATGTTATACCCAAATTCAAGAACTACCATGTCAACGAGAAAATACTGCAAACAGCCAGAAAGAAACAATCCAAAAAAATATCATGGAGCCCCAGTCATAATCTAGCAGCTTCCACATTGAAGAACAGGAAGCTTGGAATATGATATTCCAGAAAGCAAGGAAACTGGTTTTACAACCAAGACTCACTATCCATTAAAACTGACTATATTTTTTAGGGGAAAATATGGTCATTTAATAAAATAGATTTCCAAGCATTTGTGAATAAAAGACTAGACTTAAACAGAAAATTTGATGTCCAAATATTTCATATTCTCCTTATTACAGCAAGGGTTTGTAACTTTGTTTGTGAAAAGGACCCCTTTGACAAACTGACAGAGACTATGGGCAAGTATGTGGTGTAGTGGATAAAATTTTGGATCTTGAATTAGGAAGACTCATCTTCCCAAGTTTAAATTTGGCTTCAGATATTTACCTGTGTGACAGTAGGCACCCTTAGACTTGTTTGCCTCAGTTTCCTCATCTATAAAATGATCTGTATAAAATGGAAAACTGTTAGATGTTAAAATCAAGACTCCAGTATCTTTGCCAAGAAAACTCCTTATGTGGTCTCATAGAAGTGGACATGACTGAAACAACTGAACAGTAACAACATTTGTTATTTGACCCTTTTACAGAAGAAAATGACTAGAAGAATAGGAGTGGAGCTATTGATAGAAATTAGAAAAATTGATAGAAAAAAATTAGAAAATCAACAAAATTACTGAACTAAGGACTCTTCAATTTTAATTCAATTCAACAAATATTTATTAAGTGTTTTAAGGATTTCAAGTCTTGTAGTTCTCTCCAGACAATAAAGGAAGAAACCCCAGAGAAAGCTTAAAATTCCTCAATAGGGAAACTGAGTGAGCCTTGAAATAAATCTCTCCCTATCGCTTACATGAATCAAGATCATTCTCCAAGTCCAGGTTCTTCACTCCTTTCCTCCAATGACTAGTCCTGCTAGATTCAGAAAGGAACACTATAAAAAACTGTTCAACTTCACTGCTTTGGAAAAAGAAGGGGTATGCAATTCCTTCTAGAGTCCCAGCAGGGTGCTCAGTTCCTTATGTGACTCCAGTGGGGTGCTCAATTCCATATGGGTACCAGTGGGGTGCTCAATTCCATATGGGTACCAGTGGGGTGTTCAATTCTATCTGGGACTGAGCAGGTTCTTTTATTCCCTCTGGGACCACAGCAGGGTACCCGGTTCTACCTGGAGCCCCAGCAGGGTGTTTTACTTAAGAGTTTTAAAATAAAGTCATTAATATCTCTTATTTTGCCAGAAAGTAGCCTTCTCAGTAATCAATCAATGAATCAATAAACATTTTCAAATGCCTACTGTCTTTTTTTTGTAACCCATACCTTCCATCTCAGAGTCAGTACTGTGTATTGATTCCAAGACAAAAGAATGGTTAAGGGCTAGATAATGGGGGTTAAGTGACTTGCCCAGGGTTACAAAGCTAGAAAATATCTGAAACCAGATTTTAACCCAGGACCTCCAATCTCTAGGCCTGGCTCAATCCACTGAGCTACCTAGCTGCCCCAAATGCCTACTATCTGCCAAGCACTGAGTTAAACTCAAGGGATGCAAAAAGAAGCAAGATTGCCTCTGTCCTCAAGGAGCTTACAGTCTATTGAAGGAAACTACATGCAAACAAATATATGCAAAGTAAGCTATATATAGGATAAATAGAAAATAATTAAAAGAGAGAAAACACTCTTGAAGATTCATTAGGGGAGATTTACTATAGGGAGAGGGACATTAGTTGGGACATAAAAGAAGCCAGGAAGGTCAGTAGGCTAAGTGGAAAAGGAAGAATGTTTCAGCATAAGGGACAGTGAGACAATATACCCCAAGCAGATAAATGGAGTGTCTTGTTCATGGAACAGTTCATGGAACAAGGGACCAGTGTTACTGAATTGAAGAGTAGGATAGGGCTAAGTAATGAAGGGTGTTGAATGCCAAACAGAGCATTTTTAAAATTTGTTCCTGGAGGCAATAGGAAGCAAGTTAAGTCTATTTTTCCAATGGAAATGGGGCAGTGGTTGAAATGATCAAGTCTACATTTAGATTGGAGTGGGGAGAGACTTGAGACAGACAGACCCACCAGCAGGCTTTTGAAGTAGTCTATGTGTGAGGTGAAGACAGCCGGCACCAGAATAGTGGCAGTGTCAAGATGGAGAAATTTTCAAGATTTGTCGTAAAGGTGAAATTGGCAGGAGCCATCAATGTCTGCAATATAGGTGGTGAGAGATAGTGAGGAAAATAAACCTCTTTATGAAGTATATTCCTCAAGAAAGCAGCTTCATTCTTAACCAAGAGAAGTAATGGATATGTCAAAAAAGAATATATCCAGTTTTGAAGCTATAAAGTAGAAAGAGTGCTAGTTTGGGAGTCAAGATGATCTGAGTTCAAATCCCAACTTTGACAATTACTGGCTAGTAACCACAGAGAAGTTATATAGCCATTCTGAGCCTCAGATTCTTCACTGATAAAGTGCATGAGAATATCTGTAACTGTGAAATAAAGAATATAAGATGTTCTGTGAACCTTAAAGTGCAAGATGAATGTCAGTTATTATTCTTCCTATAAACTGAGTTTTTACTATCTTCATTCAGTGGCAGAATTTTCATCTATAAAAGGAGATAAGAATAACCCTTCTTCACAGGGTTGTTATGAAAATTCAATGAGATAATATATGTAAAGCATTTTGTAAATGTTATAGCTTACATAAATTTCATCTATTATTGTTTAGATTAATTTTTTTTAGACTACACGTGTGATTTCATTGGTGTGAAGAATTCCCTGGGAAGAAACTCCCTTTACCAACATGAATCATTATCTACCCTGTCACTTATAACATTAGAGAATTTCCTGGGAGGTCCTACGAGGTTAAGAAATTTGGCCAATATGAGGCATAGGTGGACCTTGAACCCAAGTTACCCTAACACCCTAAGTCAGGATCTCTATCATCATCATCATCATCATCACTTATTATTGACATCAATTATCTCTTAGTTATACTTTAGTCTCTTTACTCATTCTCCTCAGTTTCATTTTATATCCATAATATGATGGAGTTCAATAAAATGTTCTAAAAGATCTCTTTCATATTTGGCATTCTTTAGTTTTATGCTGCTTTTCCTTGTACTTATGACTCAAATTTTTATAGCTAAATGTTAAGTTACCTATTTAATGTTTTTTGAGAGCTCTCACATCCTCATCACCCATTTATTCATACGTGGTCCTCTCTTTTTTCTTCTTATATTTGAATTGTCTAAGCTTTAGACTCAAACATTCAAAAGGATTTATGTTTTCACTAGTGTGAGTATTCTCTTCAATACTATAGACAACAATTCATCCATATTCTCATATGACTTTTTAAAAAATACTGCAAACATACTGAGTAGAGTACTTACATCTCTTAGTTTTATATTCATAAATGTTATTATGACATTTTGGCAACAAGCATCAACACCCTAGAATACTATGATACTATTGCTAGGAATTCTATTCTTTAACTTCCATTTCTGGTCATCCAGGCACCTGAGGGACCCTTTCTTCCACATCACTTCCACACTTCAACCATGCAATTAAGTATAAAATCATTCTAATCCTGTCCTGCTGATTATACTAAGTGTTCTAGGCCATGTCTAACTCAAGATAGCTCAGTGATTCATGTTCAGTATTAGAATTAATGAAATACTCATGTACCATAAAATTCAATAAAAATAAATTTATTCATGATAAGATTAAAAGGACACAATTTCCAAAGATTGGACTCTGCTCTCTTCTACTTCTTCATTCATCAAGGCACTGGTGTTGGATTGTGAAAAAACTATAATTAAAATAATAGGTAAAATGCATGTAATTATAACTAATTAACTATTTATTATTATTATATAATTTTATAATTATTTTATTATATAATTTTATAATTATATATTTTATACTATATTAATATATTATATATTTTATTATTTTATAATTATAATATATTATACTATTATTATTATTATAAGCTAAGGGAATCAAGGGAAGGGGATTTGGAAAATCTAATCTTAACCCACAAAGTCAATGTACTAACCCCCACTACCAACTTTCTATACTAACCTAATTACTTCCTTAATAATTATTTAAGATTAAGGGAGGGGCTGGTAGGAGCAAGGGCAAGGGCCAAAGTAGTCTCACAAAGTGGAATCCTCTTGATGATGGGTCTGGAGAAGTCTCAGTAGAAAATCACCAGCAGGAGCTCTGTTGAAAATCACTCTTCAGCAGCAACAACAAGGATAGGCAGAATCTCAAGAAAAGCCACAGGAGAGGGAATAGCTAGGTCCACCCCAGAATAACCCTCCTGGATCTTCTGACTGTTAAGGAAAGTAACAGCCTGTCACTCCCCCAATGTTCTGGGATCCTTTTTGCTCTCAAGGACTTCCTGCTTCTGCCTCATAGGACTTCCTGGTTTGTAGGATTTCCTGCTCCTGGTTTGTAGCAAAGAGCTAACCCTTACAACAATTGACGAGATGTCTGTTGGGAATTGTACCAAGCCTCAGGAACTTCAATTCCTCATAATTTGGATTTTTCTATACCCGAGTCCTTCAGGCAAAACAAATCCCAAGAATGGCTTCCTGGTCTCCTTACTAGGAACCATCCTAACCGATATAAAATAGATACAGTTCCTATCAAAAGTGGGTCAGTTCACAACTCCATCAACAAGGTTTTAGTGTCCCAATTTTCCCACAAGCTCTCCAATATTTGTCACTTTTATTTTATGTCATATTAATCAGTTTCATTAGGTATCAGGGGATATCTAAGATGTTTGTTAGTATTTCTCTAATTAATAGTGACTAAAAGCATGTTTTCATATGGCTGTAAATAACTTTGATTTCTTTATCTGAAAACTGCCTATTCATATACTTTGACCATTTATCAATTGGGAAATGACTTATATTCTTATATATTTGACTCAGTTCTCTATATATTTTAGAAATAAGGCTTTTATCAGAAAAACACGCTGTAAAAACTTTTTCATAGCCATGATTACTAACCATATATTTCCCTACACCCTATTTCCCCCTGCTTTTCTTTCTCTCTCTCTCTCCTTTCACCCTATCCCTCCTCAAAAATATTTTGCTTCTGACCATCACCTCCTCTAATCTGCCATCCTATCAATGGCCCCCTTCTTTTATCCCCTTCCCCACCTGTTTTCTTGTAGGGTAAGATAAATTTCTGTACCTAAATGAGTATAACCAAATAAGTACTTGTTCTTTGAGTCAATTCTGATGAGAGTAAGGTTCAAGCATTATTCACCATACCTCTCCCATCTTTCCTTTCACTGTAAAAGGTCTTTCATGCCTCTTTTCTGTGAGATGATTTGTGAGATAACCTCACTCTTCCTCTCCCTTCCCCATTCTCCTAGTGCATTCCTCTTTCTCACTTCTTAATTTTATTTTTTTAGATATTATCCCACTGTATTCAATGCTTTACAAATATCATCTCATTTCATTCTCATCACTATTCTGTGAGTTAGGTGCTGTTATTAACCCCATTTTACAATTGAGGAAACTAAGACAAATAGAGGTTAAGTGACTTGCCTAGGGTCTCACAGCTTGTAAGTGTCCGAGATTGGATTATGTACTAAAACCTTCATAATTCCAGGGTCAGTGTTCTTTTTTCACTGTACCAGTTGCTGTCTCAATGGGCAGAATATATATGAGAAACAATATAAAAGAAGAATAAATACCAGCAGATATTAATAAAGATGGGATATAAGGAGCAACATGGAGAAAAGAGGGAATAGTAAAAGATGACTGAAGTTTTATACCTGAGGTAATGGTAGCACAATTAAAAGATACAGGGATATCTGAAGGGAGGTATGTTCAGAGACAATAAGATCTTAGATTGTGGGATATACATTATCTCTACATTTAGAAAATGTTCTCAATTTAGAAAATGTTCTCAAAAAGGAAATAGGTTGAAGTGATCTGAGAGTTCATCTCTTCCAACTTCCCTCAGGTTGAGGGAGGATAAGGACAGTTCATTTCTTTGGATCTCATTGAACTTATCTGAAAAGTGAAAGATTGGGCTAGATGGTCTGTGAGGTCCCCCTCAGTTCTAGATATATGATCTTAAATGACTTGCCTGAAATCACAAATAATTTGTAGTAAAGCTATTAACTGAACCCTGATCTTTTTAATTTATTATTACTTTTTATTTTTTAATTTAATTTTTTACCAATTACTTGTAATATAAAATTTCCACAAAACTTTTCTGAAGTCATATGATCCAAATTTCTCTCCTTCCCTCCTTACTTTCCCCAAGCTAGTAAGCAATTCATATTAGTTTTATGAATTATATACTGGGTTACACATATATTATCACACAAAATCTATTTCCATGTTTTTCATTTTTGAGATTGCCTAATCTTATAAAATCAAAACCCCAAAACATATATTCAAATAAACAAGTGAAAAAAATGTATGCTTTCATCTGCATTACTACTCCAACAGTTCTATCTATGGAGGTAGAAAGAATTCTTTGTCATAAGTTCCTCAGAATTGTCCTGAAATTGTATTGCTGAGAATAGCTAACTCTGTCAGAGTTGATCATTCCACAACATTGCTGTTTCTGTGTTCAATGTTTTCCTGGGTCTGCTTATTTCACTCTGCATCAGTTTATGTAGATCTTTCCAGCTCTTTCTGAAATCATCCTATTCATCATTTCTTATAGCACAATAGTATTCAATCACTATTGTGAGCTTTAAAGTTAATAATCAATTACTAAATATTTTATTTTATCAAGTTTTATGAATAATAACTAAAGCAAAAGAGTTGCCTGACTTCAGCCCTATAACAGAGAGGGTGTGGGAGGAGTATGCATCCACTTAAATACCAATAATTGGTGATCTCACCAATGTGAGGATGTAGGAGAGATTATAGGGAATTTGGGAAAATACTAAGGACTTCTGGGGAATGAAGTCAAAGGTTCAGAATCTCCATTTATACATACACCCCCATGATCCTATTTGGGAAACCAGTTTCCCAAATAGGATCATGGAAACATAATTAAGTTAAAAATTGCAATAATTTGTAGATAAAAGGAAAGGGAAAAAAAAGAGACCAAAACCAATAATTACTAGGTTGACAAAAAGGCAATTTGGGGGCAGTCCCCTTTGGTATAAAAGTATACATTCAAAACAAAGGCATTTCAAATACCCTCCCCCCATAGTTCAATTCATATCCAAAGTTCACTCTGAATATTCTGGCGTGGCATATGATCTCTGTAGGAATTTATCATCATGGCACATTCTGGATTCTGGAAGGTAGCAAGTTTCTCATCCTAAAATTGCTCAAATTTAAATCAAAGTTCACAACAATAACCTGCCCCCCTCCCCAGGTGAATAATAACAAACACAGGGATCACTTGGGGATTCATGACTGAGTTATGAGGTATATGAATCAATTTGCAAAAAACAATCAAAAACATTAAAAAATCCAAATAAAAGAGAAAAATAACTTGTGGATGAAATGCAAAATGTAATTCTTATTTCTAAAAAATCTATGTAAAGGAAAAACAAATCTATAACAGGTCCTTGGCCCAATATAAATGATTTAAGCAATTATGCATTTGCTCAATCAGTAAAGACTATAGAAAGTTTGCCACACCATGAAAGATAGAAAAGGGAATAGATGTCAGCAGCAAATGGGAGTCTAGATGGCAGCAAAAAGGAAGTGCTTGATAGAATGTGGCTCAAGGAAGTCCTGCATTTAATACATGTTAAACAGCCACAACCTCAAGTTTCACACATGATCAAGTCATTGTGCTTTTTGTATAGAAAATCATCAATCACCACAGGATTGGTTTAGTTTCTTTCACCTTTTTGTGCTCCCTTGGCACTTTGCAAGTCAAGTTCTGTGCTCCTTTGTGGTCCATTTCTTCTTTGATTAGAAATAGTCACTGAGCAAAGGTCTCATAATAGTTAAATAACTAGTGGCAGATTGCCATAGTCCAAAGCTTTTGGGCATGCTTTAATATTAGAACAAATGTATTTAAAACATATTACTGCAAAATAAAAAATTAAGAAAAAATCTTCTCAATACTGTTAATGTGCTTCAAATACAAAAAGGAGAGAAAAAATAAAACTCAGATACTATATTGCACATGCAAGGAAAAACAATAATAAAAAAGTTTTAAGAATCAAAAATATGTGACACTGTGTCAACCATGTGTGAATACAAATTATTTTCAGAATAATACTGTAGCACAGTAGATAATGCACATTCAAGGAAGTACCATAGTCCCCAAAATTCATAACAGCCCAGGTAATTACAATAGCAAACAAACTCACTATAATATTTCACATAAGTTGAGGTATGACATAAAAAAAACTATGAATTGATGAATATTTGTCACAATTTTTACAGATGTAGCAAATCTTTCAACCTTGACAAACATATTTTTAAACAAAGCAATACTTATTTGGGTCTAGAACATCATCAAGAAATATAGATTGTTCTAGTGGAAGTAAATTAAAATGAAGAGTTTTGCAAAAGCTCTTTTTTCAGCTTCTTGCTACAAAGAAACACCTTGGTAGGAATATTTCTTTGTTTCTCTACCTTTAATACAACATTTTTATAATATAAATATAAAATAGCCATTCAGAAACCACTAGTTATGTAAAATTATTTCTGAAGACCCCTTAAAATTATAATTAAATTATTGGCTTATTAAATTCTCTAAAGGTTTTATGTAGCTTTTGATTAAGTCCATCCATCATCATCTATGTGATAATACACAAAAGCAACATGTCATCTTTGATGGATCTAGTGAAAATGGTTTGGGCAAGATGTTCATGGGCTTACAATGATATTTTTGTTCTTCAACAAAAGTAAAGATACAAATTAAAGATCAACATAGGCAAAATATAGCTTAAAATGATTCAGTATAACAGAAAGATATTGATTAAAACAGATAAGTTTAAAAAATTTAAACCTTAAAACAATCAGTAAATATAATAGTATAACCAATGAGAAGGTGCAGGCACGCAGTGCAGTCAAAATCCTTTTCACCAATCCCAATAGACTTGTTCACTATTATAGGAGGGGAACAGACTGAAGATGGTTAGCAAATAAAACAATGGAGTCTGAAAAGGTTTTAAATTCACCTCCAAATATCAGTAAGGTTCTCAAACACCCCCCACCCATATTTATTATCCATTTAGATTTCATTTGTCAGAGGTCTGAATTTCTTCATAGAAGCATAGGGCGGAATCTTCACTCTGCATGTTGAGAGCATTTAAGACATAGAACTTTGTCAAAATATTTCAGGTTGGTTTGTAGTATTAGCAGTCTAGCTTGTGGCATATTCTTGAGGAGAGGGAAATAAAGTGGGAAATTTCCAATGAAAATAAAAACTCCCAGGAAAAGAATTAAGCAGATCCAAACTGCACTTTTTAGCTCTACCAAATCAAACAGTAGTTTCAGAGTTTCAAGCATGCTTTGCAATAGCATTTTTCCTGAAAGATGCTGAATGGAATTTCTTTACAGAGTAAACAGAAAGAAGCAAAATTTCCAGGGAAAACAATAGCATATTTGCATATGAGAGAAAAAAATACTTCCCCTTGGAGTTTTGGATCCAAAGAAAGAAGGGGGGAAAAACAGGTTTATTCCCCAAAACTGACTTTAAATCTACTGATTTGGAACTAACTGCCCTCCCTGTGAAAAACCTTAGTAAAAGCCTTCTAAATTAGGAGTCCTGGATCAGCTTTAAAAAAAAATTGCTTGAAAATTAGAAGGTGTGGAGTTCTTTTCTCCATGATGAAAAATGGCTATGGCAGGCTCGAAACACACACGTGCAGTGTGGTAAGGGATTGGGGTGGAAAGATTTTTATATGTGGGAAAAAATGGCTGGGATTGGCAGGCTTTTATGGCTGGGTGGAGAGTAGTGAGGAATGCTGGCCAAGCAGATGGACAGGAGAAACAGCAGGCAAAGGCAGGTGGCAGGGCAGGGCAGCTCAGGCACATCCTGCCACTGGACCCTCGTGGTGGGCAGTGACTTGGAAAACTTACTATCTTTACTGTAAGGCTATCTGCTCAAAATTTTTTTTGAGAATTTGTAATCCCTTCATGGTAAGCCAAAATGTGGGTTTTAAAATTAATAATCCATAACTAAATATTATATTTTATCAAGTTTTATTAATAACAACTAAAGCAAAAGAGATGCCTGACTTCAGCCCGATCACAGGTCCAAGAGAGGGTGTGAGAGGACCATACATCCACTTAAATACCAATAATGATGATCTTGCCAATGTAGAAGAGATTATAGGGAATTTGGGGAAATACTAAGGACTTCTGAGGAATGAAGTCAAAGGTTCAAAATCTCCATTTATACACTATCATATACCACAACTTGTTCAGCCATTCCTCAATTGATAGATAACTCATTAGATTCCATTTCTTTGCCAGCACAAAACAAGCAATTATAAATATTTTTGTACAAGGAGGTCCTTTTCCATTTGAACCCAGATCTTCTGACTCAAACTTCAACTTTATTCATATCATGTTGCCTAATGAATAGGGAGAATTCAATATTACATGATAGACCCTGGGACCAAAACCCATTTTCCCCTTACCCCTTCCCTAGCAAGACTAGTGCCTTGCTGCCACCATCACCACAGCACCAGTCCAGACTGTGAGACAAAGCCCCAGTAAAATCTGGCAGAACATCAGGATTTCCCTGTGAGACCTAGACAAATGATCTTCCACATCACTTATCATCAGGTCTGAGAACTTCCCACCCCCAGAGACTGAGATTCTCAACCCCCTTAGGGTCATTCAATCAATGGAACTCAAAAAAGCACAATTTGAACAATCGAGGTAACACAGGTTACCTCATCCCAGAACACCATCCAATAATAGATTGCCCCCTTTTCTACCTAGGTGGATACCCATAGCCTTCTGCAGGTTTGGGGCTCCCCTGTCACTCCCCTTTCCTTTTCCCCAACCTTCTATTGTCACTCCTACTGCCATTGGATTTCCATCTCCCTTTGCTCCCTCCTTTCCTCCAAATAAAGTTTTGTTGTATAACTCCATTCTGTCTCATATTGTGTCTTGTGTTGGACTCCCATCAGCCAGGACTGGACATTATACAACTACATAAGAGCCCAGAAGGGTAATTGAAAACACCAAAGGCAGAAAAGAAACCAACAGGGAGGTAGGGGAAGAATGGGGACAGCACAATGTCATGGAACTTGAAAGAAGAAAAAATTTCAGAGTCAACAACATTGAATGTAACAAAGAAGTCAAAAGGAATGGGCACTCAGAAAAAGCTCCTAGGTTTATGGATTAGGAGGTGGTCTTGGGTAACCTCCCAGAGAGTGAGTTCTTTAAGACAATATAAGTAAAACAATAAGGGATAAAGGAGGGAGTTGATGGTGAGAAAATAGAGGTAGTGAGTATTTTATCAGTGAATATAAATAGAGAAATAAAACATCAGGTCAAGGGAAGGTTTTAAAATGATCATGACAGGAGAAAGCAAGCCTGTAGGAAAGGCAAAAGAATTGATAGGTAAAAAGATTAATGATACGTGGTATTTTCTTTTTCTCTCCTTGTATCTCTGCACATCCAACCATTAAAACCCTGCACCTTATTTTTCTAAAATCTGTTCTTTTTTATTTCTCTCTCCTGCCAAGACACTCATCATATCCTGCCTTGATTTACACAAACTCCCTCTCATTGGCCTCTCTCTCATCAATTCCCTTCTCCAGCTCTCTGCCAAACATTACTGCCAAGATAATTTTCCTTTCCTGCTGTTCAGACTCTGTTTCTCCCACTCTGCTTTGGCTTCCCTTCACCTTCAACATTCCCCACAACTCTGCATCTGCTCCCTCTCATCTGCACCTCTTCCTACAAATCTCCACTTCTTTCTCTGCTTGACCATCACCCCTAGAGACTCTTAGCACCTTCTTGGCTCACTCATAACTTCAGATCAACTTTATTCACTTCTCTCCATCAAAACATTGTTATTAGAGACAATTTTCCCACTATTATAGTTAATGAATGCAACTCCTGCTCCTTTTTCTAAGCACAGCCAAAAGTTACAGGAAGCTTTTTTAGTCACAGCAATGTCATTCTCCATGCTGTCTTTCCCTAGAGGGTATCTGAGTGTATTGTTATACTATACTGCTGTACTCTTCTCATTACCTCTCATTCCTAATAGTGTTTGCTCTTCCAGACATGAAATTGGTTATCTGCCAGGTACTGTCTACTCCATATAGAATATTTCTGTGAAACCTACACACACACACACATACACACACACACACACACACACACACACACACACACACACACTCACACACAAAATTTATACCAGGCATATCCCCAACCAGTATGTCCATGAGCAAATTTCATTTCATTTGTATCTGAAGAAATGTCTTTCTGTACCTAAAAAGAAAAGGAAATCAGAGCTTATTATATAGAACTTGACTGTGACTTCCCCCACCTTCCATTTTCCTCTACAAATAGCATGTATAGCTAAAATGCATTGGAGTGAAAAGGAAATCCCAGGAAGAGATCATGAAAGAATAAATCCATCTTAACTCTTAGATAAATAACTAAGAGTATCCCATTGGGTTAAATGACTTATAAATATCATCTGACATGGAATTAAATAGTGAAGCAGTCCCATCCTTTGTTCTGGCTATTGCTATTTAGAATAGAAATTCACCTTTACTTTTGGTTTACAATTCACTATAGAGCCAAAAATTATGTGACTTGATGGGGAAGGATTTAGTTTAGTGTTTTCCTATGTTCTTCAAATGTTTTTTAACTCAGTGGTTCCCTATGTTCTTTGAATCTCTTTCAATAACAAATAAAGTGTTGTGAATCCACAGGGAAATTTAATATACTATTTATAATATCCATTATACTATTTACTGTCCAACACTACATTAAAAATCTTTTAGTGTGATCCTCCTTGGACTATTGTTGTCCACTAAATGGAAACCCTTGCTATAATTTAACTTTCTAATTGGATAGATGAGGAAATTGTGGGGCAAAAATGAAATGACCTGTCCAACATTACCCAAGTCTATTAACTTCTAGTCCACTGCTTTCTTTTCTATACCAGAGCTGTCAATCAACACTGGATGTAGGCCCACATTGTAGTCCATAATACTTTCAAGTGTGGCCAAGATATCAAAATATAATTGGAAATATTTAATGAAATAGACCAAAATACAACAGAACATAGATAATGTTAACATGTGGCCATGTCAATATGTGGCCTTATAATTCCTTCTTTATGGTTTAGTGGTTTATTGTTTCTACTTAAGTTTGACACCCAATTCTACAGTATCCTAAGGAAACAAGGAGGTACCTAAGGGTACAATACATAGGCAGGTAGAAAGAAAAATGTAAGCAAATGAGCCACATACTTCCTCTAATATGATATGTGTGTGTGTGTTTCTTTATTTGGCTCTTTTAAGCTTTATTTCTCTCGAGGAAAAAGCCCCCCAAAAGCCTTTAACTGAAGATTTCTGGTGGTTTTTGAGAAAAAGTTAGATTTCAAAGATTTTTCTTTGTATTTTTTTCTTTTAAACTAATGAAATATGATGACAAAAGTCTTGCTTTATAGCAGCCAAGTTTCATTTTCAACAAGAACCAGTAAAACTGTCAAAGACAAACTGTTTTCCGTCATACAAATGACTAGATCTCACATAAATACAACAGCAGAGAGCTTCAAGCCTAAATAACCATGTAAATGGGCTCGGCATTTCTTGAGACAGATGGTGGATAACATACTGATGGCTTATGAATTTCAAAAAGACTGTCCTCCAAAAAACAACGAAAAAAGAGACTGTAGAAGTATATTTAAAATATTGCTAACATTGAAACTAAAATAGAAAAATTGCATCAATAAAAAATGAAAAAAATGGAAAGTAAGGACATTTAGATTAGATTTTAATGACTTTGGGAAGAAAATCCTCTCTGAGGTGCTATTAACAGAATGACATTGTCAGGAATTTCAACAAGAGGAACATTATTCATTACTTCATTCCATTCAAGTCCAAAGTTTTGGAAAACCGAAATCTACTGTGTCAATGCACTTTCAACTCTGAGGGAGCAAAGTTGATGCAGGAGCAGGAACACTTACTCTTGAATCAGAAGACTGAGAGTTAAATCATAACTTTGCTACCACCTATATGATGTTTGGCAAGTCATAGCATCTCTGAATCTCAATTCCATCACTTATAAAATAATTGGTATCAAATTCAAATAGAAATGAAGGCCACTCTACTGTATATAAATACCCTTGCAGGTTACCTATTGACCACATATCAATGCCATGTGTATATTGCTAAATTTGTATTTATTTTGTTAAATATTTTCCAATTATATTTTAATCTGATTTGAGTCACTCTTGGGAATCCAGAGGACTGCATGAAGACAGAACTAGAACTGCATATTTGACACCTTTCAACTGAATGACTTCTAAGACCTTTTTCAGATCTATTTATATCCTATGGACCTATGACTGCCAATTCATTTTATGTTCCCCAAACACCATGCTGATCATATAAAAGGATGAGTCCACTTTCTACATGGAGTGCCTAAAGCTTGGTTGGACATTGAAGATACCAAGATCATCCACTTTATTCCAGGCCATCATTAGTCATCCTAACTTTTGTCTTCCCACAGGATTTCAGTGACTCTGGAAGAGAAAGTGAGGCTGACAACTTTGTGCAACTGACTCATTTAAATCCCATTCCCATGCAAGAAAAGTGGTGATGAAAGTGGTCCTTTTTTTGAAAACAACAATACAAAGATCAAAAAAATGAGTTTATAGTATTCTAAACTATATAAAGCCTAATATTAGAGATAACAGCAACAGCAGAATGAATTCCTGAGATATATACATATATACAGTAAGGTATGTATATATACAAATGCATTTATGAATATGTATTCCACTTTCAGTTTAGTTATGTTTTGTTTTTTTCCATTTTTCCATCATATGCATTAACAGATTATCTTTACTATGTGAGAGTAATAATAAATAAATATGGGAATTCCAGTAATAGTAAAAATTCTTATAATAGTAAAACAGTTAAGAAATACTAATAGTGTAATGGAATGTGATTATGCCACAAGAAATGACAAACAAGATGATCACAAAAAAACTCCAGAGAGACTTGAATGATGTGATGCAAAGTGAAGTGAGCAGAACCAGGAGTACATTGTACACAGTAACATCAACATTGAATGATGATCAACTGTGAATGACTTAAGTATTAAGATCCAGGACAACTCCAAGGGACTAATGCTAAGAAAGATTATCCACCTCCATATAAAGAATGACAAAGTCTGTATACAGATTGAAGTATACCATTCTTCACTTTATTTCTCTCGTGATTTTTTCTCTGATGTAAGTAATATATGCCTCCTTTAACAATATGATTAACCTGGAAATATGTACTGTACAATGACACATGTACAAACTATACCATATTTACCTGCTGGTTTTTTTTGGGGGGGGGAAGGGGAGCAAGAGGAGGGAGGGAAAGAATATAGACACAATATGTCAGAAAATTATTATTAAAATTATATGGACATGTAAAAAATTAAAATAAAAAATTACAATTAGTGCAATGACTTCCTCTGAGAATGCAGGTAACATTTTATATCTATAACAATTCCACTTCTCTTTTTTAAAAAATTAACAAAATTGTTTTTTCTCTCCTTCTACCTTATTGAAAAAAAAAAGAAAAACAATTTTTTGTAACAAATATGTTTAGTCAAGCAAAACAAATTCTTTCATTGGCTGTATATAAAAAATATATGCCTTATTTTGCACCCTAATGTAATCTCTGTAATTGATAGCATATTTATTTCACCATTTATCCTTTGGAATCATGAATGATCCTCGTATTGATCAAAGTTCTTGTAGTTTTCAAAGTTTTTGTCTTTACAAAATTATTGTTATTGTATAAACTGATCTCCTAGTTCTACTCATTCCATCCTTCATAAGCTTATATCTTTGAAGTTGTTCACTTTTATAATATTGATGTTACAGTATAAATTCTTATTCTTTTTCTTCACTCCATCACTTTGAATATACCTTTGTAAAAATCATCTGGTTCCTCATTTTTAATACCATGATAATACCCCATCATCTTTATATATAGTATTCCTGATATATTTCAAATATGAACACACATAGGTAACCATTTTTTAAAAGTACAGCTCTGAATTTATCCAGACTAGGTTCACTCTTATGTGCTTCTCTAAAAGGTCACTTTATGGCTCAAGTTCCCACTGAAGACTTTTCCTATGAACATCAGAATTTGATTTATGTCTAGATTCCTCAAACATGCAAACTACAAAGGACTTGAAGCCAAACATATGAACAATTCAAAATACTGCTCCTTTCCTCTCTAGTATATCTGCATTCCCATCCACCTCCACCTCCACCAAATCAGAGACATTGAAAATCCTTTGTTGGCAACTGTGATATGTAATGGGAGTGAAGCAGGGAAGTCAGAGAGAAAGATTTAGATTTTAAATATAGTAATGAATAGTTCAGTTCCATGTGAGGATTTGTTGTTGGTTTTTTGTTGTTGTTGTTGTTGTTCATTTCTGTTTCCAAAATGAATTTTATCTTTTGTTTTTGCATAACCTAAATGTCTTCCTGAATGCTCTCCTCACTCCCTCCCAGAAAAGAATCACATATCACAAATAAGAGGGAAAAAATCAGCAAAACCAATCTTTACATCAAGTAAATCTGAAAATAAATGCAGTTCCACACACTAGCCTCTGCAAAGGAAATTTGTCTTCTCATATCTCTTCTTTGGGGTCATGCTTGTTCTTGGTAATTTTGCTACATTTACTCTCAAATATTTAGTGGTTATTTTGTTTACATTCTAACAGCACTGTAACAATATGAATATTGGGTTTTTTTGGTTCTGTTTACTTCACTATGCATCAGATCATATAAATCTTTCTATTTCTTTATACTCATTATAGTCATAACTTCTTACAGGATCACTTCATTATATTATAATCATGTGCCACGATTTGCTTAGTCATTCCGCAATCTTTGGTAGATGACCTATCTTAACTGTTCTGTTAAATCTCTAATCTATTGAGTGGCCATGAAGAATTTATGGAAACACAGGAACAAGAATTATACAATAAAAAATCCCGACAGTGGGAAAGAACCTGCACTGATAATGTCATGAATCTGCTTCTGTGAACACACACACACACACACACACACACACACACACACACACACGCATGCACACATTCACAAGAGATTTGTAAGCACTCATTTCAATGCACCACATAGCTACCTAGCTGATCTTAAGGGTATTTGAAAGCCATATCCATAGATAACCATTCATTGTTCCCAGCCCCTCCTACCCCACAACATTGCCCCTTCTCTCTCAAATTACTATTGATCATAAGGAAATCCAAGGCATAGAGCTGAAGTTGCTTGGCATAAACCTGTTTACATTATTGGGAAAAAAATGTCATACTAAGGTGGATCAAATATTAATGTTAACTATCTTCACAGCTTTGCTCACATCATTTCTTCCTATAATGCCCTTTCCACTTCTTTCACCAAACAAAATCCTGCTTATTCTTTAAAGTACAATTTAAAGTCCAAATCCCAGTCCACAGTCATCTGAACTCTCACACAGGGAATCAAACTGAATAAGTGACTTGACCAAGGTCACACAACTAGTGTGGAATAGGGATTCATAGTTGCCTATTTTACTCATTGATAAAGATAATCATAAGATTTAGTACAGGAAGTTGCCTTAGAGATCATCTAGTCTGACTCACTGTTTTTATAGTGGGAGGGAAAAAAAGAGAAAAATACCAGAGGTCCATAAAGTTTGAGTGACTCATAGAAGATGACACAAATTAAGTACTATCATGTCTTGTATTGTTAATTATCCTTGTATGTATGTGTTCTATCTCCCAAAAGGAGAACTAAACATTTTAAATGCAAGGAAGGAAGATCAGATGCTTTAAAATGACATAGAAATACTCTAATTTTACTTTTTAAATATAAATTTGTTTGTTTTTTGTTACATTAAGATAAAAAACATTTAAAGAGTTAACTCTCTTCTTCCCTTTCATAGCAATAGAAATATTATTTGAAAAATGATTTGTATATGTCCACCTCCAGAGAAAGAACAGATAAACAGAAATAAGAAATATATAGTTTTATATATACATATATCTTTTTGTCTAATCTTACTTTGAAATAAAAATCTTCATCCTTCTATGTCTAGTTCATATGGATTTTTAAAAAAATTCTATATCAATGCAAGGCACTCTTTCTAGTGTACAGCATAGGAATTTGCACATGTTAGGTGCACACCTTGTATTTGTTGACTGATTGAAGTAGTAGCTTCTTTAAGAATTCATTCATCTATTCAAACATTGAAGTTAACCTACAAGAATGACTGGGAGTGAGGAGGTTTGGATTATTGTCATAGTTCTGCTACTATTTAAGTTATGTGATCTCTCAGGGCCTCAGTCTCTCCATATGAAGGAGTATCCTTTTAGACCCATTGAACCTTCTCCTTGGCATTTATCCCAATGAGGTTAAAGACAAAAACAAATGTCCAATACACATCAGCATATTCATAGCAACACTTTCATGGTAACAAAGAACAGGTAATAAAACTGGTATTTGCCGAAAAGGTGATGACTAAAAAAGTTATGGGAATTAGATAAATGATTGCTTTAAAAGGATAAAAAAAGGGGAGGCCACCAAACAAAGATGAAAACAAACCATATTTCATTACAAACCTTTTAAAAACAAGCGCTTTGTCCTTGTCAGCCATCTATGGCACCTACACTGGATGAGTGTTTCTAGATCCCATTCAGAGTGTGTACAGTTTGGAGCAAATATATTAGAGCTATTGAGCAGTAAGACTTGATTATTGTGAGGGATGCTACAAGGTATGAGTAGGTTTGTTTGAATTGATGCAGAGCAAAATAAACAGAGAGAATGAGGAGTAGTGCATCACAGGTGATCACTGCGCATCCGGTGACCTGTGTACCAAAAAGAATTTACCAGGTTCACCAGTTGTCACCAACAGAGCTTGGTACACTACTCTGAAGGCTCAACTTACAATTATCCCAAGATGCATGCTAAAATCAGCCTTGGTCACCTGTGCCATCACATGCATTAGAAGATGTGAAAGAAAAATCCCTCTCAATGAATCAAAGCATCAATTATAAGGCTGCCTCTCCTGATGAAAGAAGGAAGACAATCTTTTCCTTGGGCAGATATCCCCATGTTTTCCTACCCCTCCTGGCATATCTCCTGAAAGATCTATGAGAGGAAAGAAGTTACACTTTATTGTGAACTTCCTCTGGGAAAAGGAGACACCACAATTATTGAAATGCTTAGTCTTTATTTTCAAATTCATTGCTTGAAGTGTGGAATCTGCAAAGGACAACCTGGAGATTTGGTGAGTGGAACAGATATCAGCATTCACAATGGTTTACTAAACTGCAATGACTGCTCCATCAAGCCCAGAAACAGCTCTGTGACATGGTTTTCACTCCTACAGATCACCTCCCACTGCTCCCTTTGGGGATGTCCTGAACAATAGCACTCATTAAATTTTTGAAAGGATATACCAAGAGATTGGGTCTGTTCTTTGATAGTACAATGTATGCTTGCATTTGTCTTCTCTCTCTTCTTTTGCATTTGCATAGTATATCTTAAGAGAACATTGAGGGGGAATCTAGGAAATGCAGTGAACTGAGTGCCAGGCCTAGAGATGGGAGTCCTGGGTTCAAATTTGACCTCAGACACTTCCTAGCTATGTGACCTTGGGTACATCATAACCCCAACTGCCTAGTCCTTTTTGCTCTTCTGTCTTGGAATATACACTTGGTATCAATTCTAAAGCAGAAGTTAAAGGGAGGAGAGAGAGAAAGAGAGAGAGAAGAACATTAATTGTTTTTATCCCAAATCCTTCAGAAAGTTGCATGGGATTTTTTTTATGGCAAGACATGTTGATGATTTAAAATGTAATATTAACCTGTTTTAGAAATTAATAAGATACAAATGCAATGAAACCTTTTGTTTTGAAAAAAAATTTAAAGCACTTTGACCTTAACAGTCATCCACAGTGTTTGCATTGAATGGGTGTTTCCAGATGAGATTTCTCAGAAATTTATTTGAATTGATGAAGAGCAAAATGAAGTCAAAAGAAGAATATACACAATCACATCAACAATGTAAATGAAAGGAAACCAAACTCTAATTGAAAAACCAATAAAACAATAATGTTACCAGAGAACAGATAAGAATACAAAACTCTCTTTTCTTGGAAGAGAGGTCACAGGGAAGAATATTGTAATCATGTTAGACACAACCATTGTATTAAGTTTTTAAAATATTTTCCATTGAGAGAGAACTTGATTCAAATGGGTAGGGCAGGGGTAGGTATTTTCAAAAATGACTGTGAATGGGAAAAATTAAGAAAACTCATTTTTAAAGTATTGAATTAGATGATATTTAAGGCCTCTTTGGAGATTAAAAAACCATGCAACTCAGATATCATGTGTGTGTGTGTATTTCAACTATTTGCCATATCTCCAGAGAATTTTCAACAGAACCGGTGATTTCATTCATCTATGAAAAAAACCCTTTTAAATCAGATTGACATCTGTTCTGCAACTTAGAGTTGCTATGAGTCAGCCTATACATGTCTGAGATAGTATTTGAACCTGAGTGTTCTAATTCTGAGGCCAAATCCCCATCCACTACATCATGTTGGTGTTCCCCTTATATCCTGAAAATCATTACATAGCATTTTAAACTTTGGAATTGCTGTGTCAAGTATTCAGTTGAGCATTTATTAACTTGGGTAATTTCAGAATTTCATAGTTTACTGAATTATTTTATTGCTCTATCAAGATCTTATTGTTTTTGCAAGACTGAACATCTCTGTTTTCACTGCCAAAAAAGAAGTAAAACCCTGTCCCTAGAGAAAGGTATCCTGTTCTCCTGAGTATTCCAAAACATTGACAAAACAAATTCAACAGAGAGAAGTGAAAGAGATCCATTGGGGAGAGGGGTATGCTACATGGGATCCCAGGACTGCTGCTCACATATCCTGGCAGTATCACAGAATCACAGAATCTCAGAAATGAAAAGAACCTCCAGGTCCATAGGCTCCAGTACACACACAAAAAGAATCCATCCTACAACAGTTTCCAAAAGTGGTCATCCAATGTCTTGAAAACCCTTGATTAGTGAGAATCCATTAGCTTAAGAGTCAGCCCATTTAACTTTCAGATAATTGTTACACACTCCCATACTAAAGTGGATAAATTGTCTTAGACTTAAATATTTCTTCAACAAAGAAGATAGCAACCCATCTATGATTTCCTGTTCTGTGTGATATGGTAAAGAGATACAAAAGATCCTCTCCCCCCTCCCCCCAACACTTTGTGATGCATTCTCTTGCAAGTACATGCAGATTCCAGGGGAAAGTAACATCAGACTTTAAAAACACATGTGGCAAAGTGGTAATTCACAGGTCTTGGATGCTTAAAATCCTTCTTCTCCCTTTTATGAAGTGCCTGAATGGTTTGCCTTGGACATAGTATAGTTTCTTTGCCTAGTTCCTTTTAGAGATGCAAGTGTAGCCAAGGATACTTGGCTTCCAATACAAATATTGCCTGACCAGTTGATCTAGTGGCACCACTGTGACAATAAGAAGTTCAAAATGCTCAGGAAACTTCAAAGTTCAAGGGTCTTCCTCTGGCCAAAATGGATTGGAGGAGGGGGATGGAAACTCAATCCACAGCCAAAGCCAAGACTTTTACTTCCCATACTTTCCCATGGAAGTTCCTCAAGTGGTTGCTAGAATGTTCTTCCTCTTGGTTTGACACTAGATGGAACTACAGATAACTTGATGCTTTTATTTAGGATCCAAAGAGTATTATGAAATGCCTTAGTCAGTTGTAACAGGTTTTCAGGTAACTTCATACAATGATTTTCAAAGCCTTTTCCTTTTTAGTCTAGGGTTTAATTGATTTGTTTGATTGAGACCTATTTTCAACTAATAAATACATCAGGGCTAAAATGAGGTGGAATAGTTTCAATCCTACCTTTATACAAATGTATGTGTGTGTGTGTGTGTGTGTGTGTGTGTGTGTGTGTAGTTCCTTATGCAAACATATACATACGTATGTATATGTGCATATGAGTGTAGTGGAACTACACTCATTATTTCATCAGAATAGGGAGTTTCTGATGAGGAACTTTCTCAACCATTGTAGATAGCACCTCTGCAACTTATAGTCTTAGTTACATATTTCATACATTTTTATGATATATTTTGTTCTTGTGTTTCTTGGAAATCTTAAATCAACTTCAACATATCGCTCCTGATTCCACACACATTTGTGTCACCTCATTTTTTAATAAACTTTATATTTTCTTTTTACCATAATTTGCCCAAATTACTCTCAAATGTACAATAGTAACAATTCTTCTAAACTATCAATGCAATCCTCTAAAAAAAAATCTAATGTGAAGCATTTACATTTCTGAACTATTATCTAGGTCATTATTAGCTGTGGTAAAGTATGTTATTGAAATGCTGTTTTTTACAATGTCTTTTCCACAGACATGGAAATATTTTTTTTATTCTTGATACTCAGATAAATTTCACACAAATGACCATAGAGTTGCTTTAGAATTAATTTGAATAGAAGAACTTTAAGCATTCCTCAAATCACAAATCTGTTTTTGTCCTGTTTTCTTTCAGCCTAGGTAACTCTAGGTATTGGGAACTTTTCCCACTGGTGCTGATAAATAATTCATCTGTAAGTCTCATTTTACATTTAGCATCTCTCATCTCTCCACTAAAAGGTAGGATGATGATGCTTCATCACTGCTTAGAAAGTTATCTGGGGCATAGAAAACTCAGTAATTTGTTCCTGGTTACATAGCTGGTATAGATCAGAGGCATACTTTAGCTCTTACCGAATCCAAGGCTAGTCCACTGTTTAGTTTGCTATGCTGTCTCCCTGCCAACAAAAAGAAAATACAGCTAATAGCCTGGAAAATTCTGTTTTTTATGAAGGTACTAGTTCATATACTAAGTCTTAGTGACCTCCACTTTTTTCTAATGTTCACAAGGCGTCTCTTAATAATATGTTACAGAATTTTTCCAGGAATCAAAGTCGAGATGACTCGTTTCCAATTTTAAACATTTATTCCACCCCTTAAAAAAATCAGAATCAGGACACTAATACACTGCTGGTTGAGTTGCGAATTGGTCCAACTATTCTGGAGGCCAATTTGGAACTATGCACAAAAGGCTTTAAATGAATGCCTGCCCTTTGATTGAACCATACCACTGCTGGGTTTGTAAAGGAAAAAGACTTGTACAAAAATATTCATAGCCAAGCTCTGTGTGGTGGCAAAAAATTGGAAAATGAGGGGGTTTCCATCAATTGGGGAATGGCTGAACAAACTGTGTTATCAGTTTGTGATGGAATATTATTGTGCTGAAAGGAATAAAGAAATGGAGGAATTCCATGTGAACTGGAATGACCTCCAGGAATTTATGCGGTGCAAAAGGAGAACATTGTACACAGAGACTGTAACATTATGGTACAATCGAATGGAATGGACTTTTCTTCCAGCAGCAATGCAATGATCCAGGACAATCCAGAGGAACTTAGGAGAAAGAACACTACCCACATTCAGAGAAAGAACTGTGGAACCAGAAATACATTAGGAAAATATATGATCGACCATGTAGTGTGATAGGGATGTGATTAGGGTTTTGATGTTAAAAAATCACTCTACTGTAAATATGAATAACATGGAAATAGGTTTTGAACAATGATACATGTATAACCCAGTGGAACTACTTGTCAGTTTTGGGAGGGGGAAGGAGAAAGTGTGTAGAGGAATCATGAATCATGTAAGCATGGGGAAAAGATTCTAAATAAAATTTTTAAAAATCAGGATATTTGTCCATAGTCAGACCTATGTCATCTCTTCCTTTTCCCACAACTTTTCTTTAAAAAAATATTAACTTGATAGTTATTACCAACCAAACATTTTTCATACCCCAAAGGCAGAAAAATAGGATTGAATATGAAACTGTGAATCTACCATATGCAGCTTATTTGAAATATATATCAAATTTAACATGAGAGTGCCTACATTGTGTGATAAAGGATGGAAAGTTTTGCAATTTGCAAAACTGTGCAAAAACTGAAAAGTGCAAACCTAGGTATGATTGACAGTGGCTTGTAACCAAGGGTCACATGGGAGCCTGAGCAGGAGGATCTGGGAAGACTCCATCTTTGCCCAATGGATTTTTTCTTCTGGTGGCTGGTAAAAGTGCAAACATTTACACAGACTCTCATTATGCTTTTTTCTGTTTGTCATGCTACAGGAAAGATCTGGAAACAACGAGGTTTTATTACTACACTAGGAAAACCCAATTGCTTATGCAGAAATAATAACTGAGTTGTTGGATGCTATCCAGAAGACTAAATAGCTAGTGGTAATCCATTGTGGAAGTCATAGTAATAGAAGAGATTCTTTTTCTAAAGGAAATCATAGAGCTGACATAATGGCAAAATTTGTGACCTGAAATGCTCTAGTATATATTATGAACTTATCAACTATAGAATCTGATGATCTAGAAAAAGCTTATGTAGACTCAGAAATACGAAAATGGAAAGAGAAGTTTGGAGCTAGAAAAGAATATGGTATATGGTTAACAGACACAGGAAAGCCGCAGTTACCAAAAGACCTGCATACCTATTTGTGTCAAGCCATTCACACAAAAGGTCATTTTGCTAGTCAAGATGTAATTGACACCATAAAAACGCAATGGGTTGCTCCTGGAATAAGTACTGTAGCAAATAAGATCTGCTCAAGCTGTTCTGTTTGCCAAAAATTCAATCAAGGAACATTCAAACAGAAAGGTTTAGGTGGTAGACCTTTAGCATATTGTCCATTTTGTAAAAATGGAGATTTGAACCCCAGACTTCAATCCCCAGAAGTCCTTGGCACTTTCAACACTGCCCTATAATCTCACCTGAGATCGCCACCTGGGTCAAGAACAAAATGGGTATTTAAACTGACTGTACCACCTATTTGGACTCTCTGCTTCCCCTTCTAAGCACACACATCTCTCTACCAGGCAGGCAAGATGTAGTGAGTAGGTTGCACATGCTTTTCTTATTTTGTATTTCTTTATTTCTTAATTCTAATAATCTTCAATAAACCTCTAAAAATATAATACGTTTAGTAGAGAAACTAATTTAACTGTTACAATTTGAGAGTCTGCAGATTGATTATATCAACATGCCAAAAGCTGGAAGATACAAGTTTTGCTTGGTAATTGTTAATAGATTAACTAAATGGCCTGAAGTTTTTCCATCAAATACAAATACAGCTAGCTTTGTGGTGAAAGTGTTGATTAAGGAAATTATAACTACATTTGGAGTACCACTAACAATAAACTCTGATAAAAGATTGACATCCTGACATCCTGAAAAGAGTCTATGAAAATCTAGGAATAACCAAAATATCATATGCTGTATCATCCCCCAAGTTCAGGCCAAGTTGAGTGCATGAATAAGGAAATAAAGACTATGGTGGGGAAACTCTGTGCTGAAACTCATCTCAAATGGCCGAAATTCTTCCCATAGCTTTGTTTTACTTATGTACAAGGCCAGGAGCAGATTTGCATATATTATCCTATGAAATGCTCTTTGGACATGCTCCACTACAAGAAAAAACTTATGAGAGAGTCTATACAGCTCTCGTAGGAGGAGATTGCCAACTTGCTTCTTACTTGAGTGCTTTACAACAAAGACTAAAAGAATTACATGAAATGGGAGTATTAATTCAAACTGGTCCTTTGGGTTATTCTCTTCATAGTTATAAACCAGGAGATATGGTATATGTAAAAAATTTTGCTAAAACATCAGCAACACAAGAAAGTTGGTTAGTTCCTAACACTACTGTGTTAGTTTCTCCATCTTCAGTAAAAAGTTTTGGGTAGAGAATCATGGTATCATTGTTCACATATAAAATTAGCACATGGTAGAACTAATGAAAATGAACAAATCATTGAATAAGAAGGAAATAAAGAGATTGCAGAAAGATAGAATCATCAGTCAAATTGAGTCTGCAGTCAAAAAGATCAGTAAGGAGAGGTCCATTCCTGTGGAAGAGGATAGAAGAGGACAATGCAGACTATGAGGAGAATTCGGGCATTAATGGACATTGATGAAAGACTGAGAACTTATAAATTTAAAAGGCTTTGTGAAATTTGCAACGGAGAGGATTACAGGATAAATGGACTAATGATTTTATATTTTGGGTAATATAGTATATAATAACATAGCATTTATTTACATACAAACACAAATATATTTCCTACTATGGAATGGCAGGATATTCAAGAGGAAGGAAGTAGGGGTAAGTATGTGGCATACAACAGTAACATAACTTATATAACAGTAACATTGATATTCAAATAGCAAAACAACACAACATAGCAAAAGTAACAACATAATAAAACATAAACACAAAACATTGGTTAGGTGACATTGAATCACTACTTAAATGAGTGAAACAATGTATAGTTAGGGTACTAACAGTGTTATGATTAGCTGTAGATATGTTATTTACTAACAAAATGTAGTTACATACTTAGATTTAGTTTAGGTATAGAAATTTAGTTAGGAGAAGTATTTTGAAGTTAGGTAAAATTAAGTAAGACAAGAAAATTAGATACTGACTTGCACTGCATCATACATTACACAACACAAACAACATATAACATCACATATCAAACAAAATTGTAAATAAATATGTAAAAGTATGTAAATAGGGTATATAATAGGATTGCAAATTAATTGTATTATAGTGTATGTAGATATATAAACTATGTGTAAATATGAAATGTACATGAGTGTATATATGTGCATGTGTATAGCATACATGTATATATTGCATGTATGTACTATATGTATATATGCAAATTATATACATAGCTCACTGTTATATGTATTTGCATAAGTGAGTTTGTTTGTTTTAATTTTCATTGTAAAACTTATGCAATGTTGTGTATACAGTAATTTTCAAAAATTTTTCTCTATGTATAATTTTATTAGTACATTGTTCTGTTTAGCTGATAAGAGTATTTTAAGTTTGATATTTGCATGGAAGTTATTTCATCTCTTTGATGTTATTTGCTGTTCTGATTTGGCTTCTGTTTGACTTTTGTACTTGTTCATTATTTACTTTGTTTTCCTTTTCCTTTTTCCCTTGTTACAATTCCCTAGAATAGGTTAGTATAAGTTAGAGTGAGATAGTTGAGTGTAGGTTGTTTGTTATTTGGGGCAGATTTCTTAGTTTAGGTAACTGGTAAATATTTTAGATTGTGCACAAATTCAAAAATCACATTTGATTCACGCAATAGGGAGGAATTATGATAATGGATGGGAAGGTTTGCAATTTGCAAAACTGTGCAAGAATTGAAAAGTGCAAACCTAGGTATGATTGACAGTGGCATGTAACCAAGGGTCACATGGGAGCCTGAGCAGGAGGATCTGGGAAGACTCCATCTTTGCCCAATGGATTTTTTCTTCTGGTCTCCTGAGGAAGTCAAGAGGAAGGTCTAAAGAGGATTTCCCTGTTTTGAACTGAGGAAGGGTTCCTGTATCTATCTGCCGGCAGCATTCAGACTCACTTGGACATCAAGACTTGCTTGAACATCTAACAACAACAGACCCTGGCTCTAATTGTTTTTTTTTTTAACACCTGCTGAGTAAGATTTGGGAATTTGGTTAAGTTTTAGCTTAGTAACCTATTAGCATAGTTAGTTAGTTTTTAAAATAAGAATAAGCATAAGTAAATCCCTAAGCCCTTATTCTTTTCCCTTCCAAAACAATAGATTTTTATAAGTTTTTTCCTCTTGTGTTTCCCTTATCCCAAATCCTATCCTAACAATTGGCACTCTTGCCATCAACCCCTTCTGAATTTCCTTCTTCTCTCTTATTTGTGTTTTATTAAAGGTTATTATTTTATTAAATGTTTCATCAGTATTATTTAATTTTTTCTCTTTTTAGTTTTATTATCATTCCCTTTTACCCCAACTCTAAGCATATCCTGAATTTAAAGAAAACAACTTTCAAATACATATAGTTAAGCAAAATAAATCTGGATGATACTGGTTGTGTCTGAAAATATTTTATATTTTTTACTTATAGTGCATTATCTTTCTTCCAAGAGGTGAGAAACATACTTAATTACCATTTCATTTCCATGGGAGCTGCTTCCCAGAATGATGTTTATGGACACTGGCTTAGAAATATTGTTATTCCAAAGGGTCTTGTTTTCAGGGTCCTGGCCTTTCTCCATCACAGTTTGATGTGAATGGTGGTAAGAGAGTGGTGATGGTTTGACTTACTTGGCATATGTTACCTCCTATTTTTTCCCCAGGATGTTTTGCTTCTTCGGCTAGGCTGGCTTAACTTCCCTATTTGGGGCAGTTAGTTAAACATTTCTGGGGATGGCTATTATCTTCTCTATACCAGCTGCCTCCTGGAATGATACTTTTGAGGGATTCTCCGGAATGAGATTTGTTGGTTTGAGGGACACTGCTATTCCCAAGATTTTCAGGTGCAAGCTCTTGACCTATTTATAATGTTGTCTTAGTAGTCAAAGGCCAAGAGGGTGATAGTGTATCTCTTGATGAGGATGTCTAGAATTATTGTACTATTCCATATGCATATATGTCATATATCACTATGACTGAATCCCTATCGCACCTCCAAAATTGGATTTTTCCCTTTTTTATTACCACATATAGTAGTCTCTTGATAACCAAGGATGACAATTGTCTTTGTGCACTTTCATCTGTGATGTAGATGAGTGTGCACAAAGACACTTGTGCATGAAGGAGATTTAAGTGGAAAAGTCGATGCACAGAGACAGTCCCACTCTCTCAGCGTTGGAAGCCTGGGTCCAGTGGCACGAAAAGTCGTTACACCTGGAGACTTCCTCAGCTGCATTGGATGGCCATGTTGTCTTTTGTGTGCCAACACGCCCTAAGCACTCCACAGTGCTTTGCTGTGTCGCCCTCTCAGTCGTTGAACCTTCTTATTGGTTTCTTCTGCCTGTTCTGCCGAAGCAGTCTTCACATGCTGGGTGAGCAAGGCCCTGGTTCACCAGGGGTCTACAACCCGATGGCTACCCTCACAAGGTTTAGCTGGCCTGTCAAAGCCCTTGCCAGGGGTGTGGCCGCTGCTGCATGCTAGCAGCTACTGAGAGCCACAAGTGAGAGCTGGGTGTCAGGTGAGGGTCAGAGGCTGGATAGCTGCCCTAGGAGGGCACGACAAACCCTCCATACCAGAGATACTACTCCTCCCTGAGCACCCCATACACCCCAATATTACCACAATCTGATGTGTATAAAGTGGAACATCAGAGTTGTTATAATTTGAATTTATCTTACTTTCATGATCTAGAGACCCTTTCAAACAGTTTTTGTCAATTTGCATTTCTTCTTTTGAGAATCACTAATGTCTATTGACCATGTCTATTAGGGAATAATTTTTGTTCTTATATACTTATATATTTCTTTTCTTTATTTATTCTTTAACCTGGCAATTCATTCTTACATTTTCTTTCTCTCCTTTTTTACATATAATCTATAATCCAAAGTTAAAAATTTCCTTCTTTGAAACTATTCCTTCTGCATCTCTACAATCTGTCTTAAACTACCTTTCCTGTCTCTGCTTGCTTTCCTGATAAATTTAATACATCTTTCCAGCAAACTTCTTGTTTTTTTAATTCTCTTTTGCCTATTCTAGATGAGGCCCATGATATCTCTACTTTCTTCTCCTTATGCACCACATTTCTGGTAAATAGCAAGTTTTTTCTATTTTCCTCATTTATCTATTAATATGTTCCTTCTTGTTCTTAAAAATAGAAAGGTTCTTAGAAATTATATTTTTTTCTTTACTTCCTTTGTAACACTAGAAGCTAATGGGATTTGGAAGGGGCACTTGTTTCTTTCCTTCTATTAAAATGTCAGCACTTCATCATAATTTAGCCACTTCCCGTCATTCAAATATATATACTTTTCTGGGTTTCTTTTGTCTCCTGGTTTACATTTCTGAGATTCTGCCAAATTCTAGACTTTTTCATCAGTGTTGCTTGAAAGTTCTCTATTTCGTTAAATATCCTTTTTTTTTTTTTTGCTGTGTAGGGTTATACTCAATTTTTCAGGGCAAGTTATTCCTGGTTGTAAGCCTTTAGAACAGACCAACATTCTCTCTTCTTAAATATAGCATAAATATGCATTGTTTTGCATGATGCTATGATTTCTTGGTACTTGAATTCTTTTGGCTCCTGAAAATATTTGTTTTTTCCTTTACTTAGAAGCTCTGAATTCTGATTATGCAACTCCAAGGAATTTTCCATTTAGGTTTCTTTCAGGAGACAGTAGTTATATTTTTAAAGGTTTTCACTTTCCTTCTTGTTCCTATTGATCTGGAAATTTTCTTTTATATTATTGAAATATAGAGTTCAGGTTTTAAAAAATGTCATGCGTATTTTTCAGGTATTCTTATGATTCTTAAATTATTCCTCCTTGTTATTTTTTTAGTCAGTTTTCCAAATACATATTTTATTTTAATTTTATTGTCTCATGAAGTTAGGTACTCTACTCTAGATCTACTCTATTTTTCATGATGTCCACTACTATACAAATGTTTTCTACCTTCTAGTGTTCGCTATTTATTTTTTCTAATTTTTTTCTACTGATTTTTTATTTACATTTTAAATTCATTTTTTCTCTCTTCATTTATTCATTCAGGACATTTTTTTTATCTCTGTGACTGACCAAGTCATTTTTTTTCTGGGAATCTATTTGAAAATGTTATACTGCTACTCTTTGTTTCTAGAATTTTCTTGGACTTTTCTCAAACCATGGTGTTTAAAATGTGATTACTGTTTTCATCTGATCACTTTTATCTACAGTCTCAATTTCTGGAAGAGGGATTTTGTGTTGGGTCACACTTTATTCACTCTCACATTTTGGACAGCATTGACAGACCCAGTTTAATATTATTCTCTCTTAAATCTGGATAGCTCTGCTCTCCTATTCTTGATGTGGTAATTTAGGGTTAGGCTTAATCCTCTGCATGAATCCATGTATTCTCACTCAAGGTCCTGATAGCTTTTTATTTTTAGTTTTCTTTTGCATCACACTTTCATAGACTTTCTTGAAGCATCATTCAAACATTTGTGGGACAACTAGGTTTTGTTAGGACCTTTCCTATCACCATCTTAATCTGCAACTTTTCAAAGGTTGCTGGTAGTGATCTCTGAAAAGAGAACACATAAGCCCTCAAAAATGGCAGTTCTTATCTGGCCTCAGACACTTCCCAGCTGTGTGACCCTGGGCAAGTCACTTGACCCCCATTGCCTAGCCCTTATCACTCTTCTGCCTTGGAGCCAATACAAAGTATTGACAGTATTGACTCCAAGACGGAAGGTTAGGGTTTAAAAAAAATGGCAGTTCTTTTAGAACTGTAAAGCTGTAATTTATTTGGACCTGATAATAATGACTCATTGAAAAAAAAATAAAGTGCTTTTTATATGGTCTTCTTTCTCCAACTCTGTTGACCATTTTTTTCTTATCATTTCTGTGAGAAGATCTTTGTCTATGCTAGAAAAAGCAGAAGAATTAAATACTTTCATCATGTTATCACTCCCAACCATTAAGTAGTATAAGGGTTATACTACAACCAGCTCATTTTGGCTCAAAAAATCCAATTAGACTTTTCATTGTGAATATACAGAAAATGGCAAATGCTCAAATCAGAGCTTGGTTTATTGTTTTATTGAGTCTATTCATAAAAAAGGGATGGAGACAATGTTAATAATGCAGATTAAACTTTAAAATATACCATGAATATTTTTTCTAAAGAGCCAGTTGTTCAACATTTACCAGTAAACCATCAAGTAATTAGTGCTTCTTTTTTTGCCTTCATCTTACTCCCAATATATCTTTTTTTTTAAACTTTAATTAAAAAAAATTTTTTTGTTACAATGATCACTTTATTTCCCTCCCTCCCCACCACCCACCCTTCTTTCAAATGATGTGCAATTTCATTGGGTATTACTTGTGTCCTTGATCAGAACCTATTTCCATGCTGTTGTTTGCACTAGGATGTTCATTTAGAGCCTACATCTCCAACCATATTCCTTCGACTCATGTATTCAAACAGTTGTTTTTCTTTGGTGTTTTTACTCCCACAGTGTTTCCTCTGAATGTGGATAGTGGTTTTTCTCATAGATTTCTCCAAGTTTTTCAGGATCACTGCATTGCCACTAATGGAGAAGTCCATTACATTGGATTATACCACAGTGTATCAGTCTCTGTGTACAATGTTCTCCTGGTTCTGCTCCTCTCACTCTGCATTAATTCCTGGAGGTTGTTCCAGTCTCCATGGAATTCCTCCTCCTTTGAGCACAATAGGATTCCATCACCAAAATATACCACAATTTGTTTAGCCATTCCCCAATTGAAGGGCATCCCCTCATTTTCCAATTTTTTTGCCACCACAAAGAGCTCAGCTATGAATATTTTTGTACATGTCTTTTTCCTTATTATCTCTTTGGGGTACAAACCCAGCAGTGCTATGGCTGGATCAAAGGGCAGACAGTCTTTTATCACCCTTTGGGCATAGTTCCAAATTGCCCTCCAGAATGGTTGGATCAATTCACAACTCCACCAGCAATGCATTAATGTCCCAATTTTGCCACACCCCCTCCAGCATTCATTACTTTCCTTTGCTGTCATGTTAGTCAATCTGCTAGGTGTTAGGTGATACCCCAGATTTGTTTTGATTTGCATTTCTCTGATTATAAGAGATTTAGAACACTTTTTCATGTGCTTTTTAACATTTTTGATTTCTTTAACTGAAAATTGCCTATTTGTCCTTCCTGTCCCTTGCCCATTTATCAATTGGAGAATGGCTTGATTATTTATACAATTGTTTTAGCTCTTTGAAAATTTGAGTAATTAGACTTTTGTTAGAGGTTTTTGTAATGAAGATTATTTCCCAATTTGTGGTTTCCCTTCTAATTTTGGATGCATTCATTTTGTTTGTACAAAACCTTTTTAATTTGACGTAATCAAAATTATTGATTTTACATTTTGTGATTTTTTTCTAACTCTTGTTTGGTTTTAAAGTCTTTCCTTTCCAAAAGATCTGACAAGTATACTATTCTATATTCACCTAATATGCTTATAGTTTCCTTCTTTATATTCAGGTCATTCACCCATTCTGAGTTTATCTTGGTGTAGAGTGTGAGATTTTGATTCAAACCTAATCTCTCCCATACTGTCTTCCAATTTTCCCAGCATTTTTTATCAAATAGTGGGTTTTGGTCCCACAAACTGGGATCTTTGGGCTTATCATAGACTGTCTTGCTGAGATAATTTACCCCAAGTCTATTCCACTGATCCTCCTTTCTGTCTTTTAGCCAGTACCAAATTGTTTTGATGACCACTGCTTTATAGTATAGTTTGAGATCTAGGACTGCAAGTCCTCCTTCCTTTGCATTTTTTTTTCATGATTCCCCCTGGATATCCTTGATCTTTTGTTCTTCCAAGTGAACTTTATGTTTTTTTTTCTAATTCAGTAAAAAAGTTGTTTGGTAGTTCAGTGGATATGGTACTAAATAAGTAAATTAATTTGGGCAGGATTGTTATTTTTATTTTGTTAGCTTGTCCTACCCATGAGCAATCAATGTTTTTCCAATTGTTTAGATCTAGTTTTAATTGTGTGGAGAGTGTTTTGTAGTTGTGTTCATATATTTCCTGTCTTTGTCTTGGTAGATAGATTCCTAAGTATTTTATATTGCCTAGGGTGATTTTAAATGGAATTGCTCTTTCTAATTCTTGCTGCTGAAATGGGTTGGAGATATATAGAAATGCTGATGACTTATATGGGTTTATTTTGTATCCTGCAACTTTGCTGAAGTTGTTGGTTATTTTGACTAGCTTTATGGTTGATTCTCTAGGATTCTTTAAGTAGACCATCATATCATTCACAAAGAGTGATAGCTTGGTCTCCTCACTGATAATTTTAATACCTTTAATTTCTTTTTCATCTCTAATTTCTACTACTAGTGTTTCTAGTACAATGTTAAATAATAGAGGTGACAATGGGCATCCTTGTTTCACTCCTGATCTTATTGGGAATGCATCTAGTTTATCCCCATTGCAGATGATATTAGCTGATGGTTTTAGATATATATTGTTTATTATTTTTAAGAAAGGCCCTTCTATTCCTATACTTTCTAATGTTTTCAATAGGAATGGGTGTTGTATTTTATCAAAGGTTTTTTCTGCATCTATTGAGATAATCATGTGATTATTGTCGGTTTGCTTGTTAATATGGTCATTATGTGGATGGTTTTCCTAATATTGAACCATCCTTGCATTCCTGGTATGAACCCTGCCTGGTCATAGTGAATAACCCTTGTGATGAATTGCTGGAGTCTTTTTGCTAGTATCCTATTTAAGATTTCGGCATCTATATTCATTAGGGAGATTGGCCTATAGTTTTCTTTCTCTGTTTTTGACCTGCCTGGTTTTAGAATCAGTACCATATTTGTTTCATAAAATGAATTTGGTAGAACTCCTTCTTTGCTTATTCTGTCAAATACTTTGTATAATATTGGGATTAGTTGTTCTTTGAATGTTTGATAGAATTCATTTGTGAATCCATCAGGCCCTGGGGATTTTTTCTTAGGGAGTTCTTTGATGTTTTGTTCAATTTCTTTTTCTGATATGGGGTTTTAGGTAATCTATTTCTTCCTCTGTTAGTCTAGACAATTTATATTTTTGTAAGTATTCATCCATATCACCTAGGTTACCATATTTATTGCCATATAATTGGGCATAATAGTTTTTAATGATTGCCTTAATTTCCTCTTCATTATAGGTGAGGTCTCCCTTTTCATCTTGGATACTGTCAACTTGGTTTTCTTCTTTCCTTTTTTTAGTTAGACTGACCAGTATTTTGTCTATTTTATTTGTTTTTTTTTCAAATACCAGCTTCTAGTCTTATTTATTAAGTCAATAGTTCTTTGACTTTCAATTTTATTAATTTCTCCTTTGGTTTTTAGGATATCTAATTTAGTCTTCATCTGAGGATTTTTAATTTGTTCATTTTCTAGTTTTTTAATTTGCATGCCCAATTCATTGACCTCTGCCCTCCCTAGAACTCAAGGATATAAATTTCCCCCTGAGTACTGCTTTGGCTACATCCCATAGGTTTTGAAAGGATGTCTCATAATTGTCATTTTCTTCAATGAAATTATTGTTTCTATGATTTGTTCTTTGACTAACCAGTTTTAGAGAACTGCATTGTTTAATTTCCAATTAATTTTTTATTTACCTCTCCATATACCCTTACTAATTATAATTTTCATTGCATTGTGATCTGAGAAAGTTGCATTTATTATTTTTGCTCTTTTGCACTTGTTTGCAATGTTTTATGCCCTAATACATGGTCAATTTTTGTGAATGTACCATGTGCTGCTGAAAAGAAGGTGTATTCCTTTTTGTCCCTATTTATTTTTCTTCACATATCTACTAACTCAATTTTTCCTAAGATTTCAATCACTTCTCTTACCTCTTTCTTATTTATTTTTTGGTTTGATTTATCTAGTTCTGATACAGGAAGGTTCAGGTCTCCCACTAGTTTAGTTTTTCTATCTATTCCATCCTTGAGCTCCACTAGTAATTTGAATTAGAAATTTGGATGCTATGCCATTTGATGCATACTAGTTGAGTATGGATATTTCCTCGTTGTCAATACTGCCTTTTATCAGGATGTAATTACTTTCCCTATATTTATTTTTACTTTGGCTTTGGCAGATATCATGATTGCGACTCCTGCCTTCTTTTTATCAGTTGATGCCCAATAGATTTGGCTCCATCCTCTTACTTTCACCCTATGCATATCTACCTTCCTCATGTGTATTTCTTGTAGACAGCTTATGGTAGGGTTTTGGATTCTAATCCACTCTGCTATTCACTTGTGTTTTATGGGTGAGTTCATTCCATTCACATTCAGAGTTATGATTACCAGCTGGGTATTTCCCAGCATTTTGATTTCTACTCCTAGTCCTGCCTTTTCTTCTTTCACTATTTCCTTCCAATCTTTGTTTTTAATCAGTCCCCCTAGTTCCCACCCTTATTCCTTTCTACCCCCCTCCATTCTTATTCCCCCCTTATTTTCTTTGAAGTCTTTTTTAAAAACTCCCCCAACTTCTCCCTCCCTTATATTGCTTCCTTCCTCCAATATATCTTTTTTAAAGTATTTTTTTCCTTTATCATTCATTGGCAATCAAAGGTAATTTGTAGATTTAGCATTCTTGACATTATCCTTGGCTCACCATTTAACTATTTCATATTCCCTCTCAGTCACCTATCCAATCTGTATTTTCTATACATGCCTAGGGTTTTAGTTTACTTCTTTATTTTTGACCAGATCCATGTTTTCATTGTTATAAAGACCTCCTGGCAATGTAGATCAGCATCTGCTCTGCAGATTAATAATTTTTATTCATCTTTCCCGAGGTACTAAGACATCAAATGACTTACAAAATCACACAGTCAGTAAGTATCAGAGATGGTACTTCATTCTTAGGCTGTATTTCTCCTATTGTAGCGCTATGATACCTCCCTACCACTTCAATACATACACCTGTCTATAATTTTAATCTCATTTTGTAAGTGAATTTCCTATGCTTTATCAATGATATTTTAAAATATCTTTTTTTATAAAAATAAATATATAAATTTTGCATTTATATATTTAGTTTTATTCTTGAAAGCTTTCTATTACTTTTCAGACTTACTTCCCCTTTAGAATTATAATGCTTTGTAGAGAAACTACCTAATGAACTAGAGACTTTCCTCCCATTCCTTCAGTTTTTCTTGATTACAGGCAAACTTCTTAAGACTGTCCATCTGATGTTCCCTTCTCTCTCTCCTTGATCAGTCCTCTTCCTATTCTATTCACATGCTTTTGATGATGTCTTCTGTACAGTTCTTGCACACATCATCATTGGCAATTTGTTGCAGCCTACTTTCACCCAATTTGAACCTTTCTTTAGCCCTTTGACTTATTTGTCACTTTTATTCTTTCACGACTATAATTTTCCATCATTTATCACCAAATAACATTAATGGAAAAATATTTTCAAGATGTGGGTTTGGGGACCATCTAAAAGCTTGATATCATTGAAAAGTCTGAATAATTTCATGAATATAATCCAGCATGTTCTCCTAATATTAAAATCTTTCCCAGATAGTCATCTATATGTAGCACTTATCAAAGGTATGCTGGATGATGGTCTCAGTGGGATAATATTATAAATAAGTACCTTTTGAGCACTAATCTAAAGCTACATAAAAGCTTATAAAATATATATATATATATATATATATTTCATATTGCAAATGATAGATTGTTCTATTTCAAAAATTGAGGATTTAAGGACATAGTGGATAGTGCCCTGGACTCAGTCAGAAAAATATAGGTCAAATTCCAGTTCTGTCTTACTAGCTTTGTTACCATAGGCAAGTTACTTCTCTTCTATGAATTACTTCACCAATATGCTTTTTCATTAATGTTTTGGATCCAAAGAGGCCAAGTGATAACTTAATACCCTGTGGGTACTCACTCCAAAAGCTATAATTTACAAGTCCCACTGATGTTTTTCATACTAATAGGCATGAAAAAATAGTTCTTGGCAAATGTATTTAATAATATATCAAACTAAAATAATATGTTCTCTCTTCAATTAAACCAGGAGCCCAATCTCCCACCAAAATACACAATGCCTCTAGGGAAAAGAAGTGCAAATGTAGAATATAAAAGACTTACGTGTAGGGAAAAGATGTGTTGAACAATTTTCAAATACAAAACTGAACAGCAGTGAAATCCTTTATCCCTGCATTCAGTCCTCTCTGTGGCCCAAATCTCAGTTCTTTGCTTTTTCTTGAATTCAAAGTCAGCTCTCTTCTCTGCTTCCAAGTGTTGTGTTCCTTGAAGTTGCTTCCTCTCTCAAGTTAATATTGTTCCATGACTACATCTTTCTATCTCTCCGGGACCCTGAGCATCATAAAATCTTCAAGTGCTTTACAAAGTCTTAGCAAATGTGCAGAAGGTGCCTCCCTCTAGAATAGTAAATCCAATGACTGGCTTCACAGTTGAGGGAAAGAGAGAGGAGAAAGAAATCGCTTCTCTTCCTCAACCCACCACTCTTGTAAGGGGCCTCATCAAGCAAATGCTCTGAACCTTGACTCTCTCCAACTCTTTAAGGCTCAGTGATTTAACCTCCCATGGGTAGGGCTATTTGTTAGGATCAGATATGTTGTTCTCTTTCTCAATCAAAGAAATGTTCGTACTTTATGAAGAAAATATCCTTAACATCTCCCTTACTCTCCTTGACACCTTGTTTTGGGGTTATAAGAAAAACCTTAAAGTTCCTCTTACATAGTAATTTAAATTCTCTGTTTCCATAATTTCTGACTGTTTATACTTTAGCATCAGTTAAGTTCAATATAAAAATGCATATAACCAGTGATAAATGGCATAATTTTGCAAGTACAGAAGGTTAGAAACAAGCAGTATGACACAGTGAATAGTTACATTTTGGGTCCTAATGATCTGATTAACATCCTACATCTGACAATTATTCGATCATCTCTTTCAGGGACCTTCTGCTACTGTTGCTGTCCCACCAAAGTTACCTTATACTTTGGTTTTGTATGTGTTATATGATTTTGTGTGTATTATACAGTTATGCATATATTAATACATACAGTTAAATGTGTATATATAATTTATGTACATGTTTTCTCTTAAATTAGATTGTATGTTGTTTGAGAGCAAGAGGATGTTGTTCATTTTTGTATTTGTTTCCTCCACTACAGTGCCTAATCCATGACAGATGTTTGAAGGATTGCTTATTAGTTGTGTGATAATGGGCAAGTCACTTAAGAATATAGAGGTGGGCTTGGAGTCAGAAAGTCCTGAATTTTCATCAAACCTCACATACTTGTTAGTTGTGTGACCCTGGGAAAGTCACTTAACCTCTATCTCAGTTTCCTTGACTATAAATATCTACTTTCCAAGGTTGTTGTAAGGATCAAATGAGATAATATGGTTAATGTTTGGCACAATTCCTGCTACATAATAGGCACTATGTATATAAATACTTATTTCCTCCACTTTTTCTTCCTCTTTTTCCCTTAAAAAAACTAAATATAAAGGCATGAAGGCATAGAAGAATTTTTCAGTGGCAAATAAATGAAACCCATCTAACTAAATGTCATAATCTGAGCAGTGGCATTAATAAGATAGTTTCATGATTAAATGTTATTCATCTTCCTGCCAAGTTGTACTAAAGGAAGCCAGGCAATACCTTCATGCTACAAGGATCCACTTTCCCAAACATGTGAATACTTTAGTATATATTTTATTTATAGAATAATGAATTTTACATATTATACTCCTCTTTTGTCTCATAGCTTTTGTGTTACTCATTCCATTCAGCTAAGATATCTTCTTCAGTCGCAAAGGTATCTGTTGGCAATGTTTCCAGACAAGTTGATTCTTGCAATTTAACTGAACTTTCTTCAGAACGTATTTCTGAAAGAGAGTCTTTTGTTCCCCAAAGTGTTTTTACAGCACCCCTAAAATTAAAAAAAGTATGAATTAAATCTAAGCCTAAATGGTTTTGAATTTACACTTTCTCCTATATATACAATGAGCTCTTTCATTCAATATGTGTGTGTGGTGTGATGTGTGGATGTATATTTATGCCTATATAGTTACTGAATAAAAAATGGAAAGATTATGGATTTCAAAATAGAATGAATCTAAAAGGTCCAACACAATTGTTTTGAATTTAAAGAAACAGTGCCAGAGTGGTTATGACAAGCCACTTCACATAGGAAGTAAATGTAAGAGCAGGAATTTGAACATACATTCTCCATTTCTAAATCCATCCTTTCTCCATTGTTTTACACTGTTTGAAATGGGACAGAGAGAAAAATATCCACATATCTATCTATCTATCTATCTATCTATCTATCTATCTATCTATCTATCTATCTATCTATCCATCCTTCTGTCTGTCTGTCTGTCTGTCTGTCTGTCTGTCTGTTTAATCGGATATCACAGAGAACAAGTGGTAGGTATAATAAAGAGAACTGAATATCACTAGAGTGCCCTATTAATTCACAAGGCACAATATATGATGGAGGCAGTAATAATACTCTTGATCTTGAGTGTCCATTCACAAACCAGGATGGTACAGGTAACAGAAAAAGTAAGCAAAAGGTTTAAAGTGAAGACGAGAAATTTGACTTCACTGAGGGTTGGAATATTCCTCATGACTGACATATTCCAATAAACGGGTAGATCAGTCAAAAGGAAAGAAGCAGTATTATATGTCCAGAAGAGATCATCAGTGAGTATATCCACAAAGCAGAGACATAAAAGTGGAGAGCATTTGAGTGACAGTTAATGTAAGAAGAAAGAAAAATAGTATTATGATAGGAGTATAATGGACCATCCAATTAGAAAGAGAGGGAATTCCAGAAATATGGCATGGAATCATGCTATTGTACTAGTTGTACTAATAACATCTAGTATTTCTGGGATTCTATGGGAAGCAGAATAGCCAGTCAAGTCTTGATTTGCCTTACTGAAAATCTTATCCTTCAGAATTTGGAGGAGCAATAAATAAGATTACCTAATAAGATGAACCTAATTCTGACCAATAAGAAATAACTAGCTACTAAAATAGAAATAATGTAAAATGTGAGAGGAAGGACCCAATCCATTAAAAAATTCCTGCTAAATAGAAGGTGAGAGCTAAGAATCATTTGGTACATAACCTGGCTTTAGAGATGTGAAAGTCAAAAAGTTAAAAGAAAAGATAGATAGGAAACAATTATTTTAAATTCTACAGGAAAAGTAATCTTAATATAAATGGAATGTTCTTGAGAAAAAAATCATGACAATAAACATAAGCTTCAGATGAGAAGAAAAAGCAAAATATATCTATTTGTGGATATAGATGTACAGGGGACATTCTTTAATGAACTCTTTTAAAAAAAAGAAACAGAAGATAAGTATCTTCTCTTGATATAATCAGATAATTAAAGAAAAATGCAAATGAATAGATGCCCCTATAAAGAAGTGTGTCAGAAATCACAAAGCCCAGAACCAGCAAAAGTCCATTATGAATTGGTATCCGGAAGACTTAAGTTTAAATCCAGCCTCAGACACTTACTGGCTTTCTGATCCTGGGCAAAACATTTAATCCTGATTGCCTCAGTTTATTCATCTGTTAAATGAGTGGAGAAGGGAATGGCAAATTAATATCTTTGCCAAGAAAGCCCCAAATGGAGTCATAATGAGTTGGGCACAAATGAAAACATTTAATGACAACAACAAAACCTCCTCTTGAAATAGCAGATAATTGAAGATACCCACAAATGAATGGATGGTCCTATAAAGAATATGAGAGTGAGTAGCTGGGTTGCTCAGTGGATTGAGATCCAGGCTTAGAGATGGCAGGTCCTAGATTCAAATCTGGCCTCAGACACTTCCTAGCTGTGTGACCCTGGGCAAGTCACTTAACCCCCATTGCCTAACCTTTATTGCTCTTCTGTTAGAACCAATACACAGTATTGATTCTAAGATGGAAAGTAAGGGTTTAAAAAAAGAATATCAGAAATGATGAAGTCCAGAACTAGCTGAAGCCAATTATAGACAAAAAGAGGGGTGGATTTTAAGATTACATCCATGTGGGAGAAATGTAGCATAGTTATAGAGAATATAGAATCACAGATCTTAGGATAAGATATAGAGACAGAAGGGACCTCCAATGCAAACCTTTCATTTTATAGATGATGTAATTGACACTCAAGGAGGTTGAGTCACTGACTCAAAGTCAGGAAGCCTTAGATTTAAGTTTTACTTCTGGCATATATTAACTGTAACTGAGCAAATAACCAATCTCACATCAACAACTTCTTGAACATCTCAAATTGGATTGTCAGTCACATAGACATTTCTAATTCAGCATGTCCAGAACATAATTCATTCTTTTTCATTCCAGACCCTCCCAGTCACCCAGGCTCTCAACCTAGGTGTTATCCTCAAGTCCTCTTGATTTACATTCATACCACATGTCTACTCTGTGGCTAAGTCTTATTTCTACTTTCACAACATCTCTCATACACATCTATTTTTCCTCACTCACACAACTGGTTCAGGTCCTTATCACCTCAAACTGGATTAGTTCGATAGCCTTCTTGTTGGTCTCCCAACTTCAAGTATGTCTCCATTCTACACCATCTTCCACTCAGCTATCAGTGTTTTTCCTAAAGTGCAGATCTGTCTAGGTCACTTTCTTTATCTGATAAACTCCAGTGGCTCCATATTAACTCAAGAATCAAATATAAAATCTTCTCTTTGACTTTTAAGACCCTTCATAACATAGCCTCTTCCTACCTTCTAGTCTTCTTAAACTTTATTGTCCTCTTCTATTCTATCATCCAACAGCACTGGCCTCCACACTATCTCCTGACTGTGGCTTTTCTCTGGTCCTCATCCTGGCTTGGATGCTCTCCTCCTCATCTCTACCTTTTGGCTGCCTTCAAGACTCTGCCTAAGAGACCTTTCCTGATTTCTACCCTCTCTCCTCCCCCCTCAACTCCAGTGCCTTCCTTCTAAGATTACATTGTAATTTTTCACATATTATATCCCTTCTAGATTATGAACTCCTTGAGAGGAGGGACTGTAGAACCTGTAAGTGCTTAGTTAATGGTGTAAATTATCCATGATTTGTGGGAATACAGAGATGTGTGGGGTGGTATACATTTAGTAATGACATAAATCAGAAAGAGAAAGTTAACATATCTGATAACAAAATAGAAATATGAAAAACTCTTAACAGGCTATAATAAAGGGCAGCTAACTATCTCAGAAAAAGAGAGATAAAGAGTCAGACCTGGAGTCAGGAGGACCTCAGAGTAAATCTGGTCTCAGACACTTTCTAGTTATGTGACCCAGGGCAAGTCATTTACTTAATCCCAATTGCCAAGCCCTTACCAACTCTTCTGCCTTAGAACCAATACTTAGTTTCAATTCTAAGAGAGAAGGTAAGGATTTTTTTAAAAGAAGCTATAAATTTGGGACAAACCTAATACAATTAAAATTTTAAATAATAAACTTAAAGAACTACTAAATTTAAATGATATTATTCAATAATTTAAAGTATTTAAATAAATTATCAGAAATAAATTTTTGTTTTACAGAAAGTATCATTTAAATAAATTTAAACAGCTTATATTTTAAAAAGCATCCATATAAGTGCTAGACAGAGAAAGGCTCAGGGTTTCCATAGTCAAAAAGACCTAGTAATCTCCATGGATTATAAGATATCTATATCTATGCATAAATATAAATGCATACATATATAACTGGACTTTGAGATATATGTGTGTCAGCAGTCTGATATGACATAGAAAAAGTTAATTGGGTATTAATAAAAGCTCAGTGTCCAAAATCAGAGAGTTAAGAGTGTGACCTGCTATACTTTGCTCTTCTCAGATGACATTGAGAGTGATATGTTCATTTGAAGAGCACATATTTTAGAAGGTTCATTGACAAGCTTTAGTGCGTTGGAAATGGACTACCTTAGGAGATATAGTGAATAGTGGATTTTTCATCACAGGAAGTTATCAAGTTGAGGCTAACAGGCATGTTGTGAGGGGATTCCTGGATAGTGACTACACTAGGTAGAATAAAAATGTTGTTTGTTTGTTTTTTCTAATTTGGAGCTTTTATGATTCCAGTCTAAAACACTATCCAATAGAGAAAAATATTTGCTCAATATATAATATTTTTGACAGAAAATCATCTAATTTTTATTTGACTAGTTCCAATTATAAGGAATCCATTTTTCCATTCTATTCCACAGCCAGTATTGTATAGAGGATGGAAAGCTGAACTTTGAGTGAGGTAGAACTGGGCTCAAACCTTGCTTTAGATAATTACTAGCTGTATGACCTCAGGCTAGTAACAACCTCTTGGGGACCATTTTCTCAACCATTAAAAGAAAGTAGAGTTAGCCTCTTACATCTCTTCTAGCTCTGCAACTAAATGTATGATCTTATGGCTCAAATTGTAAGAAGTTTCTCCTTAGATTGAGTGTCCTTGAAGTCTCTAGCCACTGGAAGATAGTTCTGCCATTGTAAGCTTCTACACAGAAATGTAAAATTGTCTTTCTTCTCCATGACAGTCCTTCAGCTATCTAAAGAAAACTTGTGACCCCCTTTCCTAGAAATCTTCTCTTTTCCCATCTAGATGTCCTCAGTTCCTTTTGGTTTTCCTCAAATGGCAGAGTTTGAAACTTTCTGGTCAGCATCCTTTGATATACTGCAGTGTATTGATGTCCCTCCTTAAATGTATCCTTTGTAACTGAAAACCATGTGCCAAGTATACTCTGAGTCTAGTCTAGTAGTAGTCTCTCGGTGATCAAGTATGACTATTGTCTTTGTGCAGTTTCATCTACGGTGTACCCTCATGTGGCTTTGGAGTCCAAAGACTGAGGCACAGAGTTTGTGGCACATGGGACATGGGACTCTGAGTAGCAAAAACTAAAATGGGACTTTCACATCCTTGATTTTGGATGCAATAGTTCCATTAATGCAGTCTTAGAAGGATAGCATTAGCTTTTTTTGGATGACACAGAAAGTCAGAAAGGTCATAGACCAATCACTTCTATTATGTTTAAGGAGTAGTATATCATAGTATATGATAGATTCGGGGGCTTGAAGTGAAGATTATATAATTTTGATACATGTCTTAGACACTTACCTTTGGGGTAAGATAAGGAAAGTCAACTTCTCTAAAACTCAGTTTCTTCATCTGTAAAATGGGAATGATCATAGTACCTGGCTCACAGGATTGTTTGGGGATTCAGATGAAATAATATATGTAAACCATTTTGCAAACCTTATTTTTTTTTTCAGTTGTCTCAGTCATGTACAACTCTTCATCACCCCATTTGGGGTTTTCTTGGCAAAGATACTGGAGGGGTTTACCATTTCCTTCTCCAGCACATTTTAGAGATGAGAAACTGAGGCAAACATATTTAAGTGACTTGTCCAGGGTCATGTAGTAAGTAAATGTCAGAGGCCAGTTTTGAACTCAGATCCTCTTGACTCCAGGGCCAGTAATCTGTCTATTGGCTGGCTACTTAGCAGTTCATGCATACTTTACGTGTGATATAAATATAAGCTATTATTCTACAATCAACCTGCATTACTAAGTTTTATTCCCAAGCTGTCTAGTCCTATCTATGCCACCATATATTTGTTTGGCTGATTATTTTAACTCAAATGCAAGATTTTACATTTATTCAAGTAAATCAGACCACTTTTCTAGTCTGCTCTTTGGGGAGTCTACTAATTTATAAGCTCCTCAAAAGCATAAAGCTTTTCTTATTTATCCTTTTATCTACCCTAGGGCCTCAAATGCCTCTTTGAATATTATAGCCACTAATAAAAATTTGTCAAATACACATTCTCTCTCTCTTCTCTCTCTCTCTCTCTCTCTCTCTCTCTCTCTCTCTCTCTCTCTCTCTCTCTCTCTCTCGCACTCTCTCTCTCTCTCTCTCTCTCTCTCTCTCTCTCTCTTTCGCTCTCGCTCTCTTTCTCTTTCTTTCTCTTACAAAAAAAAAATAAGACTTTAAAAAAAACCCTTACCTTCCATCTTGGAATCAATACTATGTATTGGTTCCAAGGCAGAAGAGCAGTAAGGGCTATACAATGGGGGTTAAGTAACTTGCTCAGTGTCAAACAGCTAGGAAGTGTCTTAGGTCAAATTTGAACCCAGAACTCCGGTCTCTGGGCTGGGCTCTCAATCCACTGAGCTACCCAGCTGCCACCCAAATAGTGCTATTATAAATATTCTCATTTCAAAAAATGAATTTACTACAATAACAAGTACCTAGTTGAAAGAATCATGATTAAAGAAAGCAAAAATCCAGCTCTTCACCTACCAGTGAATAACTATGAAGACTAATGCAAAGATCACACCAATACAAATAATGACACCAGTGATCAGGACAAAGACCAGTATTATATCAGTGTTTGGTCGACTTATTTTTCTTGTCTGTAATTCTAAAGAGAAAAAATATACAAACATATATTCAGTTACTGGAATTACTATTAACAAAGAAAAAATCATATTGAAATTTAAGTAGAAAATAAATTCTTGGATAATGTTATTTTAAAAGACATAGGGATGTATCAGGAGACAATAAACTATATGTAAACTTGCTTTATGTTTGAACTGAAAAAAGAGGCATCAGAAATCAGAACATGAACAAGATAGAATTATACAAAGAAACATGTCCTGTCTTTTATTTTTACTTTTTAGAATTCTACAAAAATCCATTTTTAGAGGAGGTTGAGATGATTTTTGTCCTAACTCATCTTGAAAAACCTCTATTTTCTGATCATTATTTAGGAGCTGTGATCTACTTTGTGAATTATATTTAACAATACCCATTAATCACTTTCTAAATATTAGGTATTGTATTATGTGCTAGAAATATCAAAATAGGGTATTAAAGCCTCTTCCCTCAAAGAACTTACCATCAAATCTTCATTTAGGCCCATAAAACCTATGCGGAGCAGATATTCTATGCCATGGTCACAGACTATAGCCTTAATTATCATGAACCATTTTGTAAAAATGTTACAATCCATATGATCATAGATGATCCAGGGAAAAGCCTACTCTTATTATTGGGGAAAATATTTAAAATTTCATGTCTTATTAAAAGTGGTAGTATCATTTGTATATGCTGAAGAAAATGCTTTAAAAAATAATACCCTTGAATTTAATATATTTGGGTTCTCTAAAGCAAAACCTGTAAAACCAACCAACCACAATTGTGTGCTCACTACACTGTATATCAAAGCAGCACTAATCTCTGTTGATATGAGTAAAAAGGAGGTCTAGAGTAGGAAGGAAGGGGAGGAAAGAAGAAAATTACAAGAGCAATTTCATGACCATAACTGATTTTTCTCATCTGTCGTTAAAATGATACCTTGAAAATAATCTGCTCTTAGATCTTAGATATATTAGATCTGTGTCAGTGAACCTATGGTACATGTTCCAGAGGGAGCTGCTCCCTGTCCCTTCTCCACTTGCACCTGAGGACATTTCTCCCATCAATTAGCCCTCTGCCCAGCAGTCCAATGGTAGCATTCCCTCCTTACTCTGTCTGGTGTAAGGGGGTGGCTCACATGTGATGTGAGGGTTGCAGTTTGGGCACTTGTTCTCTAAAAGGTTCACCATCACTGTGTTAGCTAAACAGGCAAATAACTACCTGAAAAATACATTTTTGGGCAGACATATGATATGTTTCCCAAGAAGGGAAAGGCTTTAAACACTTCAGATACAACTTTAAAGAAGGTATCATAACATAATGGAAAGAACATTGGATTGAAGGTTGAGATACCTGGGGTTTCCTCTAACTCTTATACTGATGGGTAAAATAATTAAGCCTTTTCTGGATCTCATTCTATTTCCCTAGCCTCAAGATAAGGAAATAAGACTGTTGCATCTAGGATTGAATATTCCCAAGATACTGTCTTGTTTAGCAAGCAAAATTATTTGAATCAGAATAAAGGATAAGCTAACATTGTCCTTCACCACTAATCACACATATCTGTTTTTATTATATATAGCCATCAGAGGAAAATTCTTTGCCTTGGTACTATATTTTTGGCAGCTAAAATAAAACAATGACTTAATTTGAAGATTTTCAACTAATTGCCCCTCATATCTCTCTATTCAAGGTTGAATAATCTTTCCTGAAACATATAGCATAGGACTTGTTTTTCATCCCTTTGGTCATATTTGCAAACCTCTATCAACCTCTTGTTATGTTTTTGATAAACCTCTTTAAGTGGAGAGACCCTGAAAGATCCCACAAAAGGCAGGACCTATACTATTTAGTGAGCAGATTACTTCTTGATTCCAATATCCTCTACTTGATTGTTTGTGTTTTACTTTTCATAACAGCATTTATTTTCTGGACTTAGATTCATATATAAATAATGTTCTGCTGAATATTTTGATTCCATGGAACACAATCTTTCCTTTATTAAATATTTTATGGTAATAACATGAGAGAATAAAGCTTATTTAAATGAGACGTTCCAAACAGAGGTCACACACTCATTTTAACTGAATAAAAAAGAAAAAAATATGAACCACCACTTACCATCTTCAACACTATAAGCTTCTTGAGGGTAAGGCCTATTTGCATTTGTGCCTTTGTATTCTCAACACTTGGCATATAATAGATACTTAATACTTGTTGATTTGAATTAAATCTAGTATGTCTGAAATTAAAAAGAAACTAGACTCATTCTCAAAAGAAGAACAGAACAACAATTTTTTTTTAGTTAGAAGTGACATCAACAATGCTCTCTTCTAAATAGTTCATGAATGCTGTATATAAATTTTATGGGAAATGTGTGTAACAAATTAAATTTTCAGGTATTTTATCTTTATGTAAAGACAAACAATGGAACTTCTTTTATTCTATCAGATAGGAAGTTATTTAAGTAGAAAAGAAATTTTGTGCATCTTCCTTAGGTTTTTTTCCCCCCTCTTCAGTTGCAAAAGACCATATTTCCTGTCTTTTTGTGGTATTTTGTAATAGAAAATAGTTTTTATGGAAATGGTTCTAAATGTATAAAGAATTAATTTCAGAATAAAGGAGATCATAGGACAAAATATATCTTTATTCCAGGATCATCAGCATAGCCTTCTAATTTTCTCCTTTCTTTTTTTTAAGCAATGAAAACTTAAACTTTTATGAAATGTGGAACCAGTGAGATAAGTTGAACTTATAAATTTTCCTTGTATGTGTTTAAATTTATTCATCTGTCAAACTTTTGAAAATTCTTCAGTACAACTTTGTTTCTAAAGTGCTGTGGTTGCGTTGTAGCCTTGTTATGTTATAAAGCCTCATTAAAAAAAGAAACACCAAAGAATTATGTTGCTGAATGTAAACCACTGCTGTCATTAACTGTTCACATTCTGTTCACATACTCTATGATGGTTGTTATTGAGATCAACTTACTTTTTTATATTAAATTTATTTCACTAATTGCTACACTCAATAAGATCAAATTGTTGTATGAGAGAAAACAACTGAAATTTTATTTTTCTACTGACATTTCTAATGCTAGTGTCAATATTTACCAATAAAAATTAATTACATAAAAAGAAGTAGAATCGATAGCCAAGAGCTTATCAAAATTATCTGGTTAAAAAATAGAAATGTAAATCAGTGGAATTGAACAGACATATCAAAAATTTTGATTTTGACAAAAATATAGATCCAAGTGTTGGGGATTGGAACTCACTATTCAGTAAAAATTACTGGGACAATCGGGAAAGTAGTTTGGCAGAATTAGGTATAGACCAATATCTCACACCATTCACCAAGATAAGATCAAAATGAATACATGACCCAGACATAAAAGGAAATGTCATAAGCAAATTAGCTTATTAGAACACGGAACATAATACCTATCAGATTTATGAATAAGAGAGGAATTTATGAGTAAAGAGAGATGGACAGTCTTGTGAGATGGATAATGGACAATTTTGATTACATTAAGTTAAAAGTTTTGTACAAATAAAACACGTGTAGCCAAGATTAGAAAGAAAGCAAAAAAATGGAGAAAATCGAATAGACAGTTTCTCAAATAAAAAGTTTCACCTAAAATATATAAAGAACTTTGTCAAATTTCACCAGAACAAGAACCATCGCCTAATTGATAAATGGGCAAAAGATATGAACAATCAATGTTTGGATAATCAAAATCATATATAAGTATATGAAACATGCTCTAAATCACTACTGATGAGAGAAATGCAAATCAAACCACTTCTGTAATATCTCACACCTAGCAGATTGGCTAAAATGGTAAAAGGGTAAAAGGGTAAAACAACAAATGTTGGAAGGAATATGGGAAAATGGGGACATGAATACACTGCTGGTAGAACTGTGAACTGATCCGAACATTTTGGACAGCAAGTTGAAATTGTTGAAAGTACTTTGTCATGAGAAGGAAATTGTCTTGTCTCATAGCTGCCAGAGGATGCACTAAGTTGAACTACATTGTCTATCTAGGTTAACTTATTGAAAATATCTCAGGAATAGAGAATTTTAAAACCGTGTATATACCCTTCAAGCCAACAAAACCATTGCTGGATCTGTTTCCCAAGGAAATCAGGGGAAAAGGAAAAGAACCTGTAAGTTCCAAAAATTTTATATCAGCTCTCTTTGTGGTGACAAAAGAACTAGAAGCTGAGGGATATCCATCAACTGGGGAGTGGCTGAACAAATTGTGGTATATGACTGTAATGGAATACTACTACACTGTAAGAAACAATGAGCAAGTTAATTTAAAGAAAAAAACTTTGGAAAGACCTACATGAAATAACAAAGAATGAAATGAAATTAGTAGAGCCAAGAGAACATTATATACAGTTACAGAATTAATATTTGAAAAACAACTCATGAATTTCCCCCTCAGAAAAAAGAATTGCTAACTAAAAGGACAAAAGACATATTTACATATATTTATCTTTTTGTCAAGTGATACCTTCTGTGATACAGAGAAGGGAGATGGCAAAATACCTAGAAATAAATTCCATTAAAAATAAACCTAAAAAAAAACAGCCCATAGGAAAATAATTCCTATTCTAACACGAGGGAGAGAGAGAGAGAGAGAGAGAGAGAGAGAGAGAGAGAGAGAGAGAGAGAGAGAGAGAGAGAGAGAGAGAGAGAGAGAGAGAGACTTTGCAGCCTCTCTTTAAGACCTACAAAGAGAGTAGAATCATCATTTCATAAAGTAGTTCCTTCTTCTGAGTATAACTTTGTTAAGAATTCCATTCCCCCAAAATTAAGCCTTTGCAACATCTACCCACTGTTCCTGGTTTTGTCCTCTGAGACTAAACAGAATAAATCTAATATTTCTTCCACATGACAGCTCTTCAAATTCTTGAAAACATCAATCATGCCCCCGCACCATAGTTCCTCTCCTATTTAGGCTAAATATATCCAATTCCTTCAACTTATTCTCACATTACAGGCACTCAAGGCTCTCTCCTCCATCCTAGATGTTCTTCTCTAGATACTCTAACTTGTCAATATACTAAAATGATGTCACTCATAACTGAACACAGTACTCTAGAAATGATACAATCAGGGTAGAATACAAAGAGACTGTCACCTTATCTCCAAAAGCAACATTTCTTTTAATGTAGCTCAAGATAGCATTAGCTTTTTGGCTACCACATCATACTGTTCATCAATACTGAGTTTACCAACCAACTGAAAGCCTTAGATTTTTTTTTCAAACATGCTGGATCATAGAATCCTATAAAGGTGTCTCAAAAATCTTAGTGTAGTTTTAAACTTTAATAGGTTAAACTGCTCTAAGAATTTTGGTAATGTCTGTATTTAAAACTACGAGGAACTTTACAAGTCATTGAGACTGATCACTTCCTTTACAAATGAGGAACCTAAACCTCTAAAGAAGCTAAGAGACTTGTCCAGGGTCACATATAAGTATTTGAAACAGGATTTTAATTCATGTCTCTGAGACTCCAAATTGAGTGCTCTACCTACTAGACATGCTGCCTCTGATGGTGTCTGTATACATGTGTGTATGTAGGAGATATCAAAAATATAAATATGTTTACAGATATATTTTGATAATGGCATTGAACTCACCTTCTGTATCAAGTTAATGTGTTCTACTATATTGTGTGTAGACTTCCAGCCAAAATATCTTTTTGATAAATACACCATTAAAATGTTCACTTTGGTTTTGTGTCTATCATTTTCTTAAAAAGTGATTCTTTTGGCATGGATGTGTTACTGCTTCTTAAAAATGTTGTAAGTACTTTATCATGAGAAGAATGAATTTGTTTAGTCTCATGGCTGCCAGAGGATGCATCACATTGAACTACATCATCTATCTAGGTTAGCTTACTGAAGATACCCCAGGGACTGAGGATTGCACTGTAGGTAACCAGAGAATGAGACAAAGACATATAAGAGGCAAAGGTAAGGGTCAAACAATAATCAAGTGGGCTTAGAGGGAGAGTCAACACCAAATCGGGTGGGCTTTGTTTTTTATTTTTAGTTCACTGAAAACCAACGTTTAATCATTGGTAACATTCATTGCCACTAGGGAATGTTATTATTTGAAAGAAATTTTCTGTAATAACTCACATTTATTTAGGGTCACTGCTTGGCCTATACCCAAAAGAGACAGGAAAAAAGGAAAAGTCCTAAATGTGGTGTTTGTGGCAGCTCTTTTTGTGGTAGGGAAAGGCTGGAAGCTGGGAGGATGTCAATCATTTGAGGAATGGATAAATGAGTTGTGGTATAAAAGTATATATACATAATATATTTAAATATGGATATATGGATATATAATGAGTATATTATGTATTGTATACATATGTATACACATACATAAATATTATGTATGTCTATGGCCAATAAAGGAATTTTTTGTTTGACTCTGCATATTTTTTATAAAGAATTTATTTTTCCTTTTCTCTTTTTCCCAAAGGGGAAGTGGGCATGAGAGAGAGAAACCATATTTCTGTTTACTTAAAAGCAAATATTAAAAAAGTATGTAGTTTGTTGAATGTTGCACACACTTTCAGATGAAATTACTGTATTACTAGTTTTATTTGTAAGACCTCACATGGATAGGAGATAATCTATAAATGTTTATAATTTTAAAGCAAAATGCATCAATAAAATGAAAAAAGAGAGTTTTTTTTAAAAGCCCTTATCTTCCATCTTGGAATCAATACTGTGTATTGGTTCCAAGGAAGAAGAGTGATAAGGGTTAGGCAATGGGGGGTAAGTGACTTGACCAGAGTAACACAGCTTAAAAAAAGAGAGAGCTTTGTAAAGCAATTTCCCTCAAACAATCCTGAGAGATAAATGATAAAATTACAATTATCCCCATTGTAGAGATAAGGAAACTGGCATTTGAGGAGTTTAAGTAGTTTCCCTGTGGTCACATGCATTAGAAAAAATATGGTACCTAATACTGAATTAAAAAAATATATATGATCTATTGACACTTTCCAGTCTGTCCATCCTCTAAATTTCATTTGTGTTTATATGATTGTGGTCAGCCTCTACTTACATGTCCTGTAAAATGAAAGTACAATATAATACAAAAAAATACACATTTATTATGTACCTACTATGTGCCAGGCACTAAACCCTAAGGATATTTTAAAAAGAGAAAGACAATCCCTATCCTCAATGAGCTTACAATCTAATGGGGAAAGAGGACACATTAAAAAAAAACTGAAAGGGGGAAGGTATGGAGAGGGTAACAGAGGGGCATGACAATAGAGGATTTAAAAACAAAGTTTGTGGGAAATGATGAGTTGGCTGGGCTTCTGAGCCCTCTTTAAAGGAATTCTTTGGGAGGGGGTTTTGGTTCTGCCCTCCAATCCTCCTATCAAAGGGGCAAAGGCACTAAAGAGATGTAAGAACCAAAGCTAAGGCAATCTTCACGATGACTGGTTTCTGGTGACATGTGCATCCTTCAAGGAGCTTGGGAAGCATGATTATAGTGGATTCATCACAGAATAGCTGGTGGAAAAAAAATGGTGCTAGAGAGCACAAGATGTTTTTTGCTTTCGTCCTTGTGTCCCCAGAGCCTGGAATATAGATCAATAAAAGCTCATTGGATTGTATGCATATAACTCATTGGCCATCCAGATCCTTACATATATTTTACAAAAGTACAACAGATGGCTTGTGGGTAAATATACTGATTTCAATCATTCCTAAAAACCAATTTAGTTTATGGTATTATAGATTCAGAAATAGAAGAGGCTTTAGTGGGCGCATAGCCCTTTCATTTTACATGTAAGGAAAATGAGACCCAAGGAGAATAAATGATTTATCCAGGGTCACATTGGTATTTAGCACCAAGTTGAGACTTGAAATTTAGATTACAAAATCTGCTCCCTTTCCAATATATTAGGCCATCTCTATTTCCTGGTCTACCTGTCGGTCAATAGAGGGTTATTATAGTCTCAATGCCATTACAAAATACTTCTTGAAGCAACTTCTTAGAGCTATATTTGGGCATCCCCATAATGCTACTTGAATATTAATACGAAGAATAGTAAAAATGAATAAAAATAAACTACAATATAATAAAATCAAATTTCCAAAAATTTGAAATAGGAAAGTTATAATCTCAATATTCCTTTGTGATAAAGAAGGCTTTAAGGAATTAAAGTCATACCATATATCTGCCAAAGGTGAAAGAGTAGATAGATGCAATCATAGAAAATAAATAACACAGACCAATTGTGCTTCCCCTTCTGCAACCAAATGCATCATGTTCTAAATTATAGACACATTTTAAAGAAGGAACTCCCTTTTCTGAAATTACATTTTTAGTATAATGAATGAAAAGAGAGCGTTGAAGTCATTTAAGTCTTCCAAAGGCTAAATCTTCAGAATTAAGCTTGTTTATTTTTGTCTTTGTGTCAAGTACAAATTTAAAATTAAGGAGTCACATACAAAGGATAATCCTTTCAGAATCATAAATTGGCAATGTTTGTACCCATCTAGGATTTACTACACAGTGGAGAAGTAACAAAAAATCCTTCTTAATATTTTCTTTATTTGTCTTTTTGTGTATATATGCATAAACTTGAAGACTTTGGGAACACTCTAAATATACATACATATGTATGAATGTGTGTATGGCCCAGATCAATGAAATCACATTCATATAAATAATGAATATATGTATTTAAGTAAATACATATTAAATCTATATAAGAAATGTGGGTGTACATGTGTAATTGCTGTAGGGGAGCAGCCTGGGCACGATTTCCAAGTGATGTGTGATCAATCAATGGAGAGAGCAGGAAGATGGGTCAATTCCAACCCTTTGTTCAATAATCAATCATGGGGCTTGTCTTCAACAAAACCACAATTACCTTATAATACCTATTCCTCCAACATCCCCTACACATGGTGGTGTACATTTAACATCCTCCTTTCAATAGCAGTCATTCATTCAGGAGCCAGTGAATAATAGCTCTATAACCCCTCCATTTTGAGGGGAAGTTGTACAGAACGAATTTATTTGTATAACATATATATATATATATACATATATGTCTATGTGTATATACACATATATACATAAATAATTTTAAAATGGATTAATATACATATATTGAGGCTGAGCATTCATTTTTTTCAAATGGGGTACATAATAAAAAATGTATAGATCATTAATTGAGGGAATCCCAAAGAAGCAACTCTTTTTTTTTTTACCAATACAAACTGACAGTTCATAATCTTAGAGAGTTACTTTGGCACTGAGAGATCAAGTGATTAGCCCAGGGTCACACAATAAGAATGTCAGAGGTAAGATTTGAACCCAGGACATCCTATTTCTGAAATCTAAGAAGATAAATTCCCCTACTAAAATGTACAGTTTTTTTAAACACAGAAAATAATCACCCTTAAAAGTATACAGGTATTTCTTTGCAATAAGTCAAAATTTATGTTGCAATGATTATTCAAAGCCACTGGTAGAATGTAAAATAAGAAAGATTCAGTTTTCAAAGGCAAATGATGCAATACTCAAATCTTGCCTTGGGAACACAAAAGCATTGCCCTATCCACTCTATGTCTTTTATTAAGTCATGGACTCATATATAACTTCATAGGTTTCTAAGAGTAGGAAGACACTATAAAGGTAATCTGCTCCAGCCTTTTCACCTAACAGAAAAAAAAATTGTTGCCCAAATAGTTGAAGTAATATAGGAAACAGAGGGAGAACCAGGACTTGAACCTGGTTCTCCTGACTCCTATGGTCAATTCTTTTAAATACATTCAGAAATTACATGGCTGTTAACTGCATTTTATCATGTGGCCCTACTGACTCTCTAAAGGCACAAATAAATAACATGTCAAACTGGAATATGAGAACAATTGTTTTGAAACACCATCATGGATTACCATTGGGAAGAGTCAATTTGTTAATGAGAATTCTCACAGGACCAAATATGAGCCTTTGATGGCTATAGGACAAAACCAGATGAAATTATTGTTTCTTTTTAATGTCTCAAACTCCCTCAGTTACTAGTTAAAAAACCACAGAATATCAGTGTTGGAAAGGAACAACATTAAAAACAACTTCCTGACTGCTAAATGGTGAGGAATGTAGAAAGGCCCCAAAATCCCTGTTCTTAAGAAACTCACATTCTAATAGTGAAGACAACAAATATGGAAGGTTTAGGCTGCAAGTTAGATGGAAAAGTTCCAGGTTCCTTAGGGTACAGTGGCTAAGTAGATGTTAATGCCTCTCCTTTGATGTCATTTCCACTTACAAAGTATCAGTTTCTAATGTTGAACCACTTGACAATCCCAAAGGCTTTGGTAATAAGAATTTTCTTTTTGGAAGTCTTTAGAAGATATTCTATACCTGCTTTAAGAATAGTTTCCAGGTGGCATATCCTCAGTGGTTGCTTTCCAGGATGATGGCTACTGACACTGAGCTGAAAGCATTGCTATTCTTGAGGCTCTGGGGTTCAATGTTTTGGGTTTTCTCTGCCAGAATATGAGGGGAGATCAGGATCCAGATGATAATGATGATGTTGGTAGCAGTTTGACTTGCCTGGCACATGTTGCCTCCTGTCTCTTTCTCCAGGTATCTTGCTGCTTCAACTAGGCTAACTTATCTGTCCTGAAGGTTTGATGGCAGCTGCTAAGCCTAGCTGGTCCCTTCTGTCCCAGAGTTGCTTCTTCAGAGGATGGCTTTGAAGACAGGATTGGCAGAAAGACTGGTGATCTAAAAGATGTGATGCCTAGGATTCCTGTCTCTATGAATGAAGTAAAACCTATTATCTCCCAAAGCAGTCTCTTCTACTTGAAGACAGTCATCTCATCATATTCCCTTCTCCCTACCTTAGTAATGAGAGAGAGAGAGAGAGAGAGAGAGAGAGAGAGAGAGAGAGAGAGAGAGATGGATGGATGGATGGATAGACAGACAGACAGATAGATCGATACATATATGCATAGAAGATAGATAGATGGATAGATTTTTATTGATTCCTTTTTTCTGTGTTCTAACTATTTCTTGTTCATAACATCCACAAATCCCACATTGAACCTGTGACAGAGGCTGGCACTAAAGAAAAAGTGCCAGGCTGAAGAGGGTATGAATCTTTTTCCTCAACAGGGGAGGTGCCCCAGGAGGCTGGAATCTTGAGGAGCAGAAAGTTCCCTCTGAAGAGCAGTTGGTCTCTAAGTCTGGAGAAGCTGAAGAGGGAGGGATGGATAAGATTTTCTCCTGAGGGTTACCCACCTTTTCCTACTTGTGACTTGAAATCCTTCCCCCCAACATTTTCTAATTGAAAAGACTCACTGAGGAGAAACCTGAGAAAGGCATTTTGAATTTGTCAGACTTTACCTCAGCTCCTGTTGCCCTGGGTCTGAAGTGTGGCCAAGGGGCCAAACCCAGGGTCAGTGCACCTGACTATTTCTCAGGGGTCTTGGGCTGCCAAAGTCTGAGTTCCCTCCATAAACTTGAGGGGGGAAGGGTTTAGATAGACAGGGACACCTCTTTTCCCCACTATCTGTTCCCATTCTTCTCCTTGTCAGTTATTCCTTTGTATTATTCTGATTGAGTTAATTGACATTAAGGTAGTTATCTTTTCCCCAAGCTTTGAATCAATTGTGAGTGAACAGCTCCAAGGAGGAGAGACATCTTCTTAAAAAGAAATATTTGTCTCTGGTAATGGAGGGGGGACAAGAGGGACAAGAGAAAATCTGGGAGAGCAGCCATAGCTAAGGAGTGAAGGGAGAAAATCTTCAAACTCCCTCCCCCCTCTCTGAGTCAACCCTAAACATCAGCTGTCTCTCTCCTGGATCCTACTTTGTAACAAAGAAAAACAAATTAAGCAAAAATATCTGATAGAGAAACTGTCTGAAAATATAAATAATATTCTGTCCAACAAGCTCCCCTCCCCCCATCTACCAAGATAGGTAGTAATAGTCTGGTAAATATTTAACAAGCACATCTCTGATGGGGAAATAGACAAATGAGAAGACACTTTTAAGTTAAATCTGCATTAACATTTTCTCCATCACGTTCTTAAATTTATACAATTAACAAAACATTAAATCATGTCCTGATTAGTTCAGTTGTTTGGTGTTCAGTCATGTCTGACTCTTCATGACCCCATTTAGGGTTTTCTTGGCAAAGATACTGGTGTAGTTTGTAGTTTTCTTTTCCAGCTTATTTTACAGATGAGGAAACTGTGGCAAGCAGGGGTAAGTGAATTGCCTAGGGTCACACAGATAATGTCTGAGGCCAGATTTGAACTCATGAAGAGGTGTCTTCATCTTTCCAGTTCTAGTACCTTGTCCACCATGCCACCTAGCTGGTCCAATTTGTAGCATTTGTCTAATTCAGAGGTGTAAATGCTCATGCCAGAAACATAACAATAGGCTCTTGAGAGTAGCCACCCCTAGAGGAAGTCTGTTATTTCTCCTTAAGGACTTTTATTGTTTTTTCCATTACTCAAAATGCAACTTTTCTTGATTTTTTTGCACCTTTATAGTTTATGTCAAAAATTCTTAACCATTTTTTCAAGATGACCCTCTCCTCGAATGATATTTTAAATATACAAAATAATGTTACAAAAATAATAAAAATGAAATAAAGTTATAAAATTTTTTATTAAATTTATGGACTATGTGATAAGAATTCCTAGCTAAGTCTTCTTTAGCCAAAGCATTCCCAGGTTCCTTCCATCAATCCTCATTGGTATGATCTTAAGTGATTCTCTATTTTGGTTGTCCTCCTCTACATGTTCTCCTACTTATAAATGTCTTTATGATTAGTACCCAATACAATATTTCTTATAAAATCTGACTAGGGCAAAGTACAAAGGCATTTATTATTTCCTTATTCCTTGACACTTATCTTCTTATAAATTAGAGGTAGCAAGGTGGCATAATGGAGATAGTGCTAAGCCAGCAGTCAGGAAAACATGAGTTCAAATCTGGTTTTAGACCCTTATTAGCTGTGTGATCCTGGTCAAGTCACTTGACCACTTGGCCTCAATTTCTTCAACTGTAAAATAACACCTACTTCTCAGAATTATAAGGATGAAATTAGATATTTGTAAAAATTGCTTAGCAGAGTACCTGACATACTGTAGGCACTTAATAAATACTTGTTTCCTTCCCCTTCCACCTCATATATCAGCCAATTATATACATTTTCTTGGCTACTATATCACACAAAAAACTTGCAATGAATGCCAATTTCATTATTGGCCTCAGAAACACCCCCCCAAATATCTTTTTCAGATGAACTTCTGACTAGCCACACCTCCCCTATTGTCTTCCTATACTTGTTATATTGATTTATTGAACCTATAGATAAAACTGTTCAACTTTATTATTCACTAAGATTATATCACTTAAGCAGTCAGTCAAAAAATACATCACTAGGTCAAAGAGCAAATTTAAAAATGCTAATGGGTAAAAGGTCCTAGCAGGAAGCATTATTTTTAAAAAACAAACAAACTCTTACCTTCCATCTTGGAATCATTACTAAGTATTATCCAAGACAGACACATGGTTAGGGCTAAGCAATTTGGGTTTAGTGACTTTCCCAGAGTCACACAGCTAGGAAGTGTCTGAGTCCAAATTTGAACTCAGGAACTCCCATCTCTAGGCCTGGCTCTAAATCCATTGAGCCCCTCACTGCCCTAGCAAGCATTCTTTAAGGAAGGGAAAGGGAGAGTTGATATGGCTCTTTCAGGAGCTTCCTTTTTAAAAATCTATAATTTAAAGAGGAGTAAATATAGGAATTTGTTTTTGTTAAACTATATATATACAATATAAATCCTTTTATCAAATAAGTAGATATGTATTTATTAAAAGAAAATTTTTGCCACTGCAGTAGAGGGGTGATATGGAAAAAAAGACAGATTTCTGTTTATTAAAAGAATGAAAATTTAATTTAAAAAACACTAAAATATTGTGGAGAGAGCAAGATAAAGAACAAGGAACAAAATCCAGATTTTCTGATTACTGGTTCATTGCTCTAACTATAAACATGTATAAACCACATAAAAAGATACCAGTTCTTTAAAGCATTGGGGTGGAGGGAGGTGGAGGAGACATAAAAAAAAAAGACAAGCTCATGAAATGAAAACCAAAGGTTATTAGAAGAAACCTGAAAATGTCAGCATGGTTTAAAAAAAATTGGACCATAGCAACTCCCACAGTGCAAAGGAAGAGGAAAATGAAAAAAATAAACCAACCCTATACATTCTATATGAAAGATAATAATGATGCAGCATCCATAGTATCTGATGCCTTAAGGGCATAAAATCATAAGGGGATTTTCAAAGTAGAATCAGGAAATAACAAAGGCAAAAAAATAAAAAAAAAACCAATCATTTGGAATACACACACACACACACATAGTCAGTAAAATAAAGGTTACAAGGACAAGGAAGTTAGTAGCAAGAGAGCCCAAGAACAGTTCCTAGTCATTTTAATCATATAGCTTGTGGCTGTGGGGTTTTTTCTTCTTTTTTTTTTCCTTCCAGATAAGTCTACAGGGAAAAGAGCCATTTCCCCCCATAACAAAGAAGGCATCATGAAGTTTCTTATGGAAAACTTCACTGGGAAGAAAGGATGGAGAGTTCATTTAAAGTTATATTACTTTTAGACTATTGGAATTTTGTACTCTGAATAGAAGTATAAGGAGAGGGGACAGTGATATACTTTTCTCAAAGGAAATACACCTTGCAAAGTTTTCCCTCACTCCTCCTTCCCAACTCAGATATTAATTAGCTGTCTTCCTCCCCAAATTATCTTCTACTTTCTTGCATGCCTGTAATGTTCCTCCAATAGAATCTAAGTTTCTGAAGACCAAAAAACATTTCATTTTGTTATTTTTTTATTTCCAATGCCAAGTACAATTCTCTCAATATATTAAGCATTTAATAAATGAAGTTAAAATGAATGATCTGTTATTAGTCCCCACTCTTCTTGACTTCTCTATAGCATTACCACTGTTGAGCTCTCCCTTCTCCTAAAAATTCTCTACTCCCTCAGTTTTCATTACAATACCTGCTTTTCATTATCTTCTTGTGAAAATATTCCTTCTCAATCTCCTTTGGTGTATCTTCACCCATGTACCACATTCACTAACAGTATGGATAGCCCAAGGCACTAACCTATATCTTCCTCTTATTTCTTTCTCTATTCTCTATCAAATTATATAGGTCTAATTTTCATTTCTATATAGATGATTTTCAAATATGTGCAGCAATACCTAGTTTCCATCAACAGTCTACTGGATATATTCACTTGTTGTCTAGTAGGCATTATCAAATTCGACATGTGCAGAACCAACTGATATCTCCCCTCAACTCATCCCTTCTCCAAACTTCCTAATTTCTGTTGTCACCATCCTTCTAGTCATTTAAGTTTACGAGTATAGTCAGATGTAACTTTTCTTCTGCTTCACCTTCTATTTTTAATTCATTTACCAAGTCTCATTGATTTCACTTCTACATTTTTATATACATTTCTACATTTTTTATATTTGATCCTAGAGGTGATATGGGGCTACTGGATTTTACTGAGTAGGAAGTAATTATGGTTTGACTTGGTTTTTAGGAAAATCATTTTCAGAGTTGAGTGGTATGGTGGGTGGACTGCAGCAGTAAGAGATGTAAGGCAAGGAGGCCAGCCAGAAGGTTATTACAATACTCCAGATAGGAGGTAAAAACACTTACAACAGGTTAGTTGTTTTGACATTGAAAGTGTATGTATAGGAGGAGTGTTGTGAAGGTAGTGACGGGTTATGCAGAGTAAATGTAAGGAAAGAATTGAAGATGACATAGAGGTTACAGGTGACTGTGTTCACCATTCTCATCTTTAAACTGAGTTTTGCTAAATGAAGCTCTAGCAGTTATTTGCATGGAACATAGGTGTGACAGAAGTTGGAAGAAACTGAAATCATGATGTGGCAAATGAGGCAGAAAAAAAGGAGTGGAACAGTTAAACGTACTCAAAAAAGAAACAAAATGTAAAGAGTAAGAAATTAGGTAGAATAAAGCCAATTTAAAAAGCAGACTTAATACCTGATATCTACATTCCTTAATGCCTCCTCTTTTTCTGGGTGGCGATCTGGTTCAAATAGAACAGATACCACTGAAGGATCTCTGTGTGGACTCCACCTCTGGTCTACATTACAAACAGATGAGATAACAGCTAGGATTACAGTCAAAAAGTTCAGGGTCCTCTTTCCATGGAAGGAAAAAGTCGGCTACATAACCCTGAAATTAAGCAGACCCCAGCAGGAGGCAACAGAAGAGACCCAGAACAGTTGAGAAACCACATGGGGAGATGGCAGTACATCAAAGAATCTCAACAGTTCACAACAGCCCACTGACATCATCAGACCAGCAGATGACATCAGTAGTTCAGTGGAGAAGCAAGCAATAACAATTGCAGCAAAAAGAGATTCAAAAGAGTACTTAGACCTAGAGGTTAGAGTCATCCTGGTTAGGTGTACCCTCTAACCTTGTATATGCCCTCTCCCAAGGGCATCCTTGTCATGTGTATTTCTATACATGTTGCCTCTTCTACCTGTAGTTTTTTAATCTTTGCTGTAGCACCTCCTTATGTTTGTGACATAAGAAAGATGGAATTTTCCTCATCTTTTATTTTTGCTATGCAAATGAATTAAGTGGCATTTTCTTTGGGAAATTTTCTGGTTCATTTTATAAAAGAAACATTGGTGAGAGCTTGTGAGCTGTGACCTTGAGTGGATTTTGATCTAAAATACACCTTGGAATATCCTTCAGAGATATCCTTCAGAGAATCCACAACTAAGCAGACCTGATACACATAAGAAACTTACCAATTCATGAAGTAACATCCATTGGAATCCATTTTAAAACATAAGAATTATTGAGTCAGCTGCTCTAAGAAAAATTCAGGCAGAAGATATAAACCAAAGACTGCTTAAAACTTACCACCTGTGGTATATACAGTATACTTTACAGTGGCAATTACTTCATTTTTTTCTGATGTGTCACACTGGAATGCTACTGGGTGATTTTCCCGGTGTACTTCAAAGATAGCTGAGTCATTGGGAAGAATGAGTGCTTGCTATTAAAAAAAAAGTCAGAAAAATGGAACATTTTTATGTATGCTTGGAAGAGAGAACAATTTTAGTCAACTTGAGAATGACCATTTTCTTTGGTTATTCTACTCAAATAATATTTAATAAGGTTTCTTTTTGAAATAGTGTACTTTTTAAAAAAATGAAGTTATTGTATTTTGATAATAGCTAAGGGAGTGAACTATCACAGACTCTGGCTTATTTGTCTATTTTTCAAAACGGCAACAAAGAAAACATGTGATTATTATAAAATTGCATTTGTTATTCTCTTTTTTAAAAAACAGCTTTTGTAGAGAAAGTTGTTCTGCAGTCATTAGACCTGGTACCAAATGAACTGTTCTACTATGAAGTGCCAAATTATAGGATCTATTACTCACCTGGCCTGGAACGAGCAGTTTCCATATATACTTGAATCGTTTCACTGGTGGTATATAAATACAAGAAAGTTTCGCAGTAGAAATGTTTTCTGAAATTGGTCTATTCCCTAAGGGAAGAAAATTTTAGTTAATACATAAAATATCCTAAAGTTTCTGTGATCATAAATTGCTATATAAAATATTCAAGAAATTTTGAAAAAATTACATATACATGTCTGTATTTCTATAGCAAAAGTTATAGTTTGATAGATAGACAGATAGACAGACAGATAGATAGATAGATAGATAGATAGATAGATAGATAGATAGATAGATAGATAGATGTAAAACAGAGGAACCCAACCTTCAATTGGAACATATTTTCATTTCCTATTTCCCATTTCATTCCCTAAAGTTCTGAGATCATCAGTGGCTAGAGATGAAAGAGTCATATGCCCATTGCAATGTGTCTAATATTGGTGAGGAAAGAGTCATTATTGATTCTACTCTGAAAATTATAGCAAATTTTGGATACTAAGGTATAGTGACAGCAATTGGCTTAATGTATATTATTAGATCCCAAAATGACTGGCTGAAGATCACTACTATACACTGAAATAGGGAGGAAGAACAATATGGTACAGAACAGGTTTCAGTATAAAGTTAAGCCATCAAGGCTTCATGTCTTCCCTACTGAAATATCAAGACCTCCTCAGTATAAGGGAGACTGACCTAAAAAGCCATTTTATAAGAAGACTCCTTTCTGAAACAGAGTAGTTTTTAAAAAATGAAGTTATTGCATTCTGACAATAGAATTGGTGTACCTTGGACTTTAAGGATAAGGAGATGACAATTCAATATTATATTATTCAGAAAATCTTTAATATTACAAGCACATCTGAGCTCCGGAAACAATGCAAAAAAATGAGCTAACTTAATTTATGAGCTAGTCTAAGTTAAAAATGACATCTTAAATATCACTGATTTAACTTCTATTCCACTAGATAATTTTTTTCAGATTTTCTGTTTTAATTATAATTTTAGCAAACTTAAAGTTTGTATATTAAAAGAAAAGAAATAAGACTATGTGAATCTGAATGAAGGGTTGTGTATGAGTATGAATATGTGTGTACATATATGTAAATGTATACACACATACAAATATATTTGTTGTTGTTCAGTCATTTTCAGTTTTTTTCGACTCTTCATCACTCCATTTGAGATTTTCTTGGCAGGTACTAGAGTGGTTTGCCATTTCCTTTTCCAGCTCATTTGACAGATGAAGAAAGTGGGGCAAGCAGGGTTAAGTGATTTGCCCAGAGCTGCACAGATAATAAGTGTCTAAGGCCAGATTTGAACTTAGGAGATGCGTCTCCCTGACTCTAGCCCCCTACTCTCTCCACTGTGCAACCTAGCTGCCCACACCTGTGTGTGTATGTGTACACACACACACACACACACACACACACACACGTGTGTGTGTGTGTGTATGTATATGGAGAGTAGTGTCAGATTTTATATTCTTGTGCTGAAAGATCACTGCAGATAATAACAGAAGCCAAGAAATTGAAAGATGGCAGGAAAACTATGGCAAATCTGGACAACACCACTAGAAAGCATCACTTTGCCAACAAAGGTTTCTATAGTCAAAGCTATGGTTTTTCTAGTAGTAAGGTATGACTGTGAGAGTTAGACTATAGGGAAAGCTGAGTGCTACAGAATTGACATTTTGACACTTTTGAATTGTGGTGCTGGAGAAGATTTTTAAGAATTTCTTGGACAGCAAGGAGATCAAATTGGTCAATACTTAAAGAAATCAATTCAGACTCTTCTTTGTAAGGACAAATACTGAAGTCAAAGCTTAAATACTTTGACCATATAATGAGAAGACAGAACTCATTGGAAAAGATTGATGTTGGGAAAGATTGAGGGCAAAAGAAGAAGTAGATGACAGAGGATGCGATGGATAAGTAGTGTCATGGAGGCAACAAACATGATCTTGGACAGATTTGGGAGATAGTGCAGGATAGAATAGCCTGGCATACTATGGTCAATGAGTTCACAAAGAGTCAGACATGTCTGAACAAGAACAAAATGGAAAGAAAGATTGAGAGTGTGATATAATATATATGTTTATGTGTGTGTATACAAATATATACATATATATATGTAGCAATACAAAACATTCTTTTATCCAAGGAATTAGACTGCAGTTAAATGCTTATTTCACCCCTCTTGTAGAAAATTTCCATTCTGTTTTCCTAGAATAAATGCTTTTACTTGGCTTTGCTCAAATACTGAATCTTACTTACATCCACAGTCTATTGGTCCTCTGCATTCTTCCACTCGAACAATACACTTTGATTCTCCTCCAGGACATCCATTTGTTAGTAAAACTTCTCTAATTCCAATGCCTTTGGTAGAAGGAAAACAAACACATGAATCACCAGCACAATGTTAAGAATAATCTTAGAGTTTCTTTCTTTTACATCTATTCTTTTCAAAGTGTAATTTTCTGGTCTTCTGATATTTATGTTTATTCACAAAGCTTGTAACTCCTGCTTTAGGCTACCAATATTGAATTAATCTATAAACACCTTTCACATGTAGCAAATGACTTAATTTGCATACTGGAAAGCACAATATTCTGGGAGATATAATATATTCCTTAAAGACATGTTTTGACTGTTAAATATGTGAATCCTTTAATATTTTCCAAACTCTTTGACTTTCCTAAATCAACTCAACATTTCAAAAAGGGAGCATACAGGTTTATTCAACTTAGCCTTTCATCATTCAGAATGCAATATGCTGATGACCTTATAATATAGTTGCAGGATGAAGAAAATTATACTGAAAGCTTATCATCTTCCCATTTGGCCTTTTAGCATTAAAGGAAGTCCTAATCCTCAAAGTTAATAATGTAAAAGATAAGAAGAGAAAGATTGAAGGTGGCAGTTAGAGGACTCCTAGACCACAGAAGAAAGTGGGCTAATATTTTTGATGAGAAGTAGAAAGGTATGATTATAGCATGTCTTCATTTGAAAGATTGAAATTATTTTCTAGAGAGAACCAACTCAAGATAAAATTTATAAATATCCTTTAAATAGGCATATTATTTATTTTTGCCAGGCTGTATATACTTAATTGATACTGAGTATTTAGGCATTTACAGATGATGGAAAAACCAAAAGAGAACTAATTTGTAACTTCAAATAGAACCAACTGCCTTGTTTTAGGACTTTTTGGATTTCTCCATCATGTCCTGATGCTCCAGGAAACTTAATAGAGGGAAATCACATTTTCCTGCAAGACTGCATTAGCCTTGTACTGACATCTCATTACTGCTCTCTGCCTTTCTGGTTGAATCCTCTAACTAGAGGACAGAACCATAACCTCCAAAAACTCTAGTCAAGGAAAGAAGTGATCACTGTCTTCTCCCTACCATTTGCACTGCCTTTGGACTTCTTTGTGTTTCTCCATCATACTCCTGAATAGGGTACCTTCTCCCCACTCTCTCAACTCTTACCCCTACTTTTGAGTGTCTTTTTTATGTTCTTTCTCCATTAGATTGAAAACTCTTTTAGGATAAGGATCTTTTTTTTAAAACTTGTATCCCCAGAGCTGAGTGAAGTTATGATGTGCCCAGAACATAATAGGTGCTTAATAAATATTTATTGACTGTTGATTGACAGGAAAAACACTAGTCATTCTAGGGAGATGAGAATTCTCAATTGAAAGAAGATTAATATTATTTAATATTACTGAAATATTGCTTCAAAGTCAAATGAGTAGAATTAATATATTTCCACTTTTTTTTTCATGTGGCCATCACTATATTAGGTGATCTTGATATTAGCTCTTATCAGAAATCCATAAATGGATGGTTTGTGAACCTTTAGAGAGGGAAATAATGATATCATGACAAGCTACCATGTAAACTATAGTTTCAAATATAGAAAACACTTGGAGCAGTCAGGAGTTGTTTATAACTAACTCAGGGAGAATACTGGTGATGGGGTAGATAGGTGAGAATACATTTTCAAAGAGAAAGAGCCTTTCTAGAATTATCAAAAACCCATGGGACATTCCTAACTTCTGCTAATTAACAGGAAAAAATAAAACTGGCCCAAAGAAACTTGGGGTAGAATATTTAGGTTTTTAAAAGACATAGGCAAGAATCTGAAATATCACTTTTCCTGATTGAAAGTAAGAATTTTAAAAGAGAAAGGTGAATATAGGGAATGACTATCTGGCCATGGCAATTATGTCAGAGGATAGAATTTGACCTTTTGGATTGTGGCACAAGATATAGAAATAACATATACTTGACCAGGGATAGAGTACATCCAATAAGAGAAAATTGTAATGGATTTTCTCTCTATTCTGAATGATCTTGTGAGGGAGTGCCTAGACACAGCTTCTAAGCAATAGAGAGAATCAGTTATGACATAAGAGAAATAATACTAGAAATGCTCAGAAATTTACAGAACACATGAATAGTGAAGAGGGATGGAAATAATATTTTCAGTCTCGGTTATCTATATACCAATGCCAAAATTGTGAATACTTAACAAAATGTATTAGATGCTTTAACTCAAAGTAAAATGACCTGATGATATCAGTGAAACTTGGTCTGATGACATTCAGGAATAAAATGTAGAATGATAAAAGTACATATTCAATACCATAAGAATTCATTGTTTTTGATATATTCAATACACTGTTAGACACTGAAGAGAAAAATAAATTAAGTATTTGCCTTCAAAGAGCTTACATTCTTGGGAGGTGGGATGTGATATATGATGTACAGTACACAAATAAGTAAATACAAAGCACATACAATATAAGTTCAAGAGAGGGCAACCCTAGGGAAATCACTTAACCTCTGTTTTCTTCAGCTCTTGACTACAAAGTATGAAAAATACTAGCATCTACTTCCCAGAGTTATTATGAGGATAAAATGATATAATACTTGTAAAGTTATTTTGCAAACCTGCAAGCATTATATAAATTCTATTGTTTATTACTAATAACTGAGGATACTGAAAAAAAAAAGACTGGCAATAAGGAATAGTATTTGAACTGATTTCTAAAGGAAATTAGCAATTCCAATAGACAATGAGGAAGAGAGTAACCATTCTAAGCACTAGTAACAATATGCAATAATACATAGGCAAGAGATTGCTCTGAATAGAGAACAGCTAGTGCACTACTTGTTTTATTGGACTGGAAATATGAAATAAATATGAAATATTTATTATTCATATAAAATAAAATTATTTTCATACAAAATAAAAAATGTTAAAGGAGGTAAGACAAGACAGAACCAAGATAGTGGAGAAGGTAGGCAGATATACTTGATCTCTACCAAAACACCCTCCAAAAAACTATGATATAATATCTCAAAACAAATTCTGGAGCAGCACAACCCACAAAAACACAGGTTGAAATATTTTTTCATCACCAAACAACTTAGAAGGCCAGCACACGAGATTTATTGTACAAGGATGAAGGTGGAATGCAAAGTAGCACACCAAGATAGGCCTAACTGTGGCAACAGGTCTTAGCGGTGCCTGAATCGGCAGCAAAGGTTTACAGAGCTCTGAACCAAAGACAGTAAAGGGGGTTAGATAACTGTTCAGAAGGAGATTATTGGGGTCCCTTTGCTGACCCTAGATGTAAAACTCTTATCACATTGCCAACACATAGATCCAGATCACAATCCTGGGTCTGAGCCTCAGGGTGAGGAAAAGCACTAGCATACACGAATGCTTGTGGACAGAGGAAAGCAGAGGACCCTGGTCACAGTTCCAAGGAGTAAAAGAATGCTTGTACTCACAGACCAGAGCATAGACTAGGAGAGTATTAAACAGAATTCTTCTTAGGTCATACCATTTTGTAAAAACTGATAGTAGATAGATCTCCACAGCTACTTCTGAAGGCACCTGCTCAAAGAACCTGAATCTTGGAATAGTATTCCCTTCACCACAGTTATAGAACCCAACTTTACAAGTTTGTAGTAATTAAAAGAAAAGAAAATAGCTGGAAAATGAACAAACAGCAAAAAAATGATACTCAACAGAAAAAGTTATTTTGGTGACAAGAAAGGCCAAAACATAAACTCAGAAGAAGACAACAAAATCAATACTGCTATATCCAAAGCCTCCATTAAAATAAAAGAAAAAAAAAAGGAATTGCTCTCAAGCCCAAAAAGGATTAGTGAAAGAATGCAAAAAGGATTTTTAAAATCAAATGAGAGATATAGAAAAAAATTTGGGAAAAGAAATAAGGATGGTACAGGAAAATCATGAAAAAGAGTTCACAGATTGGTAAAGGAAGAACAAAAAAAAATGCTGAAGAAATTACTACTTTAGAAAACAGAATAGGTCAATTGGTAAAAAAAAAAAGATACAAAAATTCAAGGGAAAAAAGAGCTTCTTAAACAGCAGAATTGGCCAAATAGAAAAAGATATATAAAAAATGCAGGGAAGAGAAGAACTTCTGAAAAAACAGAATTGGCCCTATGGATAATGTGGTACAAAAATTCAGTGAGGAAATGAAGTTTTTAAAAAGCAGAATTGGCCAGATGGAAAGGGAGTTACAAAAGCTTACTCAAGAAAACCATGTCTTACAAAAAACTGGAAAATAAGAGCATGCCCTCCAATTGGGGAATGGCTGAACAAATTGTGATATATGCTGGTGATGGAATACTATTGTGCTCAAAGGAATAATAAACTAGAAGAATTACATGTGAACTGGAATGACCTCTAGGAACTGATGCAGAGTGAAAGGAACAGAACCAGGAGAACATTGTACATAGAGACTGATACACTGTGGTAAAATCAAATGTAATGAACTTCTCTACTAGTAGCAATGCAATAATTCAGAACTATTTGGAGGGACATATGAGAAAGAACACTATCCACATCCAGAGGAAGAACTGTGAGAAAAGAAACACAGAAGAAAAACAACCGCTTAATCACATTGGTTGATGGGTCTATGACTGGGAAAGTAGACTCTAAATGTCACCCTACTGCAAATGTCAGTAATATGGAAATAGGATTTGATCAAGGACACATGTAAAACCCAGTGGAATTGTGTGTCAGCTATGGGAGGGGGGTGAAGGAAGGAAAGAACATGATTCTTGTAACCATGGAAAAATATTTTAAATTAACTAATTAAATAAAATTTTGAAAAAAAATAAAGAATAGGAAATATGCATTTTACAAAAACATAGCTATGAAATGAGTTAAACATGAAGCTTTCCTTTGTTATCAAATGATAGGAGTGGTCTTTAGGACATCTGACTAAAAATAGTTTTCTCCTAAAAAAAAGAGAAAGAAAATCATGTCTTAGTAGGAGTTAGAAAGAGAAAACTCCATTTAAAATTACTCTAGATGAAATATAAAATTACTCTAGATGAAATAAAATATTTAGGAATCTATCTGCCAAGACAAAGACAGGAATTATATGAACACAACTACAAAACACTTTTCACACAATTAAAACTAGATCTAAACAATTGGAAAACATTAATTTCTCCTGGGTAGGATGATCTGATATCATATGGCAATACTGCCCCAATTAATCTATTTATTCAATGCTATACCTATCAAACTACGAAGAAATTTTATAGAATTACAAAAAAATTAAAACAAAGTTCATCTGGAAATACAAAAGCTCAAGAATATCAATGGAAATAATGAAAAAAAATGTGAAGGATGGAGATCTAGCAGCACCAGATCTTAAAATTTACTGTAAAGCAGTGGTCATCAAAACAATGTGGTACTGGCTAAGAGACAGATGGGTACATAAATAGAATAGACATGGGATAAATAACCTCAATAAGCTAATGTTCAATAAACCCAAAGACCTCAGCTTTGGGGACAAGAATGCACTATTTGACAAAAGCTGCTGGGAAAACGGGAAAGCAGTATGGGAAAAATTAGGTTTAGATCAACATCTTCCACCCTATGCCAAGATAAATTCAAAATGGGTATATGACAAATATAAAGAGTGAAATCATAAATACATTAGATGAACATAGAATAGTATACCTGTCAGATCTGTGGGAAAGGAAGGAATTTAAGACCAAGCAAGAGATAGAGAATATTGCAAAATAAAAAATGAATGATTTTGATTATATCAAATTTAAAAGGTTTGTACAAACAAAACTAATGCAACCAAAATTAGAAGGAAAGCAACAAACTGAGAGATCATTTGTATTACTAAACTCTCTGACAAAGGCTTAATTTCCCAAATATATAAGGAACTAAGATAAATTTACAAAAAAAAAAAAAAACAAGCCATTCCCCAATCAACAAATGGTCAAGGGACATGAATAGTAAGTTTTGAGACAATGAAATCAAAACTATCTATAAGCACATTAAAAAGTATACTAAAGAGGTGGAGTCAGTATGGCTGCTTAACAAGCCACAAAAGTTCAGACTTTGGAAGACCCTTTCTTACCGATTACAGACTGAATGCTCCTAGGACACCGAAATTCAAGCTGAGCAACAGGACAGAGGTGGGGAACCCTCCTTCTGGACTCAAATCAAAAGGTATGCCCCCCAAAAGCCGGAACCTGAGAATACTTGGGTCTAAGAGGAAGGCAGAGGGAAGATCCCAGGACCGCTCCCCCCCAACCCAGAAGGCTCAGCCCCCAGTACAGCGGGAACTGTGAGCAGGCAAAGATGCTGGTTTGGAGGGCCTACCTTTGAGCAGTGGGGCGCTGGGCACCGAGGGTCCAGCATGGACAGAGGGGAGGTAGCCAGGGATAGGCCGGGGCTGTGGCTGGGTCCCTCCATCAGACTCCAGTCTCACCATTGCCTCGGGGCATATCCAGACCAATCCAGTTGAACATAATCCCATCAGGACTCCTCAGAGCTCAAGGAGGCAGGCAAAGGCACTGGGGAACCTTGCAGACAGAGGAGAAGCAGCTGGAGAGAACTGAAGAGAGCCTGGGCGGCCAAGCCTTCCAGGAGTCTTCCATCTCAGAGCACATACAGCCCAACCCAGTTGAACTTAATTGATCAAAAGCCTCCAGAGGACAGGGAAGCTAACATTCCTCCCCTAGAGACTGTACCAAGAGATCTGACAAAGCTCCAAGAGGGGAGACTGACAGCCCCAAAACAAAACAAAAAAAAATGAGAGGAGCAAGAGCACAGACAAATATGGGGAGCAAAAAAGGGGTACACCCGAGCAAACAACAGAAAAAGAAGAAAGAAATTACAATAGACACATTCTGCACAGGTAATGAGCAAAGAGCAAATGAAACAGGGGGAGGGATCAGCAAAGGAAAAATCAGAAATCCCAGCGAATTGGATACAGGCTTTGGAAGAACTCAAAATGCAATTCAAAACACAATTAAGAGAGGCTGAAGACAATTGGGAAAAGAACTTAAAAACTAAGATAAGTCATCTGGAAACAGAGGCACTTGAACTAAAACAAGAAAATAGTGTCCTGAAAGCCAAAATCAACCAGCTGGAAAATTAGGCAAAGGAGATGAAAGATGAGGCAAAGCAGATGAAAGATGAGGTAAAGAAGATGAAAGATGACCTCCAAAGAAAATCAGACCAAAAGGAAAAGGATGCCAAAAAACTAAGGATGAAATCCAGTCTTTAAGAACCAGAATACAACAACTAGAATCAAGTGACCTCACAAGGCAGCAGGACACTATAAAACAAAACCAAAAGAATGAAAAAATTGAGTAAAATATGAAGTATCTCATTCACAAAACAGAGAATTTAGAAAATCATTCAAGGAGAGACAATTTAAGAATCATTGGCCTACCAGAAGACCATGACAAAAGAAAAAGCCTGGACATTATTTTACAGGAAATTATTAAAGAAAACTGCCCTGATATCCTAGAACAAGAGGGAAAAGTGGAGATTGATAGAATCCACAGATCACCTCCTGTACTTAATCCCCAACTGACAACACCCAGGAATGTTATAGCCAAATTCAAGAACTATCAGACCAAAGAAAAGATATTACAAGCTGCCAAGAAGAAGTCATTCAGATACCAAGGAACCACAGTGAGGATAACTCAGGATCTGGCTGCATCCACACTGAAAAAAAGAAAGGCATGGAATAGGATATTCCAGAAAGCAAGGGAACTAGGTCTACAACCAAGAATCAACTACCCAGCAAAATTGACTATACTCTTACAGGGGAAAGTATGGTCATTCAACAAAATAGAAGAATTTCAAGAATTCGTAAAGAAAAGACCAGACCTGAACAGAAAATTTGATGTACAAGCACAGAACTCAAGAGAATCATCAAAAGGTAATTAAAAAAGAGGGGAAGAAAGAAAAACAAAACAAAAAAATTTTAAGAGACTCAATAAGTTAAAAAGATATGCATCCCTATAAGAAAAGAGGTCATTGGTAACTCTTAAAAACTGTTGTTATTACCTGGGCAGCAAAAAGAAGTACACTTAGAGGGAATAGTGACAAACTGTATAGGATGAAAGGACATGACATAAATAGGTATATAGATATATGCATCAAAAGTACATACACATGAGCATGCATACACACACACACACACACACACACACATATATATATATATATATATATATATATATAACTAGAACTTAAAAATAGGTTAATATTAAAAGAAATGGGAAAAGAAAGAAATGGGGGTAAATTTATACGTCATAAAGAAGCTCATGGTGGGAGGGGGGAGAACATCAATATGCTGGTCGGAGACAGGAAATACTCAACTTTTAAGTGCTTTGAAATTGACTCAAAGAGGGAAAAACAATCCAATCCATTGGGGGCAGAGAATAGATTTGTGCCCAATAGGGGAGTAGAAGGGTAACAAACGGTCTGGTGGGGAGGGAAGTAGTACAAGAGAGGGAGGGGGCGGGGGGTTAATTTTAGAAAGACTACAGGGAAAACAAGGTGGGGGATAAGAAGGGAGGTGGGTAGAAAGGGAAGTAAAATAAGGGTGGGAACAAGGGGGACTGTTTAAAAGCAAACATTGGTGTAGAAGGAAATAGTGAAAGAAAAGGCAGGAACAGGAGCAGAAATCAATATGCTGGGAAATACACAGCTAGTAATCATAACTCTGAATGTGAATGGAATGAACTCACCCATAAAACGCAAGCATATAGCAGAGTGGATTAGAATCCAAAGTGTACTGAATCCCTCCTTATTAGAGAAATGCAAATCTCAAAAAAAAAAAAAAACTCTGAGGTACCACCTAACACATGGCAGATTGGGCAATATGGCAGAAAAAGAAAATGACAAATGTAGGAGAGGATGTGGAAAAATTGGGACACTGATACCCTGTTGGTGGAGTTGTGAATTGGTCTAATCATTCAGAAGAGCAATTTGGAAATATGGGCAAAGAGCTTCAAAAGAATGTCTACCCTTTGACCCAGCCATACCACTGCTGAGTTTGTACCCCAAAGAGATAATAAGGAAAAAAACTTGAGCAAAAATATTTATAGCCACACTCTTTGTGGTAGCAAAACATTGGAAAATGAGGGGGTATCCCTTGATTGGGGAATGGCTGAACAAATTGTGGTACCTATTGGTGATGGAATACTATTGTGCTCAAAGGAATGATGAGCTGGAGGAATTCTATATAAACTGAAATCATCTCCAGGAATTGATGAAGAGTTAAAGGAGCAGAACCAGGAGAACATTATAGATAGAGACTGATACATTATGGCACAATCAAATGTAATGGACTTTTTCTACTAGCAGCAAATACAACAATTGAGGACAATTCAGAGGAACTTGTGAAAAAGAATGCTGTCCAGAGAAAGAAATGGAAATGCATTAGAAAAAATATGTGATCTATCACATAATGTGATAGGGATATGATTGGGATTTTGATGTTAAAGGATCACGCAACTACAGATATGAATAACACGGAAATGGGTTTTGAGCAATGATACATGTATAACCCAGTGGAACTGCTTGTCAAATTCAGGAGGGGGGAGGAAAGAATGGAGGGGGAGATCATGAATCATGTAACATGGAAAAATATTCCAAATAAAATGAGGGGAAAAAATTTTTTAAATAAAGACACTTTTAAAAAAAGAAAAAAATCATGCCTTAAAAATGAAAATTAGGTAAGTGGAAGCTTATAACTCCATAAAACATCAAGGAACAATCAAACAAAATCAAAAGAATGAAAAATAGAATAAAATGTGAAATATCTCATTAGAAAAACAATTGACCTAGAAAACAAATACAGAAGATTTATTTAATAAATCTAAGAATTGTTGGACTACCTGAAAGCCGTGATCAAAAAACAAGTTGAAACATCATCTTTCAAGAAATTATCAAGAGGACTTCTGGGTAAATATGGCTGCATTTTAGACACAGGAATCTACCTCTCCTCATCACCTACTGATATAGACTACCTTAAAAGCCAAAATAACCCAAATTCATATGAACAAAGGGACTCCATAGTAGGGCGCAGCATTGAAGGTATGTGGTATTTGGGCATGTCTACACAATAAGAGGGTGAAATAGCTTCCACCAAAATGTGAGCTGATCTACCCTCTCCCCCCCCACCTAAGGAGCCAGAGCACTAAATGCAGAGCCAGCAGGCTCTAGAATCAGTGAAGGAGCGAGGGGCACCTCTAGGTCCTTGGCAGCTGACTAAGACCACCAAAGATCTACCCCTGAGAGGAGCTAGACTTGAGACCCCAACAGGCTGAAGAGTGCAGACCTTGGGCAAGGAGATAGCATAGAAAAGGGCTGCAAACAGTAGAAGTTCCAGAGACTGGAGAGGTGGCCTCAGGCAAAAACCTCACTCCTTAGTTCCATATACAGAGAGTGTGCCTTCCTCACTAAGACTTCTGACTAGAAGGGGAAGGAAAAACCACCATAGAGATGGCAAAAATGCCTAGGTAAAACAACTTCCCAATACCAAGAAGAAAAAGAAGGCTGTGATCCTATGTAATTTTTATGGAGGAAAAATCCAAACTACAGAGGAAATAGCAGAAGAGGATGAGCAAATAAATGCATCAAAACCTTCCCAAAAAAATGGAAAGTAGCCACAAGCTCTTGAAGAATTTAAATCAGAGCTTTATGAAAAAGATGGAAGAATATTGGCAAGAAAAGTGGGAAATAGTTCAAAAAGGATATAACAGTTTAAAAGACAGGAACTCCCAACTGGAGAAAGAAGCCCAGAAATCAAGTGAAATGATAAATAAATTAGAGACCAAAATTAGACAGCTGGGACCCATTAAAAGCAGGCTAGACCAAATCAAAAGGGAACATCAAAAGATAATAGTGGAAAAATCTATCTTTAAAGACCAGAATTGGACAATTAGAAGTCAATGATCTCTCAAAAAAGCAAGAATTAATAAAGCAAAGTCAAAAGACTGACAACATAGAAGAAAACTTAAAATATCTCACTGACAAGAGGAAAGATCAGGAAAACCAGTCTCAAAGAGATAATCTGAGAATTATTGGTCTACCTGAAAACCCAGAAATAAGCAAATCTTGACACCATACTACAAGAAATTATGCAATAAAATTGTCCTGATGTTCTTCAACAAGGGGGAAAATTGATATTGAAAGAGTTCATAGAACACCCTCTATTTTAAATCCTCAAAAGACAACCCCCAGGAATGTAATTGCCAAATTCAAGAGCTTCCAAGCAAAGGGGAAAATTTTACAAGAAGCCAGAAAGAGACAATTTCGATATCAAGGAGCACCAATCAGGATTACACAAGATCTGGCAGCTTCCACACTAAAGGACCACAAGGTTTGGAATATAATATTCAGAAAGGCAAAAGAATTGGGTCTTCAACCACGGGTCACCTACCCATAAAAAATGACTATATACTTCGAAAGTATGGGCATTCAGTAAATTAAAAATAATAGAAGATTTCCAAGTATTTGTAAAAAAAATACCAGGACTAAGTGGAAAGTTTGATATCCAAACACAAAATTCAAGAGAAACATAAAAGGTAAATAATAAAGCGAGGGGGAAATGGAAAAAATGTTTTTTATTTTAATTTTCTTCTTTAAGGGCTTCAATAAGATCAAATTGTTTATATTAATAGATGGAAAAATGTTATTTGTAACTCTTAAAAATATATTCACTATTGTAGTAGTTAGAAGAATAATTCACAGGTAGAGATGGGGTAATAAGTGGTATAAGATTATATACAAAAAAAGAAAAAGGGAGTGGGGAATAGAAGATGGCACCAAGAGAAACTTGAAGGAATAAGATAAATAGGATCATCTATATCACACAAAGAGGCACATGGGAAGGGGAGGGGAAGAATAGTATTATAAGAAAGAGAGGAAGAGAGTGCTAATAGGTAATACATAAACATTACTCTCAATGAAATCAATTCTGAGATGGAAGAGCATCTAAATCCATTGGGGTATCAAATTCTATTTTACCCTACAGGGAAAGTGAGAAGGGAAAACCAAGGTGGGGAGTGGGGTGGGGAATAAAAAAATGGAGGGAAAGAGAGGGGGAAGGGAACTTAACAGACCTTAAAAACATAAGAAGGGAACAAACAGGGATGGGGTAGAATGGGAAGCATAATAAGGGTGAGGATTAGGAGGACTGATAAAAAGCAAACCACTGGCTTAAAAAATATAGTGAAAGAAGAAAGGGCAGAACTAGGAGAGTATATCAAAATGTTGGGAAATACACAAGTGGCAATCATAACTTTGAACATGAATGGGATGAACTCACCCATAAAACGAAAGCAAATAGAAGAGTGGATTAGAAACCAAAAGCCTACCATATGTTGTCTACAAGAAACACACATGAGATGAGTAGCCACTCACAGGGTTAGAATTAAAAGTTGGAGCAAAATCTATTGGGCCTCAACTGAGAAAAAGAAGGCAAGAGTATCAATGATGATATCTGACAAAGCCAAAGTAAAAATAGATCTGATTAAAAGAGATTGGGAATGTAATTACAGCCTGATAAAAGGCATTATAGACAATGAGGAAATATCAGTACTCAACATGTATGCACCAAATGGCATAGCATCCACATTTCTAGAGGAGAAACTAGTGGAGTTGAAGGAGGAAATAGATAGTAAAACTATATTAGTGGGAAACCTGAACTTTCTTCTATCAAATCTAGTTAAACTAAATCAAAAAAATAAATAAGAAATGGGTAAGAGATGTGAATGAAATCTTAGAAAAATTAGAGTTAATAGCTATATGGAGAAAAATAAATAGGGACAAAAAGGAATACACTCTCTTTTCAGCAGCACATGGTACATTCACAAAGATTGACCATGTACTAGGGCATAAAAACATGGCAAACTGCTGCAAAAAAGCAAAAATAATAAATGCAACCTTTCAGATAATCATGCAATAAAATAATAATTAGGAAGAGCACATGGAGAGCCAAATCAAAAATTAATAGGAAATTAATAATATGATTCTCCAAAATTGGTTCAAGAACAAATCATAGAAACAATAATTTCATTGAAGAAAATGACAATGATGAGACATCCTTTCAAAATCTATGGGATGCAGCCAAAGCAGTACTTGGAGAGAAATTTATATCCTTGACTTCATATATTAACAAATTAGGGAGGGCAGAAGTCAACGAATTGGACATGCAAATTAAAAAACTAGAAAGTGAACAAATTAAAAGTCCTCAGATGAAAAATAAATTAGGGATCCTAAAAATTAAAGGAGAAATTAATAAAATCAAAAGTGAAAGAACTATTGAATTAATAAATAAGACTAGAAGTTGGTATTTCAAAAAAACAAATAAAATAGACAAATTACTGGTCAATCTATTAAAAAAAGGAAAGAAGAAAACCAAATTAATAGTATCAGAGATGAAAAGGGAGCTTTCACCTCTAATGAAGAGGAAATTAAGGCAATCATTAAAAATTATTTTGCCCAATTATATGGCAATAAATATGGCAGTCTAAGTGATATGGATGAATATTTATGAAAATATAAATTGCCTAAATTAATAGAAGAAATAGAATACTTAAATAATCCCATATCAGAAAAAGAAATTGAACAAAACATCAAAGAACTCCCTAAGAAAAAATCCCCAGGGCCTGATGGATTCACAAATGAATTCTATCAAACATTCAAAGAACAACTAATCCCAATATTATACAAAGTATTTGACAGAATAAGCAAAGAAGGAGTTCTACCAAATTCATTTTATGACATAAATATGGTACTGATTTGAAAGCTAGGCAGATCAAAAACAGAGAAAGAAAATTATAGACCAAACTCCGTAATGATAAAAGATGCAAAAATGTTAAATAGAATTTTAGTCAAAAGACTCCATCAAGTGATCACGAGGGTTATTCATTATGATCAGGTTGGATTTATATCAGGAATGCAAGGATGGTCCAATATTAGGAAAACCATCCACATAATTGACCACATCAACAAGCAAACCAACAAAAATCACATGATTATCTCAATAGATGCAGAAAAAGCTTTTGACAAAATACAATACTCATTCCTATTGAAAACACTAGAAAGTATTAGAATAGAAGGGCCTTTCATTAAAAAAAATAAACAGCATATATCTAAAACCATCAGGAAACATCGTTTGCAATGGGGATAAATGAGAAGAATTCCTCATAAGATCAGGAGTGAAACAAGGATGCCAATTCTCACCTCTATTATTTAACATTGTACTAGAAACACTAGCAATAGCAATTAGAGAAGAAAAAGAAATTGAAGGTATTAAAATAGGCAACGAAGAGCCTAAGTTATCACTCTTTGTGGATGATATGATGGTCTACTTAAAGAATCCTAGAGAATCAACTAAAAAGCTAGTGGAAAAAACAAACCCACATAAGTCATCAGCATTTCTTTATATTTCCAACATATCTCAACAACAAGAATTAGAGGGAGAAATTCCATTTAAAATCACCCTAAACAATATAACATACTTAGGAATCTATCTGCCAAGACAGACACAGGAACTATATGAATATACTACAAAACACTCTCCACACAATTAAAACTAGATCTAAATTGGAAAAACATTAATTGCTCATGGATAGGATAAGCTAACATAATAAAAATTACAATCCTACCCAAAATTATTTATAGTGCCGTACCTATTGAACTACCAAGAAACTTTTTTACTGAATTAGAAAAAAACATAAAAAGTTCATTTGGAAGAACAAAAGGTCAAGAATATCTAGGGAAATAATGAAAAAAAATGTGAAGGAAGGTAGCCTTTCAGTCCCACATCTCAAACTATACTATAAAGCAGGGGTCATCAAAACAATATGGTACTGGCTAAGAGACAGAAAGGAGAATCAGTGGGATAGACTTGGGGTAAGTGACCTCAGCAAGACTGTCTATGATAAACCCAAAGATCCCAGCTTTGGGGACAAAAATCCACTATTTGACAAAAATTGCTGGGAAAATTGGAAGACAATATGGGAGAGATTGGCTTTGGATCAACATCTCACACCCTACACCAAGATAAACTCAGCATGGGTGAATGACTTGAATATAAAGAAGGAAACTATAAGTAAATTAGGTGAACAAAGAATAGTATAGTTGTTAGATCTTTGGGAAAGTAAAGATTTTAAGACCAAGCAAGAGTTAGAAAAAATTATAAAAGGTAAAATAAATAATTTTGATTACATTAAATTTAAAAAATTTTGTACAAACAAAACCAATGCAATCAAAATAAGAAGGGAAATAACAAATTAGGGGAAAATCTTCATAACAAAACCTTTCACAAAAGTCTAATTACTCAAATTTATAGAGCTAAATCAATTGAACAAAAAATCAAGCCATTCCCCAGTTGATAAATGGGCAAGGGACATGAATAGGCAATTTTCAGATAAATCAAAACTATTAATAAGCACATGAAAAAGTCATCTAAATCTCTTATGATCAGAGAAATGTACACCAAAAGAACTCTGAAGTGCTACCTCACACCTAGCAGATTGACTAACATGACAGCAAAGGAAAGTAATGAATGTTGGCGAGGGGTGAGGGAGGATGAATGTGGCAAAATTAGAACATTAATGCATTGCTGGTGGAGTTGTGAATTGATCCAGCCATTCTGGAGGACAATTTGGAACTATGCCCAAAGGGTGCTAAAAATTTGTCTGCCCTCTGATCCAGTCATAGCACTGCTGGGGTTATACCCCATAGAGATAATAACGAAAAAGACTTGTACAATAATATTAATAGCCACTCTCTTTGTGGTGGCAAAAAATTGGAAAATGAGGGGATACCCTTCAATTGGAGAATAGATGAACAAATTGTGGTATATGTTAGTGATGGAATACTATTGTGTTCAAAGGAATAATCAAGTGGAGGAATTCCAAGTGAACTGGAATGACCTCCAGGAATTGATGCAGATTGACTGATAGAAAAGGGGTAAATTGGAGGATGTGATGGACAGAAACTAAAAAGGGATAAATAGGATGGAGAGTAACAAACAGTAATCATGATGATACAAACATTTTTAGAACAAGTTTCTCTAATAAAGGCCTCTTTTCTGAAATACATAGAGAAATAAGTCAAATGTATGAGAATACAGGTCATTGTCCAATTGATAAATGGTCAAAGGATATGAACAGGCAATTCTTAGACAAAGTAATTAAAGCTCTCTATTATCATGCAAAAGGTTCTATATCACTATTATTAAAGAACTGCAAATTAAAACAACTTTGAAGTACCAGCCCATACCTCTCAGATTGGCTAATATGGCATAAAAGGAAAATGGTAAAACTTGGAGGAAATGTGGGAAAATTGAGACACTGATGCTCTGCTGGAGGGGTTGTGAACTGATTCAACTATTCTGGAGAGCAAATTGGATCAATTCCTAAAGGGCTATCAAACAGTACATACCCTTTGACAGAGCAATAACATTACTAGATTTGTACCCTGAAGAGATTTTTTTAAAAAAAGGCGTTGGGGGAAGACCAATATGTAAAAAAAAAATTGTTTAAAGTAGTTCTTCTTGGAGTCAAAGAATTGGAAAGTGAAAAGATGCCCATCAGTTGAGGAATGACTGAGTAAGTTATAGTATGTGATGGTAATGAAATAATACTGTGCTATATATAATAAAGGACAGGCAAGAGGATGTCAGAAAAACCTGGAAAGACACAAACTGAAGCAGAGTGAAATAAGCAGAACCAGGAAAACATTGTATACACAGTGATAGGAATACTCTACAATGAACAATTGTGAGGGGAAAAAATAGCTATTCTCAGCAAAACAATAATCCAAAACAATCTCAAAGACTTATGATGAAAAAATACCATTTCTGGGGCAGCTGGGTAGTTCAGTGGTTTAAGAGCCAGACCTAGAGATGGGAGGTCCTAGATTCAAATCTGGCCTCAGTCACTTCCCAGTTTTGTGACCCTGGGCAAGTCACTTAACCCCCTTTCCCTAGCCCTTACCACTCTCTTCTGCCTTGGAACCAATACACAGTATTGATTCCAAGATGGAAGGTGAGGGTTTTAAAAAATATCATTTCCTTCCAGAGAAATAACTGATGAAGTCTAAATTCAGACCAAAACATACTTTTTTCACTTTCTAAATTTTTCTGTTTGAGTTTCCTTGCACAAAAGAATTAACTTGGAAAGATGTTTTACATGATTGCACATGTAAAATCTGTATCAGATTGCTTACCATCTCAGCATGGTAGTGGGGGGAAGGAAAGAATTAGAACCCTAAATTCTTTTTTAAATGTTGGAAACTGTTTTTACATGTAATTAGGGAAAAATAATTTTAATACATTGGAGCCAAGTAATAGAGAATTTTTAAAACTAGGGAGAGCATTTTGTATTATATGCTAGAAATAATAAAGACACTAGCATTTTAAGCATGTGAATGACATAGTCCCTTCTGTATTTTAGGAATATCAATTTAGCAGCTGTTCAGATCATGCTTTAGAGAGGGAAAGATTCTAGAAGCAAGGAGACCAAATTGGGAAAATATTGCAATCAACTAGGTTAGAAGTGATAATACTCACCCAGTTCTGTCTCAATCCCAATTTTCTCATCAGTAAATGGGGATGATAATAGTACTCACTTGACAGGGTTGATGTTAAGAAAAAGATAATATGTGTAAATTGTTTTTGAAAACCTTAAAGTTCTACAAGGAGAAGAGTAACTGGAGAAAAAGAAATTGATGCGAGATAATGTGGAGATAGATTCAGCAATATTCAGCAACTGAATATGAGAGGAGTCAAGAGAGAGAAAATTTTTGAAGATTATGAATCTGAGCTACCAAAAGGATGTTGGTGTTCTCAGAAGAAGCAGAGATTTGGAAGAAGGATAGTGTTGAGGTGAAATATGTGGAGCATGTTAAATTTTGGATCTTAATGGAATATCCAATATAGATGTTAAACAGAGAGTGATTATATAGTACTGGACTTCAGGAATGGCTAAATATACAAATTTAGGAGTCATCTAAATAGAGATCACAATTCAGCCTATGGAGCAAGTAATATCATCAATATGATGATGAAGAGAAAAAAAGAGAGTCTAGGACAGATCCTCAGCACATGTTTGTATTTAACAAGCAGAAGATGATGATCTAGCAAAGAAGTCTAAAGGGGTATTCTCGGAGTGGTAAGAGGAGAATCAAGAAGAGAAATAAAAGGGAGCAGTGTCATGGAATCTAAGAAAGAAGAAATTGATGAGGACTGAAGTGTCCCATTAAACCCTGCCAAGTATCTGTATACAATCAAAAGAACACAGAAACAATAACTAGTTGATTAGTATAGGTCCACGTTTCAGATAAGTCATTGCTTAGATTTGCAATTATGAGAAACTACTCACATCAATCATTAGAGAGAACATAAGTCCCTAGTTGGGGGTCTTTGAGCAGTCAGTCAGTTTCCCAGTCACACAGGAACAGGTTCAAACAATGCTCAATTTTCACAATCATTGCCTTCTTTTGAGTCCTTATAGAAAGAGCAAAATTGACCAAGTTACCATAGAGTTTTTATCAATAGCATGCCACTTCCCTTGTGGTTTGCTCTCCCTCAGTGGGCAATCAGTTAACCATGGGTAAAACCACACAGACCAAAGTGGACCATGGATCAAATGACATCAGTTCCTTGGAAAGGACAGCAACAATCACCCAAACAAATGATCCTTTCCTTAGTAATTAATCAAGATAAAAGGCATTCCTGAAAACCCTTACCACCTTTATTTACCTACCTACCTTCTTTCCTTTTATCTCACAAGCTATCTTTTCACTATTGCTATATTATCTTATAATAAAGTTTGTCCCTTCAACATGGAGTCAGTCTGAGCTCTCAAATTCTTTGAATGAGACCCTAATTTCACCATGTCTACATCAAAAGTATCCAGAAAGATAAAAGAACTAAAGGTATTAAGAGCTAAAAACAGAGTAAAGTAGAATATGGTTTGAGAAAAGGCTATTGGATTTTGTAGTTAAGTGATTGTTGGTTACTTTGGAGAGAACGGTTTTTCCTAAGAGGTGGGGTTGGAAATTAGGTTTTTGTATTGAAAAGTGAGAGATTTGAAAATAAGGGGCAATAAAGATACAGTAGAATGACCCTTTCTAGGAATTTGGCTATGAAAGAAAGGGGATATAGGATGATATCTTAAGGGGATGTCAGGATCTGTTTAAAATTTTTTTAAGAACAGGGGAGATGGTGACATGTTTGTGTGGTTTGGGGGAGGCAGAGGGTGGAGAGAAGGAGTCAGCGAATGAAGAGAGAAAGAGACAGACAGACAGACAGACAAAGACAGAGAGAGAGTCAGAGAGAGTAAGAGAATAATCAATGAAGCAAGTTTTTAGAAGAGATCAAGTGGAAAATAGACATGATCTTGTCAAAGAGAAATATCATCTCTGTATCTGAGGCTGAAACAAAATGAAAGAGAAAGGAAGATACTAATGTGCAAGTTATTGAGAATAACAATAATAACTTAAAGATCACAAAAGATAATTCTCTATTTTCTTAGTAAAGTAGAAGCAAGCTCTTCTGTTCATAGCGAGAGGGAAGGGGGTGATGGAGAAATCTAGAGAAGAGAAGAAAAAGTATTGAGTCGTCATTGTGCAGTGTGTCATAAGGAGTCTGAAAAAAAATAAAAGGATCCCTGAGTGTTACTGAGAGACCAATTATAATTAGATAACAAATTCAAAATAAACTCTATGGGTCTTGTTCTATTACTATTTTTAATAGAAAAATAGAAATATAGAAAATGAATGTTCTCTCCCTGGAAGTACTTGGGCAGGAGGTGGAATACTAGATGTGTCCTTACCTATTGTCATAGAGTCAATACTAAGTATCAGTTCCAAGGCAGAAGAGTGGTTAGGGCTAGGCAATTAGGGTTAAGTGACTTGCCCAGGGTCATACAGCTAAAATGAACCTAAGGTCAAATTTGAACCTAAGACTTCCTATCTCCAGGCCTGAATCTATATCCACTGAGCCACTTAACTTCCTCTCTATTACTATTTTACTCTTATAAAATTTAAAAATGTCAACATGAGGAGGCATAAATAATATGTTAGAAAGGGACAGCAGTGAGTGCAGAAGAGACCAACTGGTATGGTCAGGGGACTCAATACCATGCCATCTAAGGATCAATAGAAGAGACTTAGACAGGAGAAAATTCAATGAGTCCATGGTAATTATCTCCAAATATCTGAAGTGTTATCATGTGGAAGTTTGGAAAGGTAAATTTCAGTTACACATAAAGAAAACATTTCCTTAAAAATTATAGCTCTCCAAAAGTATAAGAGGTTTTCAAGAGGGCAATGAGTTTCTCTCATGGAGGTACTTAAGCAGGGCTTGGAATATTAGATTTCTCCTTTGGACATGGGTTGTTACTCTAAATTACCTCTAAGCTTTTCAACTCTGGGCTTCTATCTTTCTATTATAACTTCGTACTTTTGGAATTGGAACTGCTATCTGTGAACAGGGCAGCAAATGCTCTTAGGCCCAGGGACTTACCCATAGAGACAATGGTTCCCCAATCTATGTATATTTGATTTCTGTTCCTTTTTGATTGTGTGAATACCAAAAGTTCCAACCATGTGCCATGTAGTCTGGGTGAAGGGCATTGAATTTGCATAACATCTTAGCTTGGATTTTAATGGAAAGGGCATTGAGTTAGCAGCATAGAGAGGGCAGCACCTTTGATGTCGATTCCCCCTTTGGAGTAAGGCTAGACCAACCACAATTGGCAGTCAACTGAGCCTGAACACAGAGCTCCCACATCTGATGGAAGATAAATGAGTGACCACATCAAGCGATGATTGGTCTGCTATAATGTTCTTTGCCTACAGTTTGGAAGGTAAGCATTGGCAGATATTACCAGTTTATTAAGAATACACTGACCTGTTGATTCCAATGCTCTATGATTCACATTCTGACAATTGGACCTAAAATAAGACCCATTAGACCCTGCATTTATTCAGTGACCCAGAGGTCCTGAAATGCTCTGGGTTTCATTGTCAGTTCCACTATGAATGATTCCTCTGATCATTCTATCTAAACTACTACCCAAATAGCAAGGAAGGAGTCTTTTGCTCTTAGATTACAATTAAGTTCAATGGACATCATCTTCAGTAAGTCACATCCATACAGAAAGAATAAAGTGTAACAAATGCAAAGCATCCCTACTATGAGATTCCAAGTCCAAAGCTTACTACCTGTATGATCTTGGGCAATTCTCAAGTCTCAAACACCCTGAGTCTCAGTTTCCTCATCTTTAAAATGAAGGGGTTGAATTAGATGACTTCTAAGGTCCATGGCAGCTCTAGATCTATGACCCTATGAGACAGAACCATAGAAACATAAATGTTAGAATTTGAAGGGGCCTTATGGATCACTTAGTTCAAACTCTTCAAAATTACAAGCTATGGGAGATAATAGCATCATTGAGTTGAAGCTGAAGGAAACCTCAGAAACCATCTAATTTAACACTTTAATTTTAAAAATAAAGAAAATGAGGCTCAGGGAGTAATGTGACTTGTCTAAGGTTTGTGGTAGAGCGGCACCCCAAACCCAAGCCTGCAAGTCTTAGGCCAGGAGTCTTGCACTTAGATAGGCCCTCCTAAAAAGATCTGCAAATTTTTCATCATCAGAAGATACTTCTTCAGACATGACACCAGCCCACAATTTCTACTGTTTACCTTAGTGTGTTTTCAAACACAAATAAAAATTGAAATCATATCTTTAATTCAACAACAAGTCATTCAAACTGTCATGGAGCAAAGTGTTTGGCATAGGAGGAGTAGAGCTAGGGACAGATTTGTACAGACAATATAGAATTATAAATTGAAAGATGGAATGATCCTTTGAAGTCATCTAACCCAAATTCCTCATTTTACATGTAGGGAAATTAAGTCCTGAAGAGCTGATAGATAATAAATGACAGAGATCAGATTTAAACCCAGGTGTTCTGGATTAAAAACCAGCCCTCTTCCAGCGAGGTACTGTCCTGCCTCAAATATTGTACTGATCATTTCTATATCCATGACACCATTTATATCTCTACCCTTATCTCCATCCCCAAGACCACCAACCTAGGCCAGGGCTTCCTCATCTCTTACCTGGACCACTGAAATAGCCTTGTAAATGACCTCACTTCCATCTGTCTCTTAATTTCTACAATCTTATATTCCATATAGTTTTGTGTTTATTCAATTATTTCAGTCATGACTCATTCTCTGTGACCTCATTTAAGGTTTTCTTAACTAACACACTGGAATGGTTTGTCATTTCCTTCTCTAGCTTATTTCACAGATGATGAAAATAAAGGGAAAAGGGTTAAGTGACTTGCCCAGAGTCACACAGCTGGTTAGTATCTAAGGTCAGATTTGAACCTGGGCAAAGGAGTCTTCCTGACTTCAGGCACAACCTACCCACCATATATAGCTCTTTTTGTATTTGTATTCTTTTTTTTCCCTTAGGAAATGCTAATCTTCTGTCTTAGGATCATGTGGATTCCCTCATTGAAGCAAAGATAGATGTATTACAAAGGGCTGAGTGGTAAAGGCTAGACATTTGGGTTTGTGACTTTCCTGGGGTCATGCAGCTAGAAAGTGTATGAGGCCAAGTTTGAACCCAGAATCTCCTGTCTCCAGGTCTGACACTCTTATTTATTGGGCTACCCAGCTGCCCCAAATTGGTATTCTCAAATCACAAGTCTCACCTTGCCTTTCCTCTTTTCAAGAAGTTTCAGTGGCTCCCTGTAGCCTGTAAAATAAAGTATGACTCCCTTTGCCTGACACTCAGAGCCCTTTAAAATTTGGCTCCAACCTCTATTTCCCTATTTCACATTACTATCCTTTGTTCATCCTATATAGTATGTTCCAATTCCAGTTCCATACTGTGCTATTGGCTGCTCCTTCTGGTCAATATGACATTCTAACCTCTATGCCTTTGATGGCTTGTTACCCCATGTCCCAAATATTCTATCTCTTTACCTCAGCCTTAGCTTAGCTTACTTTATCCTTATTTTCTTTCCAATCACAGTTCAGGCATCATCTCTCCTCCAGGTTGCTTTTTCTGTTCTCCCAGTCATTAGTCTTTAATTCCAGCAGAAATTATATATATACATATATATATATCAAATATTTTTATCTATCATATATTTTATCATGTAGATTTTTTTATTTAACATATATTATCTATTACATATATTTATTTATATATGTATATATTGTGACCCCTCAGTAGAATATAAATTTTGAGGGTAGAGACAGCTGCATGGCCCAGTAGATAGAGAATCAGACCTAGAGGTAGGAGGTGCTGGGTTCAAATGTGGCCTCAGACACTGCCTATCTATGTGACCCTGGTACAGGTTTGATTTGTTTTTAATCTTCATTGCAACATTGTATATTTTGAATATCCTGCTCAATAGAAGCACAAGCATTTGTTGAATGCCTCCCCATAAAAGGCCCTGATGCTAGGATAATTTCAAGATGGAAAATCTATGGTTCCAGTGCTCAAGTAGCTTTTAACATCAGAGAGCAAATAAGCTATTTCTGCAAGTACATGATACCATAATACTATAAAAGAGAAAGTGATCCTGGCCATAGGAAATACAAATGAAGTTCTATGAATGAATGAAGAGTAAGAGATCACTTCAATTGGAGATTTTTAAGGAAGGTTTACCTGATTTCATGGAATAAGTGGCATTTAATTTGAGCCCTAAAAATGTAAGATATTCAATAAGTTAGGAAGAAGAGACATGGCATTCCAGGTGAAGGAAATGTGTATGTCCTCTACCACCTTATGGAAAATAGGTAACCCAGTGGATAAGAATGTTGTTCAAATCTAGCCTCAAATACTTAATATCTGAGGGACCCTGAATCACATATCATATAACCTCTGTCTACCTCCATTTTCTCATCTGAAATAAAAGAACTTAATTCCAAGGATTTTTATAAAGATAAAATGAGGTAATGTGGATATAGGACATTGCAAACATTAAAGCACTAAATGTTTGCTGTTGTTGTTGTTACTGTTCTCATTATTTCTGCCCCTTACATACCTGAATTTATTTGGAGTTTGGAGTAAATCAGAATGGAAATGGAAATGAATTGACTTTTGAAATGGGTGCTAACTTGCCAGTCACTGAAAACTAAAGAAAGTACACAATGTTGATAAAATTTGTGATATGTGCTATCAAGAAATTGAAGAAAGCAGAATAAATGTTCTCCGACTCCCAATCCCTTGAGTTCATAGGATACTAAATTTCCCTGGATCCATCTGCATCCCTTTCTGACCTTTATTACATATATCAACATGGATTCTATCTCCTCCATCAAAATGACCTTTTCCTGGGGACAGCTGGGTAGCTCAATGCATTGATAGCCAGATCTAGAGAATGGAGGTCCAAGTTTCAAATCTGGCCTCAGACCTTTCCTACTGTGTGACCCTGGGCAAGTCACTTAACCTCCCATTGCATAGCCCTAACAAGTCTTCTACCTTGGAACCTACATAGCATTGATTCTAAGGCGGAAGGTAAAGGTTTAAAAAAAATGACCTTTCTTAGCTTTGCAAGATCTCAGAGATTTCCAACAATCTGTAAGCACCAGTTAGATCCTTGGAAAGAGATAATATAGTGCCAAACATCTGTCTGGGGAAAAGTTCTTTATCTGGAGTCTGTGAACTTACTTTGAAAAATATTTTGATTACCTTCTCAATATATTTGGTTTCCTCTGTAATCCTATGTATTTTTAATGCAATTAGAGACATTTAAAATGAGACCAATAAGGACTTCCAGGTAATCATGGCTGCAATCTAGATGCCACACGCTTCCTCTCCCCAGCACCGAACGAAATAGACTACATCAAAGGAGCATAAAAATCACCTTTGGAGGAACAGAAGGACTCACCAGTACTCCCCAGTACCCCACAGAGGTGAAGGTACATGGGGTTTGAACATTTCCACACTATAATAATAAGAAGGAAAAGCTTGCACAGAAACGTGAACTGAGCCACCCTTCCCCCACCCCACACCTCCCCCACCAAACCAGAGTGAGCTACCGGAGAGCTCACTGGGACAACGAGTGAGAGGGGAACATCTCTGTCTGGGGGGGCACTCCAGGGTCCTTCGGTTCTGGGGACTGCCAGGAAAAAAACGTCTCAGGGTGGTTTCACGGGAGAATCCTGCGCTGAGCACAGGGGGCCCAGGGAGCCGTACTCAGGGCGGTTGCACTGAGCATCTGGGCAGAGCTAAACACTAGGGGCAGACCACGCGCTGATTATCTGGGCGGAGTTGAACACCTGGGCTAATGATCAGGGGCCCTGCGCTCTAAGAAACCTCGGAGGCTGGGAAGAACTAGTCTGAGGCAACCTAAATTCACAGAAAACCCACCCATATCACCCAGACCCCAGACCAAAAAGGAAAGGGGAATAAAACCACCAAATGGATGGCTCACATGGCCCAAAATCAAGCCTCCAGGAAGAAAGGGAAAAAGGTGACTATTGAAAACTTTTATGGTGGAAGTACCCAAGGAAAAGAAGAGAATGAGGATGAAATCCGAAAAAAATCAGAACATGCCTCCCAAAATGGAAACTATCAACAAGCTCTGGAAGATCTCAAACTGGAACTTACCCAAAAGATGGAAACCTGGAAAGAAAAATGGGAGAAAGAGATCAGCAGTCTGACAGATAAGACTGCTCAATTGGAAAAAGAGCTGGAAGCATCCAATAGAAGGGTAGACAAAGCTGAAAAGCAAAACCAGTCCCTAACGACCAAAATTAAGCAACTCGAAGAAAGTGAGATCATAAAACAGCAAGAATCAATAAAGCAAAGCCAAAAAATTAATGAATTAGAAGAAAACATAAAATAGCACACTGAAAAGGTCACAGACTTGGAAAACAGAGGAAGAAGAGACAACCTCCGAATTATTGGTCTCCCAGAAAAACCAGAGATAAACAATAAACTCGATGTTATTCTACAAGAGATTATAAAAGAAAATTGCCCACACGTTTTGGAGCAAGGGGGCAAAATAGAAATAGAAAGGGTTCATAGAACACCCTCTATGCTAAATCCCCAAAAAACAACCCCTAGGAATGTAATTGCCAAATTCAAGAGCTTCCAAGAAAAGGAGAAAATCCTACAAGAAGCCAAGAAGAGGAGCTTCAGATATAAGGGGGCTCCCATAAGGATCACACATGACTTAGAGGCTAACACACTAAGAGACTGCAAAGCATGGAACACGATATTTAGAAAGGCAAGAGAGCTGGGTCTCCAACCAAGAATCAACTACCCAGCAAAACTGACTATATACTTCCAGGGGAAAGTATGGGCATTCAACAAAATAGAAGATCTCCAAGCATTTGCTAAGAAAAGACCAGAACTTAGTGGAAAATTTGATATCCAAGCACAGAAAGCAAGAGAAACATGAAAACATAAATATGAAAGAAAGGGAAAAGGAGATAAATCTTATCTTTTTCTTTAAGTCAAACTCTCTTCTATAAGGACTACATTTATATCAAATTATATATATTAATATGTGGGGAAAATGTTTTCTGTAACTCTCAAAAATTGTATGCATCATGAGAGTAGTTAGAAGAAACATGCATAGGGAAAGATTGGGGCATTAAGAAGATTTGGGGAAAGTGGGGGCAAAGAAAGGAAAAGGGAGGGGGGAACCATCTATAACACTAAGATTTACTTCAGGAAATAGGGGGGGACTTAATAGAATAATCTTTCCCATATAAAGATACACATGGGAAGGGGAGGGGAAGAACTCTCATATGAGAAGGAGAGGAAGAGAGCGTGAAGTGGAATTACTTAATCCTTATTCTCAGTGAAATCAAATCTGAGAGGGAAGAACATCTAGATCCAGTGGGATCCTGAATTCTATCTTAGCCAATAGGGCAAGAAAGAAAGGAAAATTAAGTAGGGGGAGGGGAGAGGGAGTATAAAAAGGGAGGGAAGGAGAGGGGGGAAGGGAAGGGAGCATAAAAAGGGAGGGGCTAGAAAGGGAAGCATATCAAGGGAGGGGACTAGGGGGACTGACCCAAAGTAAATCACTGGTTCAAAAGGAGATAGCTAAAGAAGGAAGATATCAAAATGCCAGCAAATCCACAAATGACAATCATAACTTTGAACGTGAATGGGATGAACTCACCCATAAAACGTAGACAAATAGCAGATTGGATTAGAACCCAAAACCCTACCATTTGTTGTCTTCAAGAAACACATATGAGGCAGGTTGACACTCACAAGGTTAGAATTAAAGGTTGGAGTAAGACCTTTTGGGCCTCAACTGATAGAAAGAAGGCAGGAGTTGCAATCATGATATCTGATAAAGCCAAAGCAAAAATAGACCTGATCAAAAGGGATAGGAAAGGTAAATATATTCTGTTAAAAGGGAGTATAGACAATGAGGAAATATCACTAATCAACATGTATGCACCAAATGGTATAGCATCCAAATTTTTAATAGAGAAACTAGGAGAATTGAAGGAGGAAATAGACAGTAAAACCATATTAGTGGGAGACTTGAACCAACCACTATCAAATTTAGATAAATCAAACCAAAAAATAAACAAGAAAGAGGTAAAAGAGGTGAATGAAATCTTAGAAAAATTAGAGTTAATAGGCATATGGAGAAAAATAAATAGGGACAAAAAGGAATACACCTTCTTTTCAGCACCACATGGCACATTCACAAAAATAGATCATACACTAGGTCACAGAAACATGGCACTCAAATGCAGAAAAGCAGAAATAATAAATGCAGCCTTTTCAGATCACAAGGCAATAAAAATATTGATCAGTAAGGGTACATGGAGAGCCAAATCAAAAATTAATTGGAAATTAAATAATATGATACTCCAAAATCAGTTAGTTAGAGAAGAAATCATAGAAACAATTAATAATTTCATTGAGGAAAATGACAATGGCAAGACATCCTTTCAAACCTTATGGGATGCAGCCAAGGCAGTACTTAGAGGAAAATTCATATCCCTGAGTGCATATATTAACAAATTAGGGAGGACAGAGATCAAGGAATTGGAAATGCAAATCAAAAAACTTAAGAACAAACAAATTAAAAACCTCCAGAAGAAAACCAAACTAGAGATCCTAAAAATTAAGGGAGAAATTAATAAAATCAAAAGTGACAGAACTATTGAGCTAATAAACAAGACTAGAAGTTGGTACTTTGAAAAAACAGACAAACTAGACAAAGTACTGGTCAATCTAATTTAAAAAAGGAAAGAAGAAAGACAAATAACAGCATCAAGGATGAAAAGGGCGATCTCACCTCCAATGAAGAGGAAATTAAGGCAATCATTAAAAACTACTTTGCCCAACTATATGGCAATAAATATACCAACCTAGGTGATATGGATGAATATTTACAAAAATATAAATTGCCTAGACTAACAGAAGAAGAAATAGATTTCTTAAATAATCCCATATCAGAAAAAGAAATCCAACAGGCCATCAAAGAACTTCCTAAGAAAAAATCCTCAGGGCCTGATGGATTCACCAGTGAATTCTATCAAACATTCAAAGAACAGCTAACTCCAATACTATACAAACTATTTGACATAATAAGCATAATAAGGGTCTTTCCTAAAAATAATAAACAGCATATATCTAAAACCATCAACTAATATTATCTGCAATGGGGATAAACTAAATCCATTCCCATTAAGATCAGGAGTGAAACAAGGATGCCCATTATCACCTCTACTATTTGACACTGTATTAGAAACACTAGCAGTAGCGATTAGAGAAGAAAAAGAAATTAATTGAAGGCATTAAAATAGGCAAGGAGGAGACCAAATTATAGCTCTTTGCAGATGACATGATGGTCTACTTAAAGAATCCTAGAGATTCAACCAAAAAGCTAATTGAAATAATCAACAACTTTAGCAAAGTTGCAGGATACAAAATAAACCCACATAAATCATCAGCTTTTCGATATATCTCCAACACAGCTCAGCAGCAAGAACTAGAAAGAGAAACCCCATTCAAAATTACCTTAGACAAAATAAAATACTTAGGAATCTATCTCGCGAGACAAACAGAGGAACTATATGAACACAACTACAAAACACTTTCCACACAACTAAAACTAGACTTGAACAATTGGAAGAACATTAACTGCTCATGGGTAGGACAAGCCAATATAATAAAAATGACCATCTTACCCAAACTCATCTATCTATTTAGTGCCATATCCATGGAACTTCCAAAAAAATTTTTTTACTGATTTAGAAAAAACCATAACAAAGTTCATTTGGAAGAACAAAAGATCAAGGATATCCAGGGAAATAATGAAAAATAAATACAAAGGAATGGGGCCTTGCAGTCCCAGATCTCAGACTATATTATAAAGCAGTGGTCACCAAAACAATCTGGTACTGGCTAAGAGATAGAAAGGAGGATCAGTGGAATAGACTGGGGGCAAGCGACCTCAGCAAGACAGTATATGACAAACCCAAAGATCCCAGCTTTTGGGACAAAAATCCACTATTTGATAAAAAACTGCTGGGAAAATTGGAGGACAGTGTGGGAAAGATTAGGTTTAGATCAACACCTCACACCCTACACCAAGATAAATTCAAAATGGGCGAATGACTTGAACATAAAGAAGGAAACTATAAGAAAATTAGGTGAACACAGAATAGCATACATGTCAGACCTTTGGGAAGGGAAAGACTTCAAAACCAAGCAAGACTTAGAAAGAGTTACAAAATGCAAAATAAATAATCTGGAATACCTCAAATTAAAAAGGTTTTGTACAAACAAAACCCATGTAACCAAAATCAGAAGAGTAGCAACAAATTGAGAAACAATCTTCATAAAAACCTCTGACAAAGGTTTAGTTACTCAAATTTACAAAGAACTAAATCAATTGTACAAAAAATCAAGCCATTCTCCAATTGATAAATGGGCAAGGGACATGAACAGGCAGTTCTCAGCCAAAGAAATCAAAACTATTAATAAGCACATGAAAAAGTGCTCTACATCTTTTTTAATCAGAGAGATGCAAATCAAAACAACTCTGAGGTATCACCTCACACCTAGCAGATTGGCTAACATGACAGCTATGGAAAGTAATGAACGCTGGAGGGGATGTGGCAAAGTGGGGACACTAATTCATTACTGGTGGAGTTGTAAATTGATCCAGCCATTCTGGAGGGCAATTTGGAACTATGCCCAAAGGGTGATAGAAGACCGTCTGCCCTTTGATCCAGCCATAGCACTGCTGGGTCTGTACCCCAAAGAGATAATAAGGAAAAAGACTTGTACAAGAATATTCATAGCTGCACTCTTTGTAGTGGCCAAAAATTGGAAAACGAGGAGATGCCCATCAATTGGGGAATGGCTGAACAAATTGTGGTATATGTTGGTGATGGAATACTATTGTGCTAAAAGGAATAATAAAGTAGAGGAATTCCATGGAGACTGGAACAACCTCCAGGAAGTGATGCAGAGCAAAAGGAGCAGAACCAGGAAAACATTGTACACAGAGACTGATGCACTGTGGTACAATCGAAGGTAATGGACTTCTCCATTAGTGTCAATGCAATGTCCCTGAACAATCTGCAGGGATCTAAAAAATACTCTCCACAAGCAGAGGATAAACTATGGGAGTAAAAACACCAATGAAAAGCAACTGCTTGACTACAGGGGTTGAGGGGATATGACTGAGGAGAGACTCTAAATGAAAACTCGAATGCAAATCCAACAACAGGGAAATGGGTTCGAGTCAAGAACACATGTAATAACCAGTGGAATCGTGCGTCGGCTATGGGAGAGGGAAAGGTGGTGGGAGGGGGGGCCGGGAGGAAAAGAAAATGATCTTTGTTTCCAGTGAATAATGTTTGGAAATGACCAAATAAAATAATGTTTAAAATTTAAAAAAAAATGAGACCCATAAGCTTTAACAGGCTTCCAAATGAGCCCATTATGCACACACACAAAAAGCCCTAGTTTATAGGGTTATAGATGTAGCAATAGAATTCATGGAATGTTGAAAGATGGTTAGAACATTTCTGAAGGTCAAATGGCCCCATGTTATACTTAAACTATACATCCTACATATGGAATGTAGCTTTCCATTCATTCCTCTACCATATAAAACCCAAGATATAGGCAACATGGAGGTCCAGTTTGGACCAAAAAAAAAATGTTGGTGTATCACAAATAATCCAGTACATCATGGATCTTTGGTTAAAAGTGTAGGTCCTAGATGGTGATCTAATTCAGCATTCTGTATCATAACTTTATCAAAGCTTATAACTTATTTTTATGACTAGCACCAGGGACACAGGTGATGGGTCACTGGATGAATTTTTGGCACAAGTTGGTGTCAAGATATCCCAAAGGTCAATATTCTGGTAGGGGAACCAAGGAAGAATAGAATGCCAGGAAGAATTAAAACCACTGAAAACCAAGTCATGAAGCTCATAAAAGTTCATGAGTTTTAGAAGTGAGAAGGTAGATGAAAAATCATCAAAACCCATAAGATAAAGAAATTGAGGTCCAGAGATATAAATTGACGTATTCAAGGTTTCACCAGTTGTCACTAGCAAAACTGGGATCTGAATCTGGTTTTATGAACAAAAATAGAATGAATGGCCCAAGAAAGAATGATTTGCACTGGAAGCAATTACTTTTCTCTAAATATACATCATGAGAGCCAATGAGGTATAATGGGTAGAGAGTCAGCCTCTTAGTCAAGAAAACCTAGGTTCTAATCCTGTCTTTGATATATATGGGTTGTGTCACTGTCTGCAAGTAAACTAAGTTCTCAGTGTCCCAGCTAACTATTTAAGGCTCAAAGATATCAAAGAGTTGCTAATATTCATTGGGGGCGGGGGTTCTTGTCCAGGTATTCTAAAGACCAATGAAATTACAGGTTTGGTCCAAAATATGTACATGAACATATATAAAATAAAGTGAGTAGAACCAGGATAACATCATATAATATGTGCATATCATATAAGCATTTATATTTTTCAGAAATGACATACAGCTCATCAAATGAGTTCTCAAGTGACAAACATCAAACATGTAATGATATTGCCACAAATTGGAAATCTTCCTCCACCTGCTGTGAATATCTTAAGGAGGCAGCAAGAAACAAATTGCAGTTGGAGATTTACAGGTTTACTACAGGGATGCCTCTTGCTTTTTGATTCCTATCAAGAAAGGGTGAAAAAACTGGCTCTCAGAAACTCTCTGATTAAAAAAATCTAGATTCTGAAAAGTTAACTATACACACGAAAGGATAGAAATCAATTGTTATAATTGCCTTTTATGAGTTTAGGAATTCTGATGACCCTAAATATGTGACCTAAAATTCTCACTTGATACCAGCTCAGCAGGCATTCTTCATATTTTCTTATGACATTGCTCAGTGCCACCCCTCCCCTTTTTCTCTCCTATCAGCTTTTTTCTGTATCTTTTATCTGCTGCCAAATCCACAGCAATTAACCTGCTCTCAGGAGGGCAGATTCTATTCAGAATACAGTTAATTTTATTTGTGAATATACAGTACTTTCAAAGCATTGTGATCCATACCATCTGAGGCCTTATTCCTAGCCCTAAGCCAGAGATTTTATCTCTACAATAAGGCCGATAGCTATTTGGAAAAAGGACAAATGTTCAGAGTCAGTCATAGGCCTGAAACATTATCTTTCCCTCAGTCCATAACTCTTTTCTCTAATATATGATACATGGCTTACAGCTTGCAAAAATGAAGGATGAAGGAGACACTGCTACAGATCTGCCTATTGGGTGAGAGAATCGATTTGCCAGTATTGCATGTGGGGAGACATTCTTTATTTGCATTGGAAGATTTCTTTATTTTCTCAATACCTCACAGATGTTCATAAATGAAGAAAATTGTTACTTAGGCGAAGGGAGTTCCTGTTCCAATTAATAAAGAAAGCTGCATTAAAACTAATCTTTTTAAAAAATGAAAAGGACCTGTTCCAAACTTTTTAGGACAATCAGTTCAATTCCTTTCCTTAATTATAGCCATTGGAAATTGAAATTAATAGGAGGTGAGTAAAAGGAAATGGCTGTAAGTGCCAAATTACTACAATTAGCATTTCCTCCCCCACAATACCCCCTAAAAAAAGTGATGGTACATTTTCATCTACTCAACTACTTACCACATGTAACTGTGCACATTCCATATTCTACCTTCTTGACTACTGTGTATTTTTCATCTAAACATAAAGCATAAAGACATGTTTTACAATTAAATTTTCCCTAAGTAGAGCCATAGTAGAAAAAAGAGACAAAGAAACATCTTATTATTGGTAAATATGTTTCTTAATTTTGTATGTGGTACAGGAATAAAAAATGAAACTGTTCTATTGCTAATTATACAAACAGAACCCAAGTACTAAAAAAAAAAACAAGTATTCCTATTGTGTTATAAGAAATGAATAGGAGGATAGATTCAGAAAAACATAAAAAGACTTACATGAATCAATGCAAAGTAAAGTGCACACAACCAGGAAAATGTAAACAGAACAAGGAATATTGTAACAATGATCAACTGTGAAACATAGCTACTCTGATTAAGACAATGATGCAAGACAATTCCAAGTGACCCATGATAAAAAGTGCTATCCATCTCCAGAGAAAAAACAAATAAACTGAATACAGATTGATTTTTTTTAATTTTCTTCATGTTTCTTGCTCCCTTTCTTTTTTTGGCATCATGGCTAATATGGAAATATGTTTTACATGGCTTCACATGTAAAATTGTTATTTTGCTTGCCTTCTCAATAGGTGGAAGAGTAAGAGGTAAGAAGAAAAATTGGAACAAAAATTATTTCAAACTGAATGTTAAAGATAACTTTTTTAACAAAAATAAATTGAATATTTAAGGTGAGAAACCATATACAGGGCTGTTATTCCAAAGACCATATAACTTTTTTGAAACAATGTGTTTTCTTTACCACTTAGTCCAATGTTAAACTAATATCGGGTATATGATACTAGTGATCAGAGGGAAAATCTGCCTATTTACAGTACAAGGCTCTGAGCAGTTTATTTTCCAGCCAGATGATTTATTAAAATTATAAAAACTATAGATCCCTTCTATACATTTTTAGATCTCTATGTCAATTCTAGATGTTGGTCTTGGTATCAGATGGAACAGATTCTTCTCTGTTGCATAAAAACATTTGAAGGGGCAGCTAGGTCACTCAGTGGATAAAAAATCAGGCATAGAGATGGGAGGTTCTGAGTTCAACTCATCTCAAATACTTCCTAGCTGTGGGACCCTAGGCAAATCACTTAATCTGCTATTGCCTAGCCCTTCTTATTCTTCTGCCTGGAATCAACATGCAGTATTAATACTAGGACAGAAGATAAGTGTTTAAAAAAAAGAAAAGAAAATATTTGAGTTAAGATAACAAATATTCTTTTAAAATATAAAATCAAATATTTATAGCAGGATGTCATCAAGTCCAATCCCTTCATTTTACAGACAAGAAGTCTGAGGTCCACAAAGGTTGTGACTTTCCAAAAGGTCACTCAATTTAAGTCAGTGGCAGAGACAGGATTAAAAATCAGGTCCTCTGACCAGCACTTTTCCACTATACCATGCTGACTCTGTAATTGAATATCTCTAAATTTCAAGCTCTTCTTCAGTTGAAGTTGAAGTTCGGGGGAAAAGACTGAGAGAGTAACTATGAACTTCATATCTCCAACTGGGAGTCAAATCTCAACTAATTAAAACCGAAAAAGAGGATGTATGTATTATCAGCCTACTAACATCTGTTAATAATATCATAGTACAGTTTTCCAAGACAAAAATCATCATGCTCTATTAACCAATGCCTATCAAAACTATACAAAATTTTCTCCTTTTTTGATTAATATAATAATTGAATATATTAAGGAAGGCAAGTTTCATGTATATTCTTGCTTAGACTAGAACTATTGTACTTTTACAAACTCTGAAAATATTTGTAAGAGATTTGACTATTCTTAGGGTCAATAACAAGTAGAATCATTGAATGGATCATAGATTTTTAGATCAGAAGGAATGATAAAAAGGTAAATGCAATCTTTTCCAGGTGAGGAAATGGAGGCCTAGAAAGGTAGACTGAGTTTACAAGATCACCTCGTTAGGGTGCTAAGTTGGTTTTGAATCTAGTTTTTTTTTTTTTAATTCTTAAGGTAGTACTTTTCCCACTAAAAGCAGATATTTCATTACTGAGATTATGGTGGATATTTTGCACTGCTACAGCTAGAAACAAATTAAAATTCAACCTCTGTACACAACTATCATTTCTTTATGAACCGTTTTTTACAAAAATAAATTTAAACCAATCAGCAAATATTTATTGATTTGTTACCATTTCTCCTTCATTATGCTAGAAATAGTGGTCATGTGAAAATATATGAAGTCTGTCACTCCTCCAACTTGTTACCATGAATGAAGTATGTGGGATTTTCCATTCTACATTCAAAGAAAATCTAGTTCCCAGAATGATTTTTTAAGGATGAGATTTGTATTAGTAGGAACATTTTTTCTTTCCAAAATTACTGTTCCAACATCATATAAGACCTGCCTCTCCCACAATTTAAGTAGCAAAGCAATAAGAAATTGATGGCCAGGACTCACTTTAAAAGGCATTTTCAGACATTTGATCCTTTAATACTTTCAGATACTAAGTCAATATTTTAAATCAAGAAAGTTCAATAAAGCAAAATTTGTGAATAGTTTATCTATATGCTTCTTATATAAATTATATATGTATATATATATATTTCATAGAGGGAAATCTTTATATACAAATCTTCCACCTCATAAGATAAAAGAGAATGTTTTTTTTAATAAGTGCAATTCTTATCCAAAAATGCTAGGATTCTCAAGTCAAATACCATCTAGCCTTGGGTTTGAAATGTCATCAATCAGCTTCAAAATAAGTTCTCAATAATGAAAAGTAACAGGTAAAACATTTTTTAAATCTCTGAGATATTAATCAGAATCTGCTGTAACTCATGGCCAGTTTACTTTTAAAATAAATGTGAATTCAAATTCAATGTGTAAACTCATGCTTTCTACTGGAATGTTCATTCTTCCCCTTTTTAATTATTTTTCCAAATCGAATATAAATCTCTTACAAGAGTTTTGGCAGTGGTTTCAGGAAGGGATGACAAAATAGGCTGAGGAGGAGCTTTCTTCAGTAAATGGGGGTCTTTCATTTTGGCAGAATTTTCTGGTTTAGTAGGTGTCTTGCATTTGGAAGGACCCTTAGGGTTCTTCTAATTCAATCCTTACATTTTGAACATTAGAACACTGGAGGCCTGGAAAGGGAAGATGACTTGTCAAAGGGCTGATAGAGAGAAAGTAGCAGAGTCAGGTTTTGAACCTAGCTCCTTAGACCTCAGTTTAGAATTACTAAATCACTTTTTTCTATACCTCCACAGACAAATATCTTTCTATCATTCTGTAATATCATGCTATATATGGAGCTACAAACCTCAGTTGGGTTTTTTTTTTCTGCTACTAAGGAACACTATCATCAAGGAAATAGAAAAAGGCTATTAATCAAATTCCTCCAGGTAGACAGAAAGATGGATAGATGGAGATAGATAATGGATCATCTGAAAATCATGAGATTACCACCTAGATACAAGGTAATCTCATGATCAGTCATAGACAAAGGGAAATCATTCAGCTAATAAGAGCTTTTAAAAAAGCCTGTATATAAGCTTTTGCTCAAAAGCATGTAAGCAACTTGATCAATATACCACAAGTAACATCTTGTCAAGGTTTACTGTTTAATAAGCCAGCAAAATATAACAAACTTATGTACCAGGAAATTACAATGGCTTCTTTGGATTTATTTGAGAGTCACAAGTCAAATCCCTTGTCTGGTGTTAACCTGGCACAATTGTGTGGTTTATTCAAAGAACCAAAGTGACACGTACATGTGTATACATATATATGTGAATATATACATATATGTATGAATATAAACACAGTATTCCAAAAGTCTTAGTTTTAGGTTTCAATGGCTTAAAACCACATTAAGGTAGTTAAGTGGCTCAGGAGATTGAGAGCTAGGATTAGATGGGAGGTCCTAGGTTCAAATCTGATTTCAGATACTGCTTTACTATGTGACCCTGGGCAAGTCACTCAATCTCCATTGCCTAACCCTTACCACTCTTCTGCCTTGGAACCAATATACAGTATTGATTCTAAAGCCAAAAGTAAGGGCTCAAAAAAAAAAACTACATTAAAACTTTTGTAACAACATAGAGAGATGAAGATATATATATATAAATATAAATATGGACATATGTATACCTGTATTTCTATTTCTATATGTCTGCTATTCCAAAAATATGGATTTAAAGATATAATCAAGTGAGTATATGTCTTTACACATATATTCATATCAATCAATATCCATATACCTACTTTTCCAAAAGTATGAGTACAGTTTTAAGATATTTAATATTAAATATTAATATTTAATATTAACTTTAAGTAGAACATTGCACTAAGACTTTTGGGATGCTGTGTTTAGAGTCAAACACAGATATATATATATATATATATATATATATATATATATATATATATACACACATATATATATGTATCACAATCTAGGGACCCTTACATTGCTTAGCAATGCTAAAAATCATGCTTTCTATAGGGGAGAGTGGAGTGGCAGTGTCTGGGAAGTGGTATCATAAACAAAATTCTTAAAAGTCAGGACTAAGAAAAGGTAGTACACGATAGAACTGAGGAAGCTGACTCAAAATCAAAGAAAGGGGGGGATCTTTGAGGGGATTAAGAAATATAAGGAAAATTGTCAAGTTGTGTTTCTGTCACATATTTTCCTTAGAAAAGACGGTGTCACCATTCCTGACAGTGATTTTTTTTTTCTTGTTTCTTTTCGCTGTAAGCCAAGGAGGTAAAACTGGTTCTTGCCCTTTTTTTTTCAGGGGAGATCCCAGTGGGCACCTGAGACCAGTGCGCTTGTGACGTCACAGTAATAACGTAATACCTCCAGGTCTCCTCACTTCATGCTGACAGATTCCATATAAACACACTTAGCACATACAAAAACTTCATCAACCAGCTCACCTTCATTTGGGGAAGAATTGGAGCGTGAGGACTGACGATTGACAGGCGAGAAATCCAGGAAATTAGCTTCTCGGGGAAGGCCTGGGGAGGGAAGGGAACTCGCACTTCCCCAGGCCTTCTTCCCAGGGCTGCCACCCCGCCCCTCCCCCTTTATATCCCCACCTCCCACCTAAGCGCGGGAAGTCGAACAAGGGGGCCTCAGCCTGGCTCTGAGCAAGTTCCCTCCCTCTATCTCTGCAGCCCTAGCCTGCAATTTCTGGCCTTCTTTCTACCTTCCTCACTCCCGCCCACGTCTAGCCCCAGCTGCAGCTTCTCACCGCCCTCCGAAACAACTGAAACAGGGGTCTAGGGCTCAGTACCATTATTTCCCCCCACCAGCTCTCTGCCCTCCAGCAGCAGGAGCAACGCCCCTAGCAGCAACTCCAGCCTCGCGGAGAAGCTAGAGCTGGAGTCCATGGCCCCTGACAGCCTCCAAGCCTAGAGCGCGGTATTCTCCGGAATGCGGGCTCACTGAAGACTGCTGCACCCGTGGAGCCCAGAAGGCCCCCAGTCCCCGAGGCAACCATTGAACCGTCACTGAGCTTTCACTATTGCCCGGTTACTCGGTGTTCCGGTGCAGCCCAGCAGCCCTTCTCCCTCATGCACTGGAGGTCTAGAGAGCGTGGGGGTGGCAGGAAAGAGAAAATAGAATTGACTTAGCAGAATCCTGCTCTGTCCATGGTGCTAGGGAGCTTGCCTGAGGTACAAGCCCTATTCAGGGCTTAAATTTCATTTCATTTTCCAGCCCTTGGACTCCTTTACTTTTCCTTTAAATATTTTCTTTTCTTTTTAAACCCTTATCTTCTGCCTTCGAATCAATACTATGTATTGGTATCACAGGCAGAAGAGTGGTAAGGGCTAGGCAATGGGGGTTAAGTGACTTGCCCAACGTCATATAGTTGGAAGTGTCTGAGATCATATTTGAACCCAGAACTTCCCATCTCTAGACTTGCCTCTCAATCCACTGAGTTTACCCAGCTGCCCCTTCTCATTTAGTATTTTCACATCTGAAACACCTTCAGCTCTGCTTCCCTCTATAGCTTGCATCACAGATCATAGATTTAGAACTGAAAGGGATCTTTTAATAGAAGAAGAAACTGAGTCAGTGGAGGCTAAATGACTTACTTGTCACACAGGTAGTAAGTGGGGAAATGGCTATTTGTACATAAAGGTCTTTCTATTGTGCCACGTATACTGCATAATATTTGGAAACAATATTCCAGTTGTTTTTTGACCAGCACAGCATTCTTCAAGACTGAAAAGCTCGAGTGTGTCCACAAGAAGAAAAACAGAATGGTGAGAGGAGAGAACTTGTCATGTAAAAATTGATTAAAAAGAATTGGTGATAAATAAAAGTAGAGGTAATATAAATTCAATAAACGCCCTCCCTTTCCACACCTCTTACCCAGACTTTTATAACCTTGTCCCCTCTATCTTCCAATACCCTGTGTATCATAAACCAAAAAAAGGATTAAATGGTTAACAAATAAAGAACTCCTGTCTCCCTCATATGTGCATATTTAAAAGGCATAAGAATATCTCTTGTACTAGAAGGAATTGCTTAACTTCTCTCACCTTCCCCAACATAGACACACACCTTACCAAAAAATAATTCTTTAAAGGATTCTTCAGAAGAGTTAGGAATATAAGATACTATAGACATAATCAAATTCATTTTGCTACAGATGAAGAAACAGATTTTCAGAGGTCAAAATGTCTTAAAGTAATATATATTTTAAGTAGCAGAACCTATATTCAAATCTAAGAATTACCACTACACATTGGGCGCCTTCCTCTCTCAAAACCAAATTCTGTCATCAAAGTTGCCTTTATTCTATCCAAAGTGAATCAGATCAGATGCAAATAAAAGTCAGAAGGTCCTTAGGTTGTGTTACTCCAGAGAACAAACACTAGGTAAGTGATGAAAGATAACTTATATACTCCCCTTGTATTCAATGGTTCATCTAGGGGGGTGGGGAGTGATGATCTTCAAGAAGAAGCCAGTTCTAAAATTCTGATTCTACTATGAAAACACTTTGATTCACCACAAAGAGTTGGTAAAACTATAACAAATGGAAAAAATGTTTAAATGAATTGATATTTTTTTTTCTTTTAAGTTGTCATAAATCTCTTCCTTTTGGATAGTCAAAATCTTTGGAGAGAGAGAGAGAGAGACAGAGAGGGGGGGCGGGACTGGACCTGGGAGTTAATCTTGTCCAACCCCTTCATTTTTCAGATGAGGAAACAAGCCCATGAAGCTGCTCATAGGAATTAAGTGGAAGATATGATATTTAAACCCGTCTTCCAACTTTAAATCTAGTCCTCTTTCTATTGCACCATATCATGTCCAACCATGGATTTTCCTTCTAAATTTGGAGCTTCTTCATCTTTTGTTAATGTCACAGAGCCTTTTGGCAGCCTGATAAAAATTATGAACTCCTAAGAATATTTTTAAGTGAATAAAACACAAAGGATTAAAAAAGAAAGTCAATTACTTAAAATTAGCTTTCAAAATATTTTCTAAAAATCAAAGATCCTAGAGCAACTAAGATAAATGTATGCTCTCCCCCAAATAGCAATTCTTGAAAATAGTGAAGATAGTCATCTTATTCTACCCCTTCCCACTCACTCCCTAAGATGTGGCATAATGGATAGAGCTCTGGACTTTGAGTTCAAATCCAACATTGGATAATTACTATGTAGCCCTGGGAAATTCATTTCCCCCTTGTCTGTCTCAGTTTCCTCATTTGTAAAATTATGATAATAACACATACTTTTCAGGGTTGTTGTGAGGATCAAATGAGATGTTACTTATAAATCCCTTTGCAAACATTAAAGTGTTATATATAAATGCCAGTTTTAGTAGTTCTCAAGGATGTCATATGGAAGGATTAAATTTGTTCTGTTTGTACCAACAGGACAAAATCAGGAATAATAATGGGCAAAAGTCACAGACAGGAAAATCTAGTCTTGGAATTATGAAAGACCAAGAGCTGGAATTATCAAAAGGCGATTAGACTATCTAAGAAGCAGTGGGTTTCTTCTCACTAAAGGTTTCAAATAGAGCCTAGCTTGCCACTTGTCATACAGGTTATAGAAAGCATTATGTGGCTACAGATTGGATTAGTTGACCTCAGAAGTCCCTTCTTGCTTGTAGATCATATGACTCCTGATTATTAACTGGTTAGTATTCTTCTATGAATTCATCCAAAGATGGTTCCAACTTATTTTATCTGAGTTTATGTAGTTCATGTCAACAACAAAAGCTATCAAGACAGTTCTTGTTTATTTCATGTAATTTACTTGTTAAATTTTTTTTAATTGCAGAATTTTACACTGACATCTCTTAGATTTAATCTTAATTGTTTCTAGTCATTACTTGAACTTGCTAATATTTGTTTAGATACAGAGAACCCTTTTAAAGAATATACATAAAACAAATTCCCACTTTGACCCATCCAAAAGCATGTCTTATTTTTCTTCCAGGTACCATTTAACCTATGTGTTTGGATCTGGGTAGAATACATCATCTTTCATCATTTGGAATCATGGTGGATCATTGCATTGATCAAAGTTCTTAAGCTATTTGTCTTTATTAATTATTGTTGCTTCATATATTGTTTTCCAAGTTAGGTTCACTTCGTTTCATTAGATAATGTAAATATTCCTACATTTCTCAGAAATCTTCCTTTTGGTCGTTTCTTATAACACAATGACATTCTGTCACTTTTATATACCAAAGTTTTTTCAGCGATTACCCAATTATTGTACATCTCCTTTATTTCCAGGTTTTTACTATAACAAAATGAGTTACTATAAATATTTTGTACCTATTTCTCCTTCTTTCTAATCTCTTTGAGGTATGTGATAGGTCAAAGCATCTACCTTTTTTTTTTTCAGAGACAATTGTAGGATGTTAGTAAAGCTAGAAGGGACCTTTGAGGTCATCTAATTGAGCTCTCTTATTTTGCAAAGGTTGAAAATGAGGCTAAAAAGTTTAAAGTGGAGTGCCTAAGGAAATATTAGAAAACAGGTTTTGTAACATCTGTAAAAAATGTAAAACATATTTGTATAGTATTTGTATAGTGTATAGTGATTGTAATGGAAATTTATGGGTAAAATAAAGGTTTACTGTTGAGAAACAAAAAGTTCAGGCTCTGAAAAGTATATTAGGGTTGAATTATTCCATCTTCCTTTGGTGAAGCTGGCTATTTTTCATCATTAGCATTTTAATTGTATAGCAGTTTTACTTCACAAAGGAGCTAATTCCCTCCATCAAAAGATTGCAAATAATTTAGTTGTTTACAGAATCATAAGTTAAGTACTAGGAGGAACCTTTGAAGCATTCTAGTTCAGCAGCCTTTTTTAAGGGTGAGAAAACTAAGGAAAAGTTAATTCAAATAAAATTTTTAAATAGCAAAACTGGGATCTGAACTCTGGTTCTTTGACTTTCTACTATACCAAGTTGCCTCTAAGAAAATAGCTTGTTGTTCAGTAGTTTCAGTTTTGACTTTCTCTTGATGATCACATTAGAGATTTTCTTTGCAAAGATACTTGTGTGTTTTGCCATTTCATTCTCTAATTCATTTTGCATATGAAGAAACTGAGGCATATAGGGTTAAGTGACTTGTGTGGAGTCACATAACTAGTGTCTGAGGCCAAATTTAAAAGATGTCTTCCTGTCTCCATACCCAGTGCTCTATCCACTCTACCATTGCCCCATAAGATAATAAAATAATTACTGATTATTTTCTAGAACTAGATGAAATAAATTTATTTGAAAAAACAAAAGGTCAAGAATATCAAAGGATATACTGAAAAAAAAGGGTAAGGAAGGAGGTCTGGCAATACCAGATTTCAAACTACATTAGAAACAGTAATTATCAAAACTATATGGTACTGGTTAAGAAATAGAAGAGTAGATCAGTAGAACAGTAGAAATACAACAAAGTCATAAAAAATTATAGTAACTTTGTTTTCAACAAAGGTAAAATTCTAAGTTTTTGGAATAAGAATTCACTATTTGGTAAAATATTGGAGAAAACTAGAAAGCAGTTTGGCAGAAACTAGATATGGACCAATATCTTACATCATTTTCCAAGATATGAACAATATAGACACATGAAAGCATAGAGGTAGATACTATAAACAAATTAGAAGAACAGAGAACATGTTATCTATCAGATTTGTGAATAGGAGAAGAATTTGTGGATAAACAAGACAGAGAAAGCATATTGTGAAATATAAAATGGATAATTATTAATACATTAAACTGAAAAGTTTTTTTTTTTACAAATAAAACTAATATAGCCAAGATTAGAAGAAAAGTAATAAGTTAGGGAAACTTTAATAGGCAGTTTCTTGGATGGAGGTGTCTCATACATAAAATATATGAAGAACTTTTTCCAATATAAAAGAATACGAACCATTTCCCAAATGAAAAATCATTAAGATATGAATAGACAGTTCTTGGATAAGGACATCAAAGTTACATATAACTATGTGAAATAATGCTCTAAATCATTCTTGATTAGAGAAATGCAAATCAAAACAACTCTGAGATATCTCACACCTATCAGATTGGCAAAGTGACAAATGTTGGAGAGAATGTGGACAAATAGGGTCACTGATACATTATCAGTGGAATTGTGAATTTATCCAACCATTTTGGAGAGCAATCTGGATGTATAAAATTGTATATACCTTTTGACTCAGTCAAGGAAAAAGGAAAAGAAACTATATATTCTGAAATATTTGTAGCAACACTTTTTGTAGTGGGAAAGAACTGGAAACTGAAGGGATATCCATCAATTAGAGAATGGCTGAACAAACTGTAGTATAAGGGACTCCTGAAGAAAAAGGATATCCACTGCCATAAAAGAAACAAAAGAAATACAGAATTAAAAAAAATCTTCATTTTCTTTCCTTTGTAAGTTTTTCTCTACTGCAAGCAATATGTTTCTTATATTACAATTATTATACAAATATAATATATAATATATTACATATATTACAATTATTATAATACAAGGAAACATGTATTGTATGATAATATATGTACAACCTATATCATATTATCTACCATTAGGAGGGAAGGAAGGGGGGAGGAATAAGACATATTTTTGGATATATCTAAGTGAGAATTTGTTTCTCTTGTCTAAGCATGTGTCATAATTACCTATATGTGTATCATAATTACATATATAAACAAGTCGTGCATTATATTATTATGTAACATATGATATTATATTATGTATAAAAATTATAACAAAAAAGATAATTCCTAGGGAATGATTTAAAACACAAAGAAGTTAAATTCCCTAGGGTAATTCAATTAAGCAGTATACTAGAAAGAGCTAGATGACTCAGTGCATAGAGACTCAGATCTAAGATAGAAAGTCTTAGGTTGAAATCTGGCCTCAGATACTTCCCAACTATAGCTGTGTGACCCTGGGCAAGTCCCTTAGCCCCAATTGCCTGACCCTTGCCATGACTGAGCATCAGGGCCTGGAGTCAGATTTATCTTCTTGAGTTCATATTTGACCTCAGATACTGGGCAAGTTACTTAACCTTGTTTGTCTCAGTTACCTTATCTTTAAAATGGAGAAGGAACAAAGAAAAGCTCAAATGGAGCCGCAGAGTTGGAAACAATTGCAATGACTGAACAACAATTTTCAATCTTTCATTAAATAAATATTTTAAAAGGCAAGAGACAGCATGTCATAATGGCTAGCAAATGATATTGGAGTCAAGTATACTTGAGTTAAAAGTCCTAAGCAAGTCACTAAAGAAAGAAAGAGAAATGATGAGCAGTACGATTTCAGAAAAAGATGAACGATCTACATGAATTGTTGCAAATGCTATCTGCTTCCAGAGGAAGAATTGTTGGAGTTGGATACATATCAAAGCATGTGATTTTTCACATTAGTTTATTTATGATTTTATTTAGGGGGTTGGTTTTATATGAGAATTCTCTTATAACAATGACCAATATGGAAGTATATTCTGCACAATAATACATTTATAACCAAGATCAAATTGCTTACTCTCTCTGGGAAGAAGAGGGAAGGGAGATAGGAGAAAATTTGGATCTTATAATTTTGGAAAATATAAGTTGAAAAATGTTGTTACATGTAGTTGGGAAAATAAAATATCTTTGAATTAAAATTATCATGGCTCAATTCAGATTCCCAAAATTTATAGATATTTCATTATTTCATGAACAAGGGAAGTCCTTTGTGCCAAGAACATGGATAATAGACCAGAAAAAACTCATGCCAGTAGTATTAAAAAATTGCAAAGAAATAACTAAAGTGACCACCTGCACCTTCAAATACAATATTCAAATAAATAGTTGTTATATTGTCATGGGTACAGTTGTTGAACTCAAATGTCAATTTAGAACACTTTCATATCTTGTTGAAGATATTACTTTCCTCTGACAGAAAAACTTTAGTCATACAAACTCTAATATGTTTAATTTAGCTTAGAGAAACATTTTTGACCTAATAAATTAACACGATCTAGTGGGAATCAAAATGGAAATTAAGAATCTCAAAGACAAACTACAAGACATATCTGAAATAAGATAAAAATGTCTAGCAAAGAAGCATCAAGTCAAAGAAGAATTTATTGAGTGCCTACTATGTTTAGAGCACTCAGTCAACTAGCACTTATTAATGTGCCATGTATTGTGTGAAATGCTGGAGATATAAAGGCAAAAACATGGTTCCTGCCCTCATGGAGCTTACAGTCTAATGGGAGAGACAACAGGCAAATAACTGTATAAATAAGATATATGCAGTGCAAATAGGTGGTAATTTCAGTTAGAAGGCAATGGGAAAGAGAATAAAAGAAACTTCTGTAGAAAGAATTTAGACTAAGTCTCATAGATAATAATGGAAGCCAAGAAACAAAGATTAGGAGGGAGCACATTCCTTGTATAATGGGAGTGTGACACATTCCCATGTCACTTAAAGTGGTAATACTCACATAGGAGACACCTGAGATTTTCTCCTGGGAAAGAAGATTGGATCATGTGTATATTGGCTAGGAGCAGCCTTTTTCTATTAACTGCAAAGCCAGAACAGTCTGGATCTTTAATTCTGCCTGACTAAACACTATGGAACTCAAGGCTACCAGTCGACTCTTTCACTCACAGCATGTGACACTATATGGAAAGGGAATTTAAACAGAAGGACAATTCCCCCCACTCCCACTTCCCAGCATACTTCCCTCACTCTAAGCCATGCAGCCCTGACATGACAAAGAGGTCTGATATTTTGGTCTGGTCTGCCTTTTTTTAATTCTCAGAATAAGGAGTAGAATCCTGAACCCAGGACCCTGAACCACAGGAAATCTTTGAGTCTAGGATTACAGACTAGATGTTACAATCAGCACAGCAGAAGTACTGAAAAAAGAGGGTCCTAGGATGCTTTTTCAAGTGAGTGTGGAGATAGGGATCCCCTTTAGGCTTGAATTTAAGTAAGATTAATTCTATATAAAACTAAATTAACCTGTAACCATAATTCCTTTCCCCTCCCCAGAGCCTGAGATAATAATTATTATATTCCAGATACTAGAGAAAAATTTTTAATGTTCTTGCAATGTCTTTGAAGTAAATATTATTTGGGAAAAACTAATCTGATTAGTGTATTTAGAGGCAATAAGAGCTCCTAAATCTGGGGAACACCATGGCAGAAAAGTGAGACTCCTACAACCCCTACCTCAAGGGTATTGGAGAATCCTGTGGGTTTGGGTGGGGAGGAGCAAGATATTTATATAATGGACCTGTCCCCATATAAGAGGTCAGTATATCACTGTTACATGAGCTTGGGGAACAGCCAGTTAAAATTCAAGGACTTAGGTGATGAAAAACCATAGGCCAATACCACTGGATTGTCAGGGATATAGCATGGATTATATAGCATTAGAAGACTGGAATGTAGGAAAGTTCCAGGTTGTAAAAGGCTTTAGATGACAAACAGAGCATTTTGTATTTTGATTCTGGAAGTAATAGGGAGTCATTGGCATTATACTGAGTAGGGATATGATATAGTTGGATCTGTACTCCATAAAAAAAAATAATAATAATAATTAAGCTAGCATTTATATAGTACTCTAAGGTTCAAAAAGTGTTTTTACAAATATTATCCCTTTTGATACATCAATCCTAGGAGGCAGGTGGCATTCTGAGGGAGAAATGCCTCTGGATTGACACTAGAGAACTAATCATATTTCTTTGAGTCTAGCAGTTCATCCATTCCCAAATTCACTTAACAGTGCTGTAGTCTGACACCCTTCTCCCATCTTGTCCACAAGAATGTCATTAGAGGACTGAAATCCTGGTAAAACCTGAAAATAGTGCTCCTTTAGATTAATGGTTCCCAACACTTTTATTTTTTTTTTCGTTCCATGAATCAATGAAACAGCAACAACAAAATATGTTTTGAACCCCCAGGGTACTCTAATATACTATCCATAATATTCTTTATATGTATTTATTCTTTAAGAGGGGGAAGGAAACATACATTTATTAAATTCCTACTTTGTCAGTCACTAAACGATGTACTTTACAAATATTATCTCATTTCATCATCACAAAAACCCTGGAAATAGATGCTATTATTATCCCTATATTACAGGTGAGAAAACTGAAGCAAACAAAGATTAAGTGATTTATAACAGCTAGAAAGTATCTGGGGCTACTTTTGAACTTAGTATTTCCTGACTCCAGAACCAGTGTGTTATCCACCTACAGTGGAGCTAGAGCTGGAACTGGAGTCAGAAAGACATCTTTTGAACTCAAATTTGGCCTCAGGTATTTATTAGCTGTGTGGCCCTGGGCAAGTGACTTATCTCTGTTTGACTCAGTCTCTTAATCTGTAAAATGAGCTGGGGGAGAAAATGGCAAACCACTCTAGTATCTTTGCCAAGAAAACCCCAAATGGGGATAAGTCAGATACTAAAAAATGACTTAACAACAAAAAGTTGCTTCTAGGTACTCTTTGGCAGAACCCTTAGACAATCATCATGAACCCCTTGCTTGCTGCCACAGATACACTTCTTTGCTCCAGTGTAAGGAAATCTTGACAGAGATTTGGATTTTGGGATTCAAATATTCACCATCTACCTTATCAATGTATCATGGAGTCAGTTGCTTCCTGGTCCAAGCTTCAATTCCAACCCCCACCTCTACCCCTCTGCTGTCTAGGATAGGCTCTCCATCAAAATAGAGAATAGTAGTTTTTCTTGATTGAGAACAAAGAGAAACCAAAAAGTACCAAAGAGAAATTATCAGCAAAGAAAACGTTTCTCCCTGATATGGCCAGAGAAATGAAAAAAGCATTTTAAAAAGAAGAGTTTTAGAGAAATACTCTAATCATTTTTTTTGTGTGTGTTAAGAACAAATCCTATATTGTGAATAAGTATTTTTATGAGTGTAGCACAGTTTTGAAGGACTTCTTCATTTCTGGGAATCATGAGGCTTATAATGAGGACATATCCTTTCCAAAGGGTGCAGGCACTTTGTATATTAAAGTTAGCTTGGTCACAAGAGCATGGCTTCAAGATGCAATGTGTCCTAGTGAATAGATTTCATGTCATGGAATCAGGAAGACCTGGACTGGGACCAAATCCTATTTCACAGAATCACTAAATGTGAGACTGAGCAAGTCACTTAATCTCTCTGATTGTTAAAAAAAAAGGGGGGGGTCATTAATAGCACTACTTCACACTGTGAGGATTATAGATTATAGAGAAGGAAAAAATCTTAGGGATCATTTACTCCTTCATTTTTAGCATTTAAAATTTAACTTTTTAACATGTAGATACAATTTTAATAACTGTTTTCTGACATTTTGTGTTTCATCTTCTCTTCCTCCCTCCTCTTTCTTAGTCCCTAAAATGTCAGGAAATAAAATACCAATTATACATGTTCTATCACATAATACATATTTCAATGTTCATCATGTTGTGAAAGGAGTCACATTTCACTTATACAAGAAAAGAAAAAAACTCATGAAGGAGATAAGGTGAAAAGTGGTATGCTTCAATCAGCATTTAGACTATCAATTCCCCCTGGAGTAGTGGATAACTTTTTTTTTGTCATGACTTCCTCTTTATTTTACAGATAAGGAAACTCAGGTCTAGAGAGTTTATGTGACTTGCCCAAGCATACACAGGTAGTTAGGAGAAAAGTTGAAATCTGAACCCAGGTCAATTGTCTCCAAAAATTGCCTGTATCACACTGTATCTTTCTTATAAAGGGAAGGGGAAAGGAAACAAGTATTTATTAAACACCTACTATGTATCTTCCAGACACTCTGCTAAGTGCTTAATAAATATTCTCTCCCTTGACCATTGATTATCACCTAATTAAATGAATTAAAATGTATGCTTTTTAAAACCTTACCATAAGAATGTGAGTTATCCTTAATTGGTTGGCCAGTACTCATATAAAAGAAAGGCTTTTAAAATTATTCCCTGTTTCTTTTCATAGTTAAACCTTACTCCTTCACCCCATCCCAGTTTTGTTGCCAAAACTTTTAATTCCCTGAGAGAGTAAAGTTGCTGTATGAATTTTTAATCCATCCTTTAAGTTCCAAGGCAAAAGTACATTCTTTAAAACCACCTCAGTGAAGTATAGTGGAAAGAGCAATTGATTTGGGATCCAAAGGTCTGGATTCAGATTTCAGTACTGCCCTTTAATACCTTTACAAAGAAGAACAATTCAATTGACTTTCTTGGTTCTCAGTTTCTTCACTTGAAAGATGAGGGGGTAGAGTTTTACTAAATGATCGCCATGAAGCCTTTGGGGCCTAAATCTATGATGTAATAAACTCCAACTTGCCTTTTTCTTTAGATTCTCTATGTAAAATTTCTACACAATATCCTTCCCCTTTCCTAGGCAGCTGTTGCTCCCCTTCATTTTCTAAGACCAATGATATCACCTGATGATATCTTGATTTGTGTCTGAATAAATTGGATTTAATTGAGGTAGAGTTGCACAAGGTTATCAGTTTTACTCTCTCTTCTAGTCATGGAAGTCCAGTAATAAGACAAAAGTCAGGATGATTGGTGATGGCCCAGGATGCAGTGGATGACCTTGGCATCTTTCATGTTTGACCAAGCTTTAAGGGCTCCACACTACCTACTTTAACCACCTTCTTGACCATTGGAACCAATTGTTCACACTCATCCATTCCCCCAGGGGAAAATCTTCTAATGCTTGGGATAAAAGGCCCTCTAACTCACCAATGGGTTCGAAGCTTGTTGGTTATTTTCAATCTGGTTTAGTCTCTCATCCCATAAGATTTTACCAGGGAGTGACCTCTGAGCATGCTACATACAGTTTCTTGAAGTCACAAGTGAGATTTGGTTGAAAAGTAAACACTAAAGGTGGATGAGCAGCCCTGAAAAATGATTCACACCACATAATACCCCATCCTCTCCTAGACACACAACTCTTGAACTACCTTGGGAATATTTTTTTCCTCTTTTTGAACCTAATGAAGCTAATTAGTATTTGAGGTCAGATTTTAATATTCATCTTCCTGATTCCAGGGTTGTGTTTTATCCCCTGGACCATCACCTGCTCTTTGAACAGATAGATGGAGAAACTTTCTTCTAAGTGCCACTGGTTTCTTGAGGAGTGGACTGGAAATAGTCACTAGGAGATGCCCTTGTAAATTACTGAATGGGAAGAGAAAATGTGGAATCAAGGAAGTAGGGAATGGGGAAGAGGAAGCTTATGGTTATCCTCTGTAAAATCAAGAGATCTATAATCATCTTAGTTCCTTTCCATTCAGACTTTTGATTTTACTGGTATGGAGAATTCCTTACTTAGAAACTTGCTCCATTGAGGCAACTTGATATCTGTTATTTAACTTAAGGTCTTAGAGAAGTATCTGGAACACAGAGTTTAAGAGAGTAGCCCAAAACCACACAGCTATTATATGTCAAAAGCAGGACTTGAACCTAGGTTTTCCTGACTCTGAGACCAGCCTACTATTTACTATGTGGCCACCATAATCAACTACAATCTTGTTGAATAGTAAGATTTATCTTTCTCTTCCCCTTTCTTATGTATTCTATTCACCCTCAAGCAAATTTATTCTATTCTCTTCACTCAGGGTTGTAACCTGGGGTCATTTTTTACTCTCCCTTCTCTCTCTCTCTCTCTCTCTCTCTCTCTCTCTCTCTCTCTCTCTCTCTCTCTCTCTCTCTCTCTCTCTCTCTCTCTCTCTCTCTCTCTCTCTCTCTCTCTCTCTCTCTCTCTCTCTCTCTCTCTCTCTCTCCTCTTTCCCCCATGTTCAAGGAACTGCCAGATCCTGTTTATTCTTCTTTCACAATATCACACATTTATCCTCTCCTCTAAACTCTCACAATAACCAGCCTCATTCAGCCCCTTATCTCTTCTTGTAATAACTTCCTCTCTCGACTTCCTTCTTGTGAGAAAGTGTTAAGAATATTGGCTCTGGAGTTCAATTCCTCCTTTCAAGTTCTCTTCAGATTCAAAACTCTCTTTTGATATATCACCTCTATAACCATAGTCAAATCATTTAACCCCTTATGGCCTCATTTTTCTCATTTGTAAAATAAGCAGCTTGCATTAGATGGCATCTGAGATCCTTTTCAGTTCTAAATCTAATCCTTCTCCAATTCATCCTTGTTTCAGTTAGCTTCTTAATTTACCACTTGGTTAATACTATCTCTCTACCCCAAAACTTTCAGCAGTTTGACATTGTTTACAAAAAAAAAAAAGAAATTTGTTTAAAGGGAAATCTGTATTACATGATAATATATGTACTACCTCTGTCATATTACCTACCTCCTTGATGATAGAAGAAGAATGGGAAGGAGGAAGAAAACACAAATTGAAAAATGTCAGAAAACATATATTAAAAACTGTAATGTAATTAATTAACATGTAAACTGGGAAAATTTAAAATTTTTAAAAATTTAAATTTTTTTTTAAATTTAAAATTTTTTAAATGGTCCAAGGCCCCACTTAACTGTCTATCCATCCTTTTCCCCTAATAGAGTTTTTCCCATTCTCTACCTTTCATTCAGATGACACTCTTCTTCATTTCTTGTTCCTGTTCTTGCCCTAACATCTCCTGACCTGGGGGATTTGCTTGTTCAATGATTCCCCATATGGGAGATGGATTCTGTCCCCTTCAATCTTTTTTTTTAAGTTATATTTTATTTGATCATTTCCAAGCATTATTCATTAAAGACATAGATCATTTTCTTTTCCTCCCCATTACCCCCCCCAGCCCCCATAGCCGATGTGCAAATCCACTGGGCATTACATGTTTTCTTGATTTGAACCCATTGCCATGTTGATAATATTTGCATTAGAGTGTTCATTTAGAGTCTCTCCTCTGTCATGTCCCCTCAACCGCTGTATTCAGGCAGTTGCTTTTCCTCAGTGTTTCAACTCCCATAGTTTATCCTTTGCTTATGAATAGTGTTTTTTTCTCCTAGATCCCTGCAAATTGTTTAGGGACATTACACCGCCACTAATGGAGAAGTCCATTGCGTTCAATTATACCACAGTGTATTAGTCTCTGTGTACAATGTTCTCCTGGTTCTGCTCCTCTCGCTCTGCATCACTTCCTGGAGGTTGTTCCAGTCTCCATGGAACTCCTCCACTTTATTATTCCTTTTAGCACAATAGTATTCCATCATCAACATATACCATAATTTGCTCAGCCATTCCCCAATTGATGGGCACCCCCTCGTTTTCCAGTTTTTGGCTACCACAAAGAGCGCAGCTATGAATATTTTTGTACAAGTCTTTTTGTCCATTATCTCTTTGGGGTACAGACCCAGCAGTGCTATGGCTGGGTCAAAGGGTAGATATTCTTTTGTCACCCTTTGGGCATAGTTCCAAATTGCCCTCCAGAATGGTTGGATCAGTTCACAACTCCACCAGCAATGAATTAGTGTCCCTATTTTGCCACATCCCCTCCAGCATTCATTACTTTCCTTTGCTGTCATGTGAGCCAATCTGCTAGGTGTGAGGTGATACCTCAGAGTTGTTTTGATTTGCATCTCTCTGATTATAAGAGATTTAGAACACTTCTTCATGTGCTTATTAATAGTTTTGATTTCTTTATCTGAGAACTGCCTATCCATTTCCCTTGCCCATTTATCAATTGGAGAATGGCTTGATTTTTTCTACAATTGATTTAGCTCTTTATAAATATGGGTAATTAAACCTTTGTCAGAGGTTTCTATGAAAATTTTTTCCCAATTTGTTGTTTTCCTTCTGATTTTAGTTACATTGGTTTTGTTTATACAAAAGCTTTTTAGTTTAATGTAGTCAAAATTATTTATTTTACATTTTGTGATTCTTTCTATATCTTGCTTGGTTTTAAAGCCTTTCCCCTCCCAAAGGTCTGACATGTATACTATTCTGTGTTTACCCAATTTACTTATGGTTTCCTTCTTTATGTTTAAGTCACCCACCCATTTTGAATTTATCTTGGTGTAGGGTGTGAGGTGTTGATCTATTCCTAGTCTCTCCCACACTGTCTTCCAATTTTCCCAGCAGTTTTTATCGAATAGTGGATTTTTGTCCCAAAAGCTGGGATCTTTGGGTTTATCGTATACTGTCTTGCTGAGGTCTCTTTCCCCCAGTCTATTCCACTGATCTTCCTTTCTGTTTCTTAGCCAGTACCAAATTGTTTTGATGACTGCTGCTTTGTAATATAGTTTAATGTCAGGGACTGCAAGGCCCCCATCATATATGTTTTTTTTTTCATTATTTCCCTGGATATCCTTGATCTTTTGTTCTTCCAAATGAACTTTGTTATGGTTTTTTTTCAAATCAGTGAAGAAGTATTTTGGGAGTTCAATGGGTCCATGGCACTAAATAGATAAATAAGTTTGGGTAGGATGGTCATTTTTATTATATTGGCTCGTCCTATCCATGAGCAGTTAATGTTTTTCCAATTGCTCAAGTCTAGTTTTAGTTGTGTGGAGAGTGTTTTGTAGTTGTGTTCATATAGTTCCTGTGTTTGTCTTGGAAGATAGATTCCTAGGTATTTTATTTTGTCTAAGGTGATTTTGAATGGGATTTCTCTTTTTAGTTCTTGCTGCTGAGCTGTGTTGGAGATATATAGAAAAGCTGATGATTTATGTGGGTTTATTTTGTATCCTGCAACTTTGCTAAAGTTGTTGATTATTTCAATTAGCTTTTTGGTTGAATCTCTAGGATTCTTTAAGTAGACCATCATGTCATCTGCAAAGAGCGATAACTTGGTCTCCTCCTTGCCTATTTTGATGCCTTCAATTTCTTTTTCTTCTCTAATTGCTACTGCTAGTGTTTCTAGTACAATGTCAAATAGTAGAGGTGATAATGGGCATCCTTGTTTCACTCCTGATCTTATTGGGAATGCATCTAGTTTATCCCCATTGCAGATGATATTAGCTGATGGTTTTAGATATATACTGTTTATTATTTTTAGGAATGACCCTTCTATTCCTATGCTTTCTAGTGTTTTTAATAGGAATGGGTGTTGTATTTTATCAAATGCTTTTTCTGCGTCTATTGAGATAATCATGTGGTTCTTGCTGGTTTGCTTGTTGATGTGGTCAATTATGTGGATGGTTTTCCTAATGTTGAACCAGCCCTGCATCCCTGGTATAAATCCTACTTGATCATGGTGAATGATCCTTCTGATCACTTGCTGGAGTCTTTTTGCTAGTATCCTATTTAAGATTTTTGCATCTATATTCATTAGGGAGATTGGTCTATAGTTTTCTTTCTCTGTTTTTGACCTGCCTGGTTTTGGAATCAGTACCATGTTTGTGTCGTAAAAGGAGTTTGGTAGAACTCCCTCTTTGCTTATTATGTCAAATAGTTTGTATAGTATTGGGATTAACTGTTCTCTGAATGTTTGATAGAATTCACTGGTGAATCCATCAGGCCCTGGGGATTTTTTCTTAGGAAGTTCTTTGATGGCTTGGTGGATTTCATTTTCTGATATGGGATTATTTAAGAATTCTATTTCCTCTTCTGTTAGTCTAGGCAGTTTGTATTTTTGTATATATTCATCCATTTCTCCTAAATTGGTGTATTTATTGCCATATAATTGGGCAAAGTAATTTCTAATGATTGCCTTAATTTCCTCTTCATCAGAGGTGCTGTCCCCCTTTTCATCTTTAATGCTGTTAATTTGCTTTTCTTCCTTCCTTTTTTTAATTAGATTGACCAATACTTTGTCTATTTTGTTTGTTTTTTCAAAGTACCAGCTTCTTGTCTTATTTATTAAATCAATAGTTCTATCACTTTTGATTTTATTAATTTCTCCCTTAATTTTTAGGACCCTTCAATCTTTTGAAGTCTCTTCCATACTTCAAGGTCTCAAGATAAAACCTCCTTTATGAAGTCTTCCTTTATTTCCCCACTCCTAGAGGTGAAATGATCCCTCATTCCTCATAATTTTCATAACATATTTCCTAGCTTTCTCATAGGATCACAAATCGAGAGCTAGAGATAATTTCAGAAGCCATTCAATCCACTCCTTTCATTTTGTGTATAAATAAACTGAGGTCTAGGGAAGATAAATGACTTATTCAAAGTCTAAAAGATAGAAAGCATCAGAGGAAAGATTTGAACTTATATTCTCATGTCCCAGAGCCTGTGCTTTTTTTCTTATACATTTCCTTTTTTGCTTATCACAATCTGTCTTGAACTTGTTGTACTCTTCCACATATCATAGTTATTTGTATATTGTCATCTTCCACTTCTTGTATCCTATCATTGTATCCTTAGTGCCTTGCAAATAATAAACATTTAATAGATATTTGTTAATGAATTAATGCCCAGCATCCAACAGAAGGCTAAATTCTGTGGTTCTGGACTAAGACTGTAGGTTAGTCTTATTCATATCCAATATAAAAATGGTTAGTAAAGTTATTTGGAGTTCTAGTTCAGGTTCGTTTTCCTGAGAAAACTATTTCCTTTAAGTATGAGTACTTGGAGGACCAAATAAATTAATGGACTTAGGTATGGGTTGTTATTGGTTTGCTTTAGAAGGGAAATAAACTCAAAGAGTAGCCTTAGCACTAAAATATTCTCCCAGGGATTATTCACATCAGAGATGAGTCAACTTCCCAAAGGCTTTTCCTTTTAATACTCATTTCTAGAGCCTGACCACAACCAGATTATATATGGAGCCAATCCCAGCAGCTTCATTTCACACTTATTTCTTGAGAGACTTTGCTCTCATTGATCCCCAAACCTTCTTACCAAAAGAGAAAAACTACATGATGACAAATTAAGGATATTTTTCTAAACGTTGAACATTTTAAAAGCAATATGGCATTGTGAATAGAGTGCCAGATAATAGCTCCATCCTCCACTCACCTGACAAAGTTATCTTCCTAAAGCCCATTTACTATGCCTCACCCTTTCCTTTCCTCTGCCCCATCCCCTATTCGATAAACTCCAGTGATATATTATAATCTCCAGGATCAAAAAGAAAGTCCTTGACTTAGTTTTTAAAACATTTACTATCTGGTTCCTATGTTTCCAATCTTCGTACACTTCATTGCTTTCTGCAGTTTCTACATTCCAGCAGTACTCATGTTCTCACAGTTTCTTGTATATGAAACTTCATCTCCAGACTCTATACTTTTTCATTGACTATTACCGACCTCGAGAAAGTTCTCCCTTCTCACCTCTACCTCCTGACATGTTTTTCAACTCAGAAATTATCTAATCTGGCCCCTTTGTTTTACAAAGAGAATATTAAGATATAAGTGTTAAATAATTTGTCCAAAGTCACACAGGAAGAGTTGGTATTTGAACCCAGATACACCAGTTTTCAAGTCAGAGCACCACATTGCCTCTCATCAAGAGCATATAATTATTTTTCAATAAATTTAAAAATGGAAAAGACCTCCTATTGTAAGAGACAAAACTTCTTCCTTACTCTCTCCTTCCCTTCCTCCTTCCCTCCTTTAATCAGCCCCCCAAGGAGAAAAGTTTTGTTTCCACTCTAAGGGAAATACAGTTCCAGTGAAATATGCCAATCAGCCACCTACCAACTCCTGAGCAATATCTCTCCATGTGCAGTAACTCACAAGTATCCATAGGAGGTCCAGCTCAAGGGAAAAGATGCTTTAATCCTCATGTGGAAAAGAACCAATGATAGTGTAAAAGATATATAAAACTTTCTTAATATTATGCATGTGGACTTAGTAGCATTAGTAATGACCAATGACAAGACCATATACTACACTTTGCTTGTCCTGGTTCTTTCATCTAGTACCAAATGAACTTTAAATATATTTTTATATTTAAATATATCCCTTCCACTAAAAAGAAAAGGGTTCTCTGAAAAGAACTTTGACATCTTAAAAGGCCTTAAAAATTGGGCTAAAACCTTCATGATATTACTATAGCTTTGTCTATAGTGGCAAAGAGTGGTAGAAAAAAGTTTTTGTCCAGATAATTCCAAATTTCCCCTACTTCATTCCCTAAAAGTCACTTTTGTCCAAACAAGAAATTGAAGCAGTTTTTCTGACTTGGATAAGTACTTCAGTTCTTTGGCCATTTTCAATTTTGGGTCATTTCATTTGGTCATTTCAATTCTTTGGTAATTTAACCTAAATCTAAAATAAAGCCCAACATTTATATAGTGCTGACTAAATACTTTCTTCTTAACAACCATGTGTGAAAGTGTTGCAATTATTCCTATCCTTAACACAGAGTTGGTTCAACTGAGGCTGAGAAAAGGTTCATAGGATCATAGCTGGAAAGGACTTTGGAAGTCATGTAGAGCCTGTTCTTTTTACAGAAAAGAAATCTGAGGCCCAGAAATCTCCAATTACTTGTCCATAGTCACACAAATGGTAAGGGACAAGGCAGAGAATTAAGTTTAGGGCTTCTGCTTCCAAATCCAACATGCTGACAATTCTTCCATGGCACAATAAGCAATTTAGATAACTTACCCATGACTGCACAGCAAGTGAGAGTCAGAGGAAGAATATTAACCCTATTCTCTGAACTATAGGTATAACTACATTACACTGTGTCTCCTGTCATACCCTTAAAAGAATTATTCAGCCCAAGAACCTAGGTAATCCCACTCCCAGTAAAGATCTTTTCAGTCTGAACTGTCATTTGGCCATCTCCAATGACCAAAATAACTAAAAGATGACCAAATTCCCACTCTTCTTTGTTAGTATGTAAAGCACATCTGTTTTGTAGTTTTTTAAGAGGGCTTACAGAATTTGTAACTTATCAAGGGTCTTGGGCAAATGCATGAATTTAAATTCATACAGAACATGTTTAACAGGATTATTAAATCAATGAATATAAAATATTTTTATAAATGTTTTAAAAGGCATTCATAATTAGGAATAGCTACTGCTACTAATGGGAATAGAGCCAAGCATTGTAATATCTTTGCATTTAGTAGCTTCCACTGGACCTAATGGAAAAGGAATGCCAAACCACTTCAGTATCCTTGCCAAGAAAATCCCATGGATAGCTATGGCCCTTAGGGTCATGAAGAGTTTGACATGATTAAACAATAACAAATTATAGCAGGAACTCATAGGATCATAGACCAAGAGGTATAAGGGCTCTCAGAGTCAATATAATCCAATCTTCTCATTTTACAACTGAAGAAACAAAGGCCAAGAAAAGGAGAATGGTTTGCCCAAGGTTATCACATAGGTAGTATGAGACAGATATCTATAAATATATATGAGAATCATGAAATATTATAGTCTGTGAAGAATTGGAATTGAATATCAGAGAGAATGGAGAGGCATATGGAAAGCTTAAGCAAGCTATAATCAAATCAATCTAATCAATGAGTAATTACAAAGAAAAAACATGGAAAAGGAAATTATCAAAGAAACATAAGAACAATGAAGCAGTGAGGTGGTGTGGTAGCTAGAGAGCTACCTAAGCTTATTACTAGTTCTGTGACCCTAGGCAAGTGATTAAGCTACTATATGCCTCAGTTTACTCTTCTGTAAAATGGGGATTACAATAGCACTTAACTCACAAAGTTGTTGTCCAAATCAAATAAGATCATATTTGTAAAAGAGCCTTGCAAATCTTCAAGCACTTTGCTACTTATTATTTTTATTAGATTAGTCATGTGATAAGTGCCAGGGAAAACTACTGGATACCCTAGGTGCTCCACTGGTATCTTCACACTGTCAAGAAAAAGTGAGGTTTTCCCCCAGTAGGTGAGTGAACCCCTTAAAGAGGACATGGTGCAAAATATCAGAAAACAATTATTGAAAAATCTATCAAAATATAACCTGGAAAAAATTTTGAATTTTTTTAAAAAAGAGGGCATGAACAAGAGTGGGTACAGGACAGGTAGTCATGAATGGGCAGTGATCAGTATGATTAGAGAGACATTCCTCATAAAGGAAATCATAGGTCGATTACAATAGAGAAAAATTTGAGACTATGAGAGATACGTAATACCCAAAGCCATTGTTGTGTAATGGAACCTATGCAACCATTGGCAGGATTCTGCCTGAAAATATTATCATGGTTCATAGTTTTCTGATGAGCTTCCAACTGGAAGAAAGAATTCATCTTTGTGGAAAATCTAAAATCAACAAAAGGCTTTTTATGGTATAGTGCTCAAGTTGAGAGAGTCTTTCAAGAGTCAGTGAAACTCTCTCAATAAAATATATTCTCCTGAAAGTTCCCTAAGTGAAAACTGCTGGGAAGAGATCAGGGCACATCTAGAGAGTGGAGAAAGGCAGCATTAAAAAAGATCATTTTTCCTCACTTCTCTCCTTTGCATAGATAATACCTAACTTTCCCCCCACTGACTAGGCATTGTTGCCATGGTGATGATTTAAGCATTCTCCTAGATCAATATTAGAGCAATAAAAGGTATCTCAGGTATTCCATCCAGTCTGTGAACCTACGCCAAGCCTTCACTCTACACTCATTCAACTGTGGAATGAAAGGTTTCAACACACATTCCCACCCCCATACTGCACAGATCTATGATATGAAAAATCAATCAGTTGAAGCTATGCATTCAGGATTATACTTCCTAGGAGTAAAGGATAAGGGAGCCTTGAGGGAAAGTTCAACTTCACAATCTGGATGGCACTGCCAGCAAGAAGAAAAAAATCTTGATGGGTTCTCTCTAAAAAATGCCCCACTGGGTGGCTCAGTGGATTGAGAGTTAGGCCTAGAGATGAGAGGTCCTGGGTTCAAATCTGGCCTCAGACACTTCCCAGCTGTGTGACTCTGGGCAAGTCACTTAGCCCCCATTGCCTAGCCCTTACCACTTTTCTGCCTTGGAACCAATACACAGTATTGATTCCAAGACAGAAGGTAAGAGTTTTAATTAGTTTAATTAAAAATGCCCCAGCCTCTATATTGCCTTGGTAGATTTTAAAGTTGCCCCTATAAAAAATTATATGCCTAAATATTCCTTTCTGTCATCCTCTTACCATCTCTGGCCACACTATTAGACATCTTTGTCTAACTACACAAAAGTTATTATAAAGTGCTTATCTAAATCTAACAAGTGAAAGCTACCAAAAAGATTAGAAGAGTACACAAAGACTGTTCATACTGCAAATTATCTGGTTATGGACTTGGAGTTCAGAACTGAGACCTGAGGGTAGAAAAAAAGAAATTATGTGCCTGAATTCTTCCTTTCAACCTCAGATGTAAGGTGAGTGTACAAAAGCAGTATCAGAGCATCGAGATGTGTACCTTTATTCTGACAGAGAACAAGATCTTCAAATAGTATGGCATGGGAATCTTCAAAATAATTCAATCTTCTCTTTCAGTCAGTTCAGACTGGCCTCCCACTGAGTTCAAAGAACTGAGCTAGACACTAAGAAAGATACATGGAATAAATATACAGAATAAGACACTATATCTATATCTCCCTATATACAGAATAAATATATAATATACAGAATACAAATATATAGAATAAGACATGAACAATATGGGTTTTTCTTGACTACATTTATTTATTAAAATAATTTTCCTGTTTACTTTTTTCTTCTGTTTTTGCAAGTTAGAATGAGCCGGAGAGGAAGAGAATAGCAATATTTATCAATTGAAAAAATAAAGATACACATAATATGGTCCCTGAAACAAAGCACAATGGATTGGGAGGATGGTCCAAAAGCTAAGATCTGGATTCAAGTCCCTTCTGCTGTCTCATTAGCTATATGGTCTTGGGTAAGTAAATTAACCTCAGTGAGCTAGGTACTTCTTTAATACTCTAAGTTCCAAGAAAGGTGCCAACCCACATTTATTGAGTTAATATCCTCATCTGAGAGTCCTTCCTATCAATGAATTCACGGATTCATTCCCTATACCTGCCATCAAGGAAGTTATAATTTAATAAGGTGTAAAGAAAAAGACAGCATGATATAGTGGATCATTGAAAGCAGGCCTGAGAATCAAGAAGTCCTTGATTTAAGTCCTGCCTCTGATTGATGTTATGTGCTCATAGGACCCTAGACAACTGCGTTTAGAGTAGGTGATGACCTGTCTTGGTAAACAGTATGTATTTATTGGGAATCCCTTATACTAAAGGAATCACAGGTCTTGTCTCTGTCCCCACCACCATCACTACCACCCAAAAAAGGGACATGTAAACAGCAATTAGCATGTGGAAACTGCCATGAATTTGCTATAGGACTTTATTATAGGAGGTCTGTCCCAAGTAATGTGATGAGTGAAAGTTTCCATGGAAGAAAGGGCATATGAGTTGGACCTTACATGATGGTTGGACTTCAGTGGATAGAGATGAGTGGATGGCATCCCGGACAGATAGAACAGCTGAAGAAAAAGGAGAAGTCATAGAACTTCTATAAGCCTCATTTCTTCTGCAAAATTAGATAATAATTGTAATATCTGTGTCATAAAATGGTATTTAGGCTCAGAAAAAAATAATGAAAATAATGAGTTCTTTGTAAATCTCAAATGGCAGTGCAAGTATTATCTTCAGGTGCCATTTTTATGATACAAGATGATTTTCCCTTGGCACTGTTTTGAGGCATAAAAATCTCAGAGAATCAAAAAATCTCACAGTTGAAAGGGATCTCAAAGACCATATAGTCCAATTTGTTCCAAAATAAGAATCCTCACTAAAGCAAACCGAATAAATCTTCATCTTCTATTACTTGAAGACCTTCAACAAGCAGTAGTCCACACCTTCCCTTCCTGAGGCATCCCAGTTCACCTGTGGATAAGCCAATTTTTTTCCTTTAAATTAAGCCTGAACTTCACCTTATTCAATTACACCCATTGGTATTCGTGATCTCAAACAATTTCATTCTCAATCTTACATCATAGGTTTTACAGTCCTGGCTGCCCCATAAACATAGTATATGGGATTAAGTCCTCTGCAGAATGTTCTGATTGCTAGTTCGGCTAACTTTAACCAAGTTATCTGGACCCCAGGCAAGTCATTTCCTCTACCCAGGCTTCTCTTTCTTTCTTCATCTATAAAATGGTGATTTGGGATTAGATCATCTCTAAAACCTTTTCTCATTCTAAACTGCTATAATTCTAAATAAGGAAGAATAAAAATCACAGAATATTAGGAGTGAGAGGTACCATATAGATTAACTAGGCCAAACAACCTTAGTTTACAGATAATTAAATGGATTTCTGGAGACATTTTATAAAAAACTTGGCCCAAAGACATAACTAGTAAGTGACAAAACCAGATCTAAGACCCAGGTTTTCTGATACTAAGTTCAATGATCTTTTCATTGCACCATAGGGAAATATAAGCAGCAGCTAAAATAGCCAAGGGGAGACAAATGCCCAAGAAAAGCTGCTCTGTGATTGATAGACTCACTAACCAGAAGAAAGGGATACTATCATTGGCTAGAATAGCTGTCAACACCAACCTCTCATGAGCTCCTAAGCAGAGAAAAAAAGGAAACAGCAATACATAAATTTGACTGAATCAACCTGCTCCTAAAAATCTGCAGTGACTATCTATTATCTCTAGGATAAAATACTAAGCTCTCAACCTGGTATTTAAGACCCTCTACAATCTGGCTCCTACCAGAAGAGATAAAGAAAAGAGCCTCTTAATTCTTCCTTGATCTTTCATTTAGTTTGTATATTCATTATCCATTCAGCCCAGGCTATAGTAGCCACCCATAGAGAGAATTGTTAGTAAATAAATCCAGTAGGTTAAATAAAATAAATTTCAATCCAGAGTTCCTTAGTCATATATGTTATATGAATAATATAGATCCAGGCTCTAATACTAAAAGGACTTTTAGATACTATGGAGCCCAATCCCCTGATTTTAGATTATCCCAGGCTTGTGTAGACATCTTTTAAAGACCTTTTCAATTACCTCCATGTTTAGTGAAAGAAGTTCTTCTGTCATGGGTTCAGGTCATGGCACATGAATCCCATGTGAAATGGGTTCTTCATCTCCTTGATGAATAGGAACAAAAGGACAAAAATAAAACACAACTGGCTCATTCTGTGCAGTTTTAAAAATTATTTGTTCCAGTTATGAAGTCAATCAAAAGAAATTACACCTATTCATGTGATACAAAATGCAGAGATCTCCATGTTAGAATGCTCCAAAGGCCCCTCAGGGAACCACCATGTTTGGTAGTCTGGGTAGACAAGCCCAGGTTGAATAAAGATAAGGAAAGTGAAGCCTAAGAAAGTTAAGGGAATTGCCTGACTTCCTACTTTGATAGGATCTAGAACTAGAATAGACCTTAAAAGTCATTTGTTCAGTTCCTTCCTTCCCCAACCTTTTTTGTTTTTTTTTCTTTTAATTTTATTTTTATTTTCATGCAAAACACACTTCCATGTTGGTCACTGTTGTAAGAGCAAACTCATATATAACCAACCCCCCAAAACAAAGCCATAAATACACTGATGTGAAAGATGACTCCAATAGTTCTTTCTCTGCAGGTGGATACTGATCAAGTCTTTCAGGATTGCCCCAGTTCACTGCATTGCTGAGAGTAGCCAAGTTTTTACAAATAATCATTGTCCAATATTGCTGTTATTGTGTGTAATGCTCTCCCAGTTCTGCTTATTTCACCCTGTATCAGTTCCTATAGATCTTTCCAGCTTTTTTCTGACATCATCTTGTTTATCAACATCCCAACCTTTTTAAGATGAGGAAAGAGATGCAGGGTTATTATGTAACTTATCCAAGGTCACTCACATAACAAATATCAGAATCTGATTCAAATTGAAGTCCTGTGACTCCAAGTCCAACACTTTTTTTTAACCTTATTGCTTCCATTATTCATTCTTCTTCGTTTAACTCCACAGAGAATATTTGCCATTTGAAAAATGTTTCCCCCTTCAAAAAAGTTTTGTTATTGACAATCAAAAAATGATCAGTGTTTGCCAAGTGATTATTTAAGATGTCCCATTTCCTCAGAATCCATGTGTATTTAGAGAATTAGAATCTTCCTTGGCCCCCCTCAGCACTGGTCTCAATTCATCATCTTGTATTATTATTTTTATTATCAAATCTTTACCTTCCATCTTAGAATCAATACTTCATATTGATTCCAAGACAAAAGAGCAGTAACGACTAGGTAATTATGGTTAAGTGACTTGCCCAGGGTCACAGAGCTAGGAAGTATGTGAGGCCTGATTTGCTCCTAGGACCTATTCTCTCCATGTCTGACTCTGAATCCATGGAGTTACCATTGGCCCACTATCATCCTTGTATTATTCTTCCATTGTAAATTTAATTGAGGCTGTCTCACTGAGGTACCGAATAAGAATTTGCCTTTTAAAAATACATGAAGAGTTTCCATATAAACCAACTTTCAGTTGGATGGTTGCTACAGCAATTCCAGCCACTTTATTAAAAAATGTCCAAGCAATGGCCTTGAAAATGATACATCCTCACTGAAACAGCATGTGACATGCAGTTTACAGTGTTTACAGTCAATTCCTGATTAGCAAAAGCACTGTGGCCCTGTGCCACAGGCAAGGATCATTGAAAACTCACTATACTTTTAATGCATCTAAATTCCTCAGATCCCTTTTTGAGCTGGAAGGGGAATGTATTGGGGAAAAGAAGTCAATGTATGGGCAGGCAGAGGATTTGTGTTCAAATGCTGTTTCTCCCATTTACTAGCTATATGACTCTACACAAGTCTTTCCTTTTCCTGAGATTTCCTGTGTTTGTCTATAATAGGAAGATAAAATTTGTTGTATCTACCTTGTAAGGTAATAAGGAGAAAAGTACTTAAAGCACTTCTAAAACCTTAAAGCAGTACATAAACTCAGATTTAGCTTTTTTAAAAAAGTTTCTATCCAAATCCTTTTCTTAGCCATAGAGGTTTTCTCCATTGCCTTTTGTTACACATACTTAATCTGGTACAATCTAGGAAAAAAATGATTGGTTTGGCATCTAAAGTGCCTTATACAAGAATATTCATAGCTGCGCTCTTTGTGGTGGCAAAAAATTGGAAAATGAGGGGATGCCCTTCAATTGGGGAATGGCTGAACACATTGTGGTATCTGTTGGTGATGGAATACTATTGTGCTAAAAGGAATAATAAAGTAGAGGAATTCCATGGAGACTGGAACCACCTCCAGGAAGTGATGCAGAGCTGAAGGAGCAGAACCAGGAGAACATTGTACACAGAGACTGATCCACTGGGGTACAATAGAATGTAATGGACTTCTCCATTAGTGGCAATGCAGCGATCCTGAACAACTTGGAGGAATCTATAAGAAAAAACATTATCCACATTCAGCGGAAACACTGTGTGAGTAAAAATACCAAAGAAAAATGACTGCTTGACTATATGGGTCCAGGGGATATGGCTGGAGATGAAGAATCTAAATGAACATCCTAAGGCAAATGCCAACAACATGGAAATAGGTTCTGATCAAGGACACATATAATACCCAATGAAATTGTGCGTCACCTGTGGGAAGGGTGGGGGGAGGGGAGAGAGGGAAATAATGTGATTCTTGTAACCAAGGAATAATGTTCTAAATTGACTAAATAAATTATTTTTTAAAAATGTAGAGAGAAAAAAAACAAAGTGCCTTATACAATTCTATGAACTCAGAATAAGAAGGCAAAAAACCTGGGTTTGAGTTCTGGTTCCACCTTTTTAGATTTATGTCCCTTAGCAAGTCATCCAACTACTCTGCAATTTAGTTAACTCATCTACAAAATGGGAATAATAATGCTTGCCCATTTTATCTCACAGGGTAGCTATGAGGATAAAAAATAGGATAATGAGTGTAAAAGTATTTTGACAATTCCAAAGAGCTATGCATATTTTAAGACTTTCAAATCAACAAGCTTTTATTATCTATGTTATGTGCCAGGACTATATTAGTCCCTAGAAAAGGAAAAATAAAAATCCATCTCTGTCCTCTACTACAGGAATACAGTGTTTATTAGTAAATTATTAGTAAATATAAGAAATTAGTATTAGTAAATACAAGAAAAAAGTAAATACAGATAAATGAGTCCATGGAGATGGAAATGCAATGGGCGTTTCAGTAAAGATTTCCTCAGTTAAGCCATGATTCAACCTTGGAATTCTAAGAGGCAGAGTGAAAAAAAAGATACATTTTAAGCATAAGAGCCAGCTTCTGATTAAGCCTTAGACGACAGAACTTGAACAACAAGTTTGGAAAACCATAAATGTTCTGGACAAGGCATTTAGTCTGTGGCTTCTCTTTTATGGGTGTCTCAGCAGCATCCCTAGGTCAGCTAAAGAAATTGTCTGCATTGGAAACCAAAGTCAGACAGGATTTAGATTCATGGCTACCTAAGGAACTTATGCCTAATGGGAGCTTCTGAAATACTTCACAAGTGGAAAACAAACAAACAAACAAACAAACAAACCAGGTCTTCTAGCAACAAGGAGTTGTGAGTTACCCCTTTGTCACATGTGATCTATTTCCCCACATTCTCTATATACTTATAGAAAAGTGTGTCACAGACATGTAGGGGAATATTTTGAACCAACTGTTCTTTGTGTCTGACTTTAATAAATGCTCCTTTCTAGAAACTACTGCTTTTATTGTTGTTTGGTTGTTTTTAGTCATATCTGACTCCCTGACTCCCTTTTTTGGGTTTTCTTAGTAAAGATACTAGGATGATTTGCTATTTCCTTCCCCAGCTCATTTTCAGGTGAAGAAACTGAAACAAACAAGGTTACATGACTTGCCCAGGGTCACACAGTTAATAAGTGTCTGAGGCCAGATTTGGTTCTTCCTTGCTCCAGCTGGACACTCTATTCACTATACCACCTAGTTGCTACTTCAGACTGGCTGGCTAAAATGATTCTCAACGTTAGTGGGGAAACAAATACACTACTAGAGTAAGCTCAAGTTGTTGGTATTAGAGAACTCATTTAAATTTTCGGTGGTACTCTAAATCCCAAGGTTGTAGTCCCCTACTCTGAGCCCCACGATTTGTTTGTAAGAATGGGAGTTGGAATGACAACCCTCCAGAACTTCCATGGGCAAATTACAATAAGAGATTAAATGGGATACAATTACAAAAGGAAATGAGTGCCCATGCCCCTTCACCTCTATAATCATCACCAAAAACACTAGGTCAGAATTATGACCCATAGGCAGTATGAAGACCACCAAGCCTCAGAAAACATCACTTCTGGAATACTATTGTGCTAAAAGGAATAATAAAGTGGAGAAGTTCCATGGAGACTGGAACAACCTCCAGGAAGTGATGCAGAGCGAGAGGAGCAGAACCAGGAGAACATTGTACACAGAGACTAATACACTGTGGTATAATCGAACGTAATGGACATCTCCATTAATGGCGGTGTAATGTCCCTGAACAACTTGCAGGGATCCAGGAGAAAAAAACACCATTCATAAGCAAAGGATAAACTATGGGAGTTGAAACACTGAGGAAAAGCAACTGCCTGAATACAGCGGTTGAGGGGACATGACAGAGGATAGACTCTAAATGAACACTCTAATGCAAATACTATCAACAAGGCAATGGGTTCAAATCAAGAAAACATCTAATGCCCAGTGGACTTACGTGTCGGCTATGGGGGGTAGGGGGAGGAAAAGAAAATGATCTATGTCTTTAACGAATAATGCTTGGAAATGATCAAATAAAATATATTTAAAAAAAAAACATCACTTCCTCTTTGGCTGGGTTTTTATGACTCAGGGGAAAAGGAAGTCACACCAGTGGCTCAAGTCCTAGCTCTCCAAGCAGGCCAAATGAATCTCAAGGTCAGCCTCCTTACCCCATTAAAGGAAGCAATGAAGTCTATGCAAAACACCTGCAATTCCCACTGCCTCAACCAAGCCAGTTTGATTAGAACATAGGGTTGAGAAGTAATAAAAAATATGCCTAGAAAGGTAGGCTGGAGGCAGATTGTGAAGGGTTTTGTACTTTATCTTACAGGAGCAGAGAGTGACTAAAGGTTTTTCTAAACAGAAGAGTGGCTTGGTTAGACCTTAGTTCACTTTGGCAGATGTCTGGAAGTGGGTTAGAAAGAGAGGAGACTAGAAGCAGAGACCATTTAGGAAATTCTTGCAACAGTCTCCCAAGAAGTGATGAGGATCTGATCAAAGTAGCGATTGTACTAGCACATAGTTAAGAATAAAAACAATAATAATTTTATTACTGATTTTGCCCCTTTGCGTTTGAGAGAGAGCAATATAATTCTCTACAGGGGAAGGGCTGTGGCGATAGTATGATATTTTTTATGTACCTTTGCTACAAAGAATCATATTTCTTCCATCTGAAGCTTTCTTATCAACACGGAATGCCAACATTGTTTTAAAGCACTGAACTCAACATGCTAGGTTCCAGAGAGATACAAACGCTTAAACGCTTTACTCTCAAACAATTTATAATCTTGTAGGGAGATAATAATGACAAATCATGACAACACAGTAAAAGTGAGATAAGACCAGGCAAAATGCTGAAAAATTGGAGGCAGTGAGGAACCATTTCCACTTGGGGTATGGTAAGAAGGGAAAATGGCTTATGGTTTCCTGCCGACTCTGAGCATGTTCTATGAACAGGGAAGGAGAGCAATGTTCAAATCCAACCTTGAACACTTACTAGCTCTAAAACACTGGTCATTTAATCTTTGCCTCAATTTCCTCATCTATAAAATGGGGATGATAAATACATCTCCCTTCCAGGGCTGTTGAGGGGATTGAATGAGATAATAATTATAAAGCACAACACATGGCACAGAGTAAGCACTATGTAAATGTTAGTTATTATTCTTTTGTTGTCATTACCACAATGGAGCATTTGGGCATATTGTGAACAAAAGTTTCATAAATTTAGGACTACAAGAGACCCCAGAAATCATACAGCCAACTATGTTATAGGTGAGGAAACCTGAGAAATGGATAGATTAAATGATTTGCCCAGAACCATGTGAGAAGTAAATAAAATAGAATTTTATATCATATTGAATTTATTCACTGAACTTTGTAAATTTTGTCAGAGTGAGAAATTGAAATGTTATGAACCTTAGAGAAGAGGGGATGGCTCACCTCTGGCTATATATCTGTGTGTGTGTGTTTGTGTGTGTGTGTGTGTGTGTGTGTGTGTGTGTGTGCACATGGGGGTGAAGTCCCAAATGAAGTCCCATTTATAGAAAAACCCGCTATGTCCCACCTGTATCTGATATAAGGAACAGCCCCAGCTTCCCCAGATGTCCCCCAATATACTGGCCCTTCTCAGGTTCTGTTTCTGGTTGCCTCAAGACTTATCCCAGTTAGGCCTAGGAGTATGTATATAAAATTATGTCTCATCCATGAGGCTTTCCTGTTTATAGAAACTGGTATTTGTCAAGGAGTATAACAGTAGCACCCTTTACATGATTAGAGGATTTCCATATTACTTTCTACTCTATGACTCAGCCCATCAAATAGCAAAAATGTGTTCTCCTGTCGAATGGGAGCAAAATAACTTTCCAATTCTTTGCCTGGACTGGCATCAATCATATCAGACAGATTTTCTCTCTTTTTAATTGGACAGAGACCATACATGACAAAAGGTGGAAGTGGAGGTGGAGCTTATGAAAAAGCAAACAGTGTAAATAAGCACTGGCTGCTTTGACTGCAGTTATGGAGATGAGATCTATCTCCCCTTCTGTCCCTTGTTTCTCTAACCAAGCAGGAAGTAAGTAGGTTTGGGTCAGCAGCAAGCACCCCATTAGTTCTGATTGCCATGGTCTACCACCACATATCACCAGAAGGGAAGAAGAGACCATGTGAACACAGAAAACTCCACTGCCAGAAACACCTTTCTTCCACATGGCACAAAAATGAAGAATGAATGTATCTATTCTTACTTCCTTTTTCCATAAGTTTCCAAATCCATTACCAAAAAAAAGTTCAAAACTATATCACCAAACTCATGAATTCTTTGATAGTTTCTGTTTCTCTCTCTCTCCTCTTTAGCGATGCTAGTTAGGCAGGGAGCCAGAAAGCCAGGATAATGCTCCTCTCCAGGGCTAGAAATTTTGCAGTCCCTTGCAAAAATCAACCAGAGTATTCTTAAAATGTGATTATGCAGCACAAGCATCACAATAAAAATCAATACTTTAAAATAAAAAGGTAATTATCCCAGAACCTCAGGTAATCTTCCAGTAGTACCATTCAAGCACTGACAGGGTATTTCAGCAACTACTATAATTGTTTATAAAATACATTGAATATACAGAACATACATGTCTTCAGAGTACTTATGCACTTAAGTAATACACAAGAAAATAACCAAAAACAACAAAAAATCTAACCTGCTATAAGGAAGGAAGCAAGCATTTATTAAGTACCTACCATGTGCCAAGCACTGTGCTAAATGCTACACAAATATTTTTCCATTCTATCTTCACAACAACTTGGTAAAGAAGGTACGATTATCCCCATTTTTCAGTTGAGAAAACCGAGAAAGACAAAGATTAATTTGCAACTAATAAATATTTAGACTAGATTTCAACTAAGGCCTTCCCAACTCTAGAACCAACATTCTATCCATTGCATTAACTAGTTGCCTCCTATAAATTCTGACATCATAATATCAATAGATTTTAAAAATAAGTATAATTCATTGTATATATGCAAATAAACAATAAGTAAAAAGAGTATATAGCTATGGACATATGCCATAAGGATAACAACCCCATAAACAAATAGATAAACAAGCACAATAATAAAATCATACATTAGATATGCAGGAATTAATGTATACTCAATAAATGAATGCAATTGCATTCTAGGTAACTTTACATTGGAAATCTCTAATATCGTTACTTGGATATACATGTAACTATTTCTACTGATTCACCTCTAACACCATAAGTTAGTCTAGTCAAATAAATTTGACTCTTTTGCCACTTGTTGATTTCTCCATCCCTATACCTGAGCTACTGGATGGTACCATACCACCACCACCACCACCACCACCACCACCACCACTATCCTCATCATCTGAATAAGTTTGTTTCCCTGGACTGAATGGTGTTTGGCAAGAAGTCAGGATGTCTATCTGTGTGTTCTGTACTCTGGGGCTTATCTCTGTATACTAAAAGTCTCTAGAACTTAAGTTTTTTAAAAGAAAAGTTGCCTCTGACCTCAGTCTTCTCCCTGTCTATGTTGGGGTTTCCATCAGTTCAGAACAAAATTGTTGGGTAATAAAACTCAACATCTCCTTCACTTGAAATGTTACTTTCAGAGACCATAACTAGTTCAGATAATCTTTGCATAACTGGTATGGTCTCTAGCTCAAAGTTTGCTGGTAAGTATCTATCTTTACCTACTTAACAGAAAGCTCAGTTCATATTCCTATGGACAATAAATGGTTAGGGTGACTTGTCTTTATACTGTCTCTTCCACTGCAATAAATAAGCAAGTTGCCCAGTCCCTTTACAGCTGGATTAGCCTTCCATCACTCTGCTAACTTATGTGTCCCTTAAACACCAAGGCTTTCCAATAGAAACTACTGAATTCTCTTTTTCCATTTTGTAGGTCTTAATAATGTTTTCAGTAATCATATTGTCATTTGTCTCCATCTGATTCTTTTGGGTAGAAGTCATGGGAATAAATTACTCTCTCTCTCTCTCTCTCTCTCTCTCTCTGTCTGTCTGTCTCTGTCCCTCCCTTTCTCTTTCTCTCTCTCCCTCCCTCCCTCTCCCTCTCTCTCTTTCTCTCTAGAGAAATGCAATGATTGTATTTATGTCACTTTCACCTTCTGAAATTCCAAAGCACAAGTCGATAGGTAGGTATGTCTCGCACACTAATATAATCAAAATAGTGTAAAGCCTGTGACATTATCCCAGGTGGAACTTTACACATGAACTAGCAATACCATCTGTTCATTCCACTGAGATGTTTATTCTGGTTCAGAGTTCTTAACATGTTGAACAACATGTAATTGAAATGCTTAGTCTGTGGATTTTTATGTGGATGTTAAGTGTAATTCTAGCCATTTTGATAAATTCTCAAACATTTCTTTATATAAGTAGCTTGCTCTCAAAGTCCATGCCTTGGTCAGAATGAATCCTCACAATCCATACACTAAGAAATACTTCTTCCATAATAATTTAGTGACCATGAATGTTTATAGTAACCCTTAGGATATGTGTTATAAGCACAGCACCTGACCCCTTTATTCCCTTCTCTCTGAGCTGGGGTTGATTTACTTATCCAATATGAACTTAGGCTGGCAGGTCAAGGGTTCCCAGAGGGGCAACGGTGCTGCTACAATCACTCTCAGGATCTTAAAAATATACCTGGTGGAGGTGGGGAATGGGGATGGAAGGTAGGGGGAAATACACTCCTTTCAATCACAACTATAGCTTTTAAGCCCCCACTGGCATACTTTCCATTTAACAAATCAACTACTATGATACCATTAATTTTTAATAAGAATCACTTAAACAGAAAACAAAGTAAGAATAATTCAAGCATAACATTCCATACATCATCCAGGGACATACTCCCCCATCAATGCATGTAGGAAAGTGCACATGGGCTTATAAAAATATAAAACATAGGTACAATGGTACCAAGGCAGAAGAGCTAGACATTTGGGCTTAAGTGACTTGTCCAGATTCACAGTTAGGAAGTATCTGAGGCCAGATTTGAAACCAGGACCTCCTTTCTTCAAAGCTGGCTCTCCTCCCCCTGAGCCATCTAGCGACCCCTATAGAAATGTGTTCTTGCTCAAACCTAGTCTGGAGCAAGGTCTCATGTGAAATGGTGAATCTATGTTTTATGATAAGAAATCAAAATGCTACATTTCTATCAATCAAGCCACAAATAAGCATACTATGTTGGCTCAATCTCACCAAGGAGTTCTATTCATTGTTTCCCAGCTTTTGATCCTAAAATCCTTGTGATAGTCACATGTAAATTAGATGCTAGGAAAGAGTATAACTCAGCCTTCTTGAACATCTTCTCTATTTTCATTGTTTCTCATAAAATAGGTTTTGTTTTTTATCACTTTCAATCAACAAAAGTATCCCATCAGCATCTTTCCTCTCACTGGTGTTCTTACTCTTTCCTAGAAATAACAATCACCTAACCCCTGTTTCCCTCAGTTTCCTCACCTGTAAAATGATTATAATTACAGCACCTAAACCCTAAGGCTATTGTGAAGATTGAATGAGATAATAATTTAAAACAAATAGTAAGCAGCACATAAATGTTATTTAGTATTACTTAGAAATAGAACATGAGTCAGGCCCTTCTGGTTTCACGGTTGGCTTTTTATTCACTCCACCATGCTGCTTATCCGGAATAGAAGGATTAAACAATGTAGTCATAAAGCAGCTAGGTGGCACAGTTGATAGAATATGAGACTTGGTGTCAGGAAGACTTGAGTTCAAATCTGGCCTCAGATATTTAGCAGCTGTGAGACCCTAGGCAAGTCACTTAATGAATTTTTGTCTGTCTCAGTTCCTCATCTAGAAAGGGTGATAACAATATTACCTATCTCCCAGAATTGCCATAAAGATACAATTTATAAATACTTTGAGAACCAAAAAATGTTATACAAAACTTAGCTATGATTATTAGTAGTAAATGCTTCCTGTGGTGTCTCCCCACTGCCATATTGGGTCTCTAACATAGAGACCCCTGCATAGAGGCAAGATATATTCCTTTAAGACTCTGAATCATCATACTTCTCCTTTTTTACTCTAGTACCTGGAAATGCAGTAGCATTCATGACACTTGACTAATCCAAGCTTCCTATGATTTTCTCCAGGGGGATTTGGTTCTTTCCTCATCCTAAAAAAGAGTTCTAATTTATGACAGGAAAAGAAGATCTGCTCTTAGCCTTCCCTACTGATAAAATAACATTTCCAAACTCAAATATGATTTTCACTTTATTTGGGAGAATGTTTTCTTTGCTCAGAGGAATTCTTGATTTTTTAAAGCAGTTCTTCCTCCTCCTCAGAGGCTAGCCTGAATATTAGTTTCCAGCTATTCTTTCCTACTGTCAGCATAGTAGGAATGCTTGAAGGATCCCGTGGTCCACTGCACAGAACACTTCCCAAGTGGCCACAATTGGAATATTACTCTGTAGTCCTCCAAGCCTTTCATATTGCTTCATATTATGCTTATAATATCTTTCACCTTAACTCATCATCTATTTCGTTATTCATTAGAAGCTCTTTATACTTTCAATATCTTTGATCTACAACACATTTCAGTCATGGCACCACTTACCTTTTAAAACAGTGATTCTCAAACTTTTTGATCTCAAGACACCTTTAAGCTTTTAAATAGTATTGGGAAGCAGCAACTAGATTGCTTAGTGGATAGAGATCCAGATCTAAGATGGAAGGTCCTGGGTTCAAATCTAAATTCAGACACTTTCTAGTTGTGTGACTCTGGGCAAGTCACAACTCCAATTGCCTAGCCCTTACCATTCTTTTGTCTTGGACCTTATATTTAGTATCTTATATTTATATTTAATATCTAAGACAGAAGATAAGAGATTTTTTTAATTGTTGGGAACCCTCCAAAAAGCTTTCATTTATGTAGCATATATATCTTATGTATATGTATATACATATATACATAAAAGTAAAATAGTATTAGTATCCATTTTAGTATAACTGTGAATATTACATATATTTTATGTGTTATGTGTATTATGCATAAATATATGCATGTTTAGTATAATTATTGGCATATTACATATTTAATATTAGGAACTAATAGTTTAGAGTTATTATGAAAATAATTTTGATGAAAAGGTTCTTGTGAACCCTAGGGTCCCTGCCCCACTCTTTAAAAACTACTATTTCAATTAGATTGTTCAATATTTTATTTATCAATAAAACCAGCAAGCTTAATTTAAATGGTGAAAATGCAAAGTTGTACCACATTAACATAGAAGTAAGCATGTCCATATGCTATTAACACAAGAAACAGAATCCACAAACAAAGATGCAAACTGATATTAGTGCAACCTGAAATAAACTTACGATGATGAAAAACACTACCAATAATTTTCCCCATGTCCCAACTAGTCTAGTAGTTGTCTCTCGGTAACCGAGGATGACTATTGTCTTTGTGTGTGTTTTTGTGCACACAGACACTTGTGCATGAAGATTTAAGTGGAAAAGTCGATGCACAGAGACAGTCCCAGTCTCTCGGCTTTGGAAGCCTGGGTCCAGTGGCACAAAAAGTTGTTACATCTGGAGACTTCCTCAGCTGCATTGGATGGCCATGTTGTCTTTTGTGCTCCAACACGCCCTAAGCACTCCACAGTGCCTTGCTGCGTCGCCATCTCAGCCGTTGAACCTTCTTATTGGTTTCTTCCATCTGTTCAGCCGAACCAGTCTTCACATGCTGGGTGAGCAAAGCCCTAGTTCACCAGGGGTCCACGACGACCCGATGGCTACCCTCACAAGGTTTAGCCAGCCTATTGAAGCCGTTGCCCAGGGTGTGGCTGCTGCCACATGCTAGCAGCTACTGGGAACCACAAGTGAGAGCTGGGTGTCAGGTGAGGGTCAGAGGCTGAAGAGCTGCCCTAGAAGGGCATGACAAGCCCTCCATACCAGAGATACTACCCCTCCCTGAACACCCAGGTCCCAACATATAGTGTATAATTATTCTAAAATGCAAATTTTAAATTGTTTTGAGAGTAATTTCAGGATAAGAAACATGCTACCTCTCCAAATCCAGAAAGTAAACTGTTTGGAGAAGGTGCCATGAAGATGCCTGCACAGCCACATGCTGCACCAGAATATCCAGAATGAACTTTGGGATGTGGTGATTTGAACTGTGTGGGGTTGAATGCATTTGTTTTGTATGTATACTCATGGCTTTTTGTCAATGCTCCTAGCAACCATTGGTTTTGTTCTTTTCCCTTTTATCCCCAAATTATTGTAATTTAGAAGTTGTTTATGTTTACAAGATCCATTGGAGAGACCAAATCTTCCACAGATGTCAGGGTGGAATCTATAATTGGAAATCTGTTACCTAAAAACTACATTTTCTGGAAGCCCACTGACTTCCTGTCCTTACATACTTCCGGTAGACAGGGGATTTTAGGCAGTGATGTTGTGGGTCCCGGGCCTCTTTGGCTTCCTGTCCAAGCATGGTGGTGGTAAATGTAGGGGTTTTGAACAGGTTGATTAGCCATGGGCACTTGGTTCTTACTTTACTGCCTTTTTATTCCTTTTCTTCTAATGATCATAAATAAATCTCTTAAAATATAATATTTTTATTGCACATTAATTTTAATTTTTACAATAGCAAATAACAATGCAACCAGAATGAAGTCACATCCAACATTTGCTCATACTCAGCCACATAAACCTGATACCTAAGCAACATAATGCAATAAGCAATGGTGTTGAGAAAACGCTTTACCTAATGGTATTTTTATGTTATCTTTGGACAGTTTGTGGGAAAAGGAAATGTCCCAAAGATCCTGAAGAAGAACAACTTCTAAACATTTTTTCTTCTCTCTTTTCTACCCTAAAAATTAGAAATAAAAGCAGGACTTTCTGAAACAAAAATATTCATAAAAATTAAAGTAAAAAATCAGAAAGTGATCAAATATATGTGACCCCACAAATAGAAAATGTATTTGGATAGAACTTATAGCCTGCTTCAAGTAGAGAAAGTTAAAAAAAAAGAAAAGAAAAAATTCTAGAATTGGAAGATGAAAACTCCATTGAGAACAAAATAAAGAGAAATATAAAATAAGTCAAAAAATAAACATTATTTGAAATATCACAATGGGAAAAATCAATGAATAAGCACAGTGATATTTAAAATTAAATGACTGACACATAGAAGCATAAGAAAAGTGAATAAAGAAAAATTTCTTCCAGCCAACATTAACAAAAGCTCAAAACTCAAAACTGTCACTGACAATTCCCATCACAAGAGAGGACTAAAATAATATTTCAAAAATAATAAATTGCAAATCTCAGTAAGAAGAGAAAACAAACTGGGGGAAAAGAGAAAAAAGAAACTCTAAAGTTAAATTCCACAGTATGGCATTCCCAGGTATGAGGTTTTAAAAGGGGAGGATGTCCCATGTAGAATTACTATGTGTTGTGTAGTACAAGATATCCCATCTATTAGTGGTATGAAGGAAAGCCCCAGTTCTATGGAGTACAATCATCCCCGTGACTTCATATTCTGCATAGAATGTTTTATAAATACTTATAAAAAAGCTTCTTTAATGCCAGAAATTCACTTAATTCAAGTTAGATGTTTGGACAAAATGGGACACTTACAAGTCAGCAAACAGCTTGTAAAAGGGTATTCCCCCTGCCCCAGCATAGCAAGAATGTTCAACAAAGTTACACTGGCATTTAGCTTCTCAAGACTCAGTTCCACTTATCTCCATTTGAAAATGTGTGTGGTTAGGAAGGCAGGATATGTTGAAGGGCATGGCGACTCATGAATATAGTCATCAGAAATCCACCAAGTCCAAGGATCTCCTTGCTGCCTTGAGCTGGGATTTTTTTTTTACCTTTGGGTAACATAGAAGCTACCTTAGGAATCCAGGGCCAATTAGGTCCCAGGGACAGTTCTGTATTTTTTTAAGGAAAACAAATTCCTAAGGATTAGGGAAGCAAGAGGGGTTTCACTTCTGAAAGAAAATGCATCAGAGAAATGCTAATCCTATCACAATATTACTGAGGTACTCAGGTTATCCATCCATTATTCTTCCTTCTTGCTTTATGATCTCCTTTTCCAATACTACATGCTTTTAAAGATTTTCTTATAATTCTTATGCACAAGTCATTATGATATGTTGCAGTCTATTTAAGACATCATGCTTTTCTGCATTGCCCTTTGGGCAACCTAAAAATCTGATTCTACTAATGTAGAGGTATTCCATGATTCACAGAAAAAGAGAATGTTTATATAACAACACAGGTTTTAATTTTAACTGGGAAAAGAAAAAAAAAGGTGTTTGTATGAAATATTATTGAGAAGTATCCAAAATAAATAAGGAACTAACATCAATGTCTGAGACCAAGGGCTCTTCTCAAACACTCAAAGGGTCTAAATGGTCAAAAGATGTGAATAAAAATTCCCAACAAAATTTCAAATATTAACAATCATGTGGAAGATTGTTCTAATTCACTAATGATAAAAGAAATGCAAAACAATTTGAGATTTCACCTCATATTTGAAAATTTGACAAAGATTATAAAAGATGGAAATGATATACTCTTGGCAGAGTTGTGAATTGGTCCAACAATCCTAGAAAGCAACTTGGAATTGTATTTTTTTTAAAGCAAGTATAATATCTATCCTATTTAAATCAAAGATTCCATTGCTAGGCCACTAACAAAGAAAAACCTAATATATGTGAAAATCTTCATATCAGCACTTTTGTGGTAGCCAGGAACGGAATCAAATAGATGCCCATTGTTCACAGAAAGGCTAAAAATTGTACTTCATTAATGTAATGGACTATTACTGCAACATCAGAAATAAAGCATATGCAGAATTCAGAAAACTTAGGAAACTTATGTGAACTGATCCAGAGTGAAGAAGTCTCATCAGAAGAACAATAAACAAGTAGCTCTGAGAATACTTCTTCAACTCCCACTTGCCTTGGCAGGCTAAATCCCCAGGAGGCACCTGCCAATGGAAGTGGGGTAACTTTAGGGGCTATATTCTAGTATGATTACTGACAAACTACCAAAAGGTGTTCCCATTAATATCATTAGGCAGACTTCAATTACATTCTAGAAACAGTTACTTAGTAAAATGGTACATGGTAAGACCAGTTTGGTATAAGACATTCATTCCTCCAAAACCTGAGAAATACCCTTAAGAAAAAAATAAGAATCCAGAGAAGGAGTGGATATAAACTGATGATACAATAGTAGTAGGGCACACTTGTAAAATATATGTGATCAAAAAAGTAAACTCACAATTCTTGAGTACTGAGAATTGTTTACTGACTTTGTAGCTCCCATTCTTCTCTAGCGAAAGCCTTGTAGCTATCTCCTCCCTCTAATGCCCATATTTCTGTTTCTGCCTGTGTTTGCTGTAGGCAGTTATCTTTGCTTCTGGTTAGATGTCTTGAATCTTTCTTGTGTCTCCAATGGCATGGTCAATGGGGAAGATGGAAAAAGAGAGAGAGAGAAGAAAAGGGAGTGGAAGAAGAAAAGTAGGGAAGAAGGGAGGAAACGAAAGAGAAAGAGACAGAAAAAAGAAAGAGCCAGAGAGATTCTCCTCCCTCTCAGGAATGGATCACTCTTGAGAGTTGGATCCATTCTTTCAATTGAAATCCTCCAAAATTAAGTTTTTCTACTACTGGCCTATCATTTGAATTACTATTAATTTATTCATAGAAACAGAGGTGTGTCTAATTCTTTTATCCAATCACCAGATGTTTCCTGTGTGATTTTCTGCCTTTTATTCAATAATCCTATAATCCCCTCAAATTGTTAAGGATTTATTCACAGTTTATAACTTTAGTTGATCAATTGATTTGATCCAGCTTTGGTAGTTATATTAATTGGGGTAGTAATGATTACAATGTTGTGAATAGGAAAAACAACAAAAATGAAAGAAAAATTGTGTAGTTGTAATGACTAAACTGAGTTCAGGAAAAGAATTGTATAAGAAAATATAATTCTTTCTCTTCTTTGCAGAGGTTGAAGACTACACATTTGTTTGCATATTGTTTTGGCAATTAGACTGTGAGCACCTTGAGAATAGGGACTGTATTTTGCCCATTTTTGCCTTTACCATTAATATTGTAATGCTTAACAGTACATGGAACATAGTAAGTGTTTAATAAATGTTTGTTGACCTCATTTGATATAGTGTAGAACATTGTTTATGTTGTCAGACTCTGTTCTGATGATGTTTAATTTCCATAAACTGATTTTATTTTTCTTTCTAGCCTTTGATAAAGGGGATATCAGTTCATTGGGTAGAGGAGGTAGGAAGACTATATCTTGAAATGGAGGTGATATAAAAACAAAGTATATCAATAAGAATTTTTCTAAAGGAATGCGAAAAAAAATCACTAGTGGTTTAGGATTATTGAAAATACCAAGCAATTTCCAATTGCCAATCCAGAATGAATATCTCCTCTTTTTAAATTCTGAATGCATGTAAATAATTATTGATCCTCAGGGACTGCCCATGATATATGTACTAACTGATCATTGAATGGACAAGTCATCTGCCCAATGGATATAGCCTCAGACCTGAGGTTAAGAAGATCTGAGTTTAAATAAAGCCTTAGACACTTCCTGCCTGTTTGACCCTGGGTAATTCACTTAACCTCATATGCCCAGTAGCCCAGGGTTGTTGTAATCAAATGAGATAATAGCTGTAAAGTGCTTAGCACAGTATCTGACAGTTTTTCAGTCATTTCAATCATGTCCCATTCTTCATGACCCTATTTGGGATTTTTTTGGCAAAAATACTGTAGTAGTTTGCCATTTCCTTCTCTAGCTCCTTTTGCAAATGAGGAATTGTTGATAGTTCATTTTATATATGTTTATAAACAAAATTGTTTATTTTCTCTTTCATTAGACTATGAACTGCATGAGGGCAGGGACTGCTTTTTGCCTCTTTTTGTGTCCCCAGATTAGCACAGTGCCGGGTACATAATAGGCACTTAATAAATGTTAACTGATTGATTGATTGAACAGATTGAACAAATCTGATCTTTATCAACTCTTGTAACCCCAGGGCTTGTACATTTCTCCTTCTATTCTGCCTCAGATTGTGTATTCTAAATGAATCCAAAAAATCTCTAAAAGTCCAAATTTGTATCCTTAAAAGCTAAAGTAGCTCCCAAGCCACCAAGACTTTGTTAATGCACTAATAAACTTTATTGCCTTTGAATCTTTTTGCTTCTTGACCCTAGTCTTGCCAACTTCAAGATGGGTAAGATTCTACCTAAGGTCGCATAGAACCCAGGTTGGGAAACTCTTGAGACTTCTCAGAGGATTTTTGAACAAAGCTACACTTCAAGGTTGTATCTGTTCTAGAATCACATGGGAACTTAATTTATCCATGAGATATGCCATGTTTGAGAAGAGACGTTCAGGATGCATTTTCCTCCATTGAATATATTTTGTATGTGTGATCTAATAAAATAGACTGAGAGAAAGGGCATGATTAAAAGAGAAAATCAAAATGATGGGGAATGCACAGATGGTAATCATAACTGTGAATGTGAATGGGATGAACTCACCCATAAAATGGAAGCAAATAGCAAAGTCGATTAAAAACCAAAATCTCACCATCTGTTGTTTACAAAAAAACATACATGAGATAGGTAGACACACACAAGATAAAGGTAAGAAGCTGGAGCAGAATTTATTGGGCATCATCTGAGAAAAAGAAGACAGGAATAGCTATCATATCTCTGACAAAGCTAAAGCAAAAATAAATCTGATTAAAAGAGATAAGCAAGGTAATTATATCTTGATAAAAGGCCATAGAGATAATTAAGAAAAATCAATACTCAACATATATGGACTAAATGGTATAGCATCCACATTTTAAAAGGAGAACATATTGGAGGTTAAGGAGGAAATAAATAGAAAAGCTATACTAGTGGGGATCTCAGCCTTCCCCTATAAGATCTAGATAAATTGGACCAAAAATAAATAAAAAAGAATTAAGTGAAGTGAATGAAATTTTAGAGAAATTAGAGTTAATAGATATCTGGAGAAAAGTAAATGGGGATAAAAAGGAATATACCTTCTTTTCGGTAATACCTGGTACACATACAAAGATTGACCATGTATTAAGGCATAAAAACAGTGCAAACAAATGCAGAAAAGCAGAAATAATAAATGCAGCTTTTTCAGATCATAATGTAATAAAAATTATAATTAGCAAGGGTGCATGTAGAGGCAAATTAAAAATTAATTGGAAATTAAATAATCTACTTCTCTAAAACTGATGGGCTAAAGAACAAATCTTATAAACAATTACTGATTTCATTGAAGAGAATGACAATGAGGAGAGAACATATCAAAATTTATGGGATACAGTCAAAGCAGTACTCAGGGGAAAATTTATATCCCTGTGTGCCTATATTAACAAAAAAGAGACAATGAACTAGGCATGTACCTAAAAAAAAAAAAACTAGAAAAAGAACACATTAAAAAAAACCCATATAGAGACCAAATTGGAAATACTAAAAATCAAATCAATACCTATTTCCATATAATTAATTTTTATAATAATCTTTTAAAAACCAAAACCTCATATCAAATAAATGTATAAACAAGTGAAAAATAAAATGTTTTCTTTCTGCATTTCTACTCCCACAGTTCTTTCTCTAGAAGTGGATAGCATTCCTTCTCATAAGTCCCTCAGGATTGTCCTGGATCATTGCATTGCTATCAGTAGCAAAGTTGGTTACATATGATCATCCCACAATGTTTTACTTTCTGTGTACAGTATACTCCTGGTTCTGCTCATTTCTCTTCTCATCAGTTCATGGAGGTCTTTCCAGGTCTTTGGAAATCAAGCAGTTCATTGTTCCTTATCATACAGTAGTATTTCATGACCATCATATACCACAATTTGTTCAGCCATTCCCCAATTGAGGGACACTCCCCCCTATTTTCCAATTTTTACCCCCACAAAAAGAATGGCTATAAATATTTTTGTACAAACATTTTTCATTATTATCTCTTTGGGGTACAAATCTAGTAGTGGTATTACTGGATCAAAGGGTATGCATTCTTTTAAATCCCTTCAATCATAATGGAAAAATATGTTTTTAGTTAAAATCTAAAGAAAATAGACTGAGTAGAATCAAGTATTGGGTATGTTTTTCAATAAAATGCATGAGTAGAGCATGAAAACCTGTAGTCCACACACAATCATCCATGAAAACCTGTTATGTTCCATTTTTATATTTTAATCAAGGATACTCTCAAATAAAATGCAAACCATTCTGATGGAGATTTTATAGAAAGAAGAAACTAATCTCATTAATCAGTAGCTCTGAATGTTGTTTTTGTCATCTTTTGAGGGAGGGGGACATAAGGTAAAACACTTTATAACTTTTTCCAACACTGCTCAGAATTTCTGAGTTTAAGATATGCAACCTCAGCCTTCTCAGTGGCAGAGATTAAAGGCCACATGCCCAGATCTTTCTTCCATTATTAACAAAACACTAAGAAATCTAGTTCCTCTATGAATCTTGAATCTATTGCTGGCAATCTCGAAATGTGATAGCAATTTCTTCTCCCTGGGACTTTCTCAGAGACTTCTCAAATCCCAGCTTAAGTATTCTTTGACTCTCTGCTTCCTGTTTCCTCCCCCCCTTCTACCTAATTCAGAATATAATTTACTACAGTAACCAGATATGAAGGTGTGATCCACAATTCAAACATTTTACTTTTTAATGAATGATGGATTCTATTACAGTTATGATCTCCACCTAACTCACACTTTCAGCATCTCAACTCTTTCATCTCCTTTCCAGAGAGGCTTTCAGACATCTTAACTGCCTCCTTTTGTTTTCTGCTTAAATCCCCAGAGAAGAAAACAGAAATCACCAGGAATCTGAACTTGAAGGTTTTAGGTGTTTTTCTCGTGATTGAATAAAGGAGGACACAAAAGATCAGAGACTGAAAAAGTCTGCCTTAATATCTTGCTGGACTCCAACCAATGCTTAGTAATAATTATAACAGAAAGCATTCACATAAAATATACCACTGCAAAAGAAACCTTGACAGCAGCTATATGGTTCTTTATTGATTTTAGCCACAAGGATTTCATTTCAATGGATTGCTACCTTAAACTGATGGAGTAACAAAATTAAGTCAGAAGGGGACTCAGACAACAGGAAAGACTGCTTGCTCTACAGTAAATGATGAATGGTAGGGTGCAGGAATATTCCTATGGTGTGGTTTCATATACTAAACTGTTAAAGGCAAATCTGTACATCAAAGTGATAAGCTATGTGATTATACACACCCACATACAGCTTGGATCACTAGTTGGGCAAAAGAAGGCTTTGGCCTAGAAACCAGTTTTTCTTTTAATTCAATTCATTTGATAATGAATAGTATAGACATACAAATCCTTAGTGTAAAAGACCCCAATAACCCAAGTTAGTGCAAAGGAAAGCTTTAATTGACTAGAAAAGGGATAAAGTGAATATATTGTTCCATCTACACAACTCATTTACACAAAAGACAGAAGAACAAATTGATTTATAGATGGTTCAAATAAGAGGTTTATTCCTTGGCCTCAAAGAGAGTGGGGGTGATAGAAATCAGACTAACTAAATTCATAGCAGCCTAGTAAACCCAGAGACTTGCAGATGATATATTTTGGTCTGGGGCAAACAGGTTCTACTCCATTTTGTCTCTAAGTATAATATATTTTTAAGTGATACATTGGAAAACCAAGCCTTAAATGTGTTTTGCCATGGGGAAAAAATATCCAAATTAAATCCTAAGCCTGCATAGAAAATACAAAATTGAGGCAATTATTTACATAATTTGAACCCTCACTTTCCCCTTTTATCTAAAACACCCAGATAAGTAATATAACAGTATAAAGAGTGGAGGAAGTGCTTACATGATAATTGCCTTATTTCTTGACTTTGCTTGTCTTGGCTAAAAAAAAGAGGGGTGAATGTAGAAGCCAGAACTAGTGGCCCTTTGTGCAATGAGTCCTGTTAAGGAATAAGAATGCTTCCAAGTCATGAATGACAGTAGCTTGAGTGTGGGAGCTAATGCTCACTCCAAACAAATACACCATTCAGCCATTCATTGGGTTCTTAAGGATATGTGTGAATTATATGTGCTTGTTTCTTCAGCCTTGTCACCTACAACCTTCCCCATCCAATTGTGAGGCTAACCAGGTACATTATTTGAAATCAAGTAAATGTGGGAGGAGGCGATTACTGGCTCAAAAAGGAACCATTATTTCTTCACCTCAGGGAACTCTAGATAAGCTTCCTTCAAAGATGAAATTTGCCACTGCAGATGCTACAGATAAACAATTTATTTCACATCAAAGCTTTGGACAGGGATAAATCACAATTTCAAATTTCCATGCCTGAGAAAATTCTATCCAAAGAAAGGCTCCGTCAGACTCCTAATTTTTGCTGGTTGTGGAGAAAGAGAACAGAGAGAAATGAAAATACGTTTTTAAAATTGAAAGAAACCTAAGGTAAGGAAAATCTGAACAATCTGTTGTCTCCAAAGGAGAAGATAGTTTGGTTAAAAATAAAGAAAGCTATTAAGTGGCCTTAAAAGCAAGAAAATAAGTGTTATACTAGTTCAAAAATATACCACATTAAATATAAAATGACCACAAACCTGTAAGTCTAAAAAGTGTGCCAAAGGTATGAATTTTTTATTTATATTTTTCTTAAGATCTTGCAACCTCAATGACTGACCTATTATTTCACACCTGTCACCTAAACCAATACAGAAGCATCCTTTCAAATGTCTTTTCTACAAAGCCTAGATTTTCCAAGACAATTTAGTGGTCAGATTAATTGCTCTCTTGTCCCTGTTTGGGATAGGGGATGGTCTAGATTTCACTAGTATAAGGAATTCTCCAGTTTTAAACTCCAAAACTTGAAAGTCACTAGTGTGATGATGAAATTAAATGAATTGCCCAGAGATATAAAGGTAGGTTATGTTAGAGGTAGAACTAGAACTCAGATATTCTTTACTTGGAGTCTGGTTCTCTCTCCATTCTGTCATGTTGTCTTTGAAAACCACCTATATATCCAGGAAATTTCAATATTTCATAAATATTAACTTAACATACAAGTTTTTTAGTGATTCTAAGCTAAATGCCACCAAAACTCATCTTCTTGCCATCAGTCTTTACCTAGTGACACTTGAATCTATGAATCATGATCTTCGAATATTCAAAATTGCAGTTGTCCTAAAGAGCCAAGGTAAGATTTAAGATGAATTTGAGAAGGCTGTGGTAGATTTCCAAAGCGACACACTCCATTTAGTGATCACAAATTACTTGGGTGTCCTGAGGAGTACTTTAGAAGATTAGGACTGACCCCTTGGCTGGCCTAAATCTCTATACTCCAAACAGAATGGGAACTTCTAAATTCAAGTTCTGATCTAGATTCTGAGTGATGACTCTACTAACAGATCAGATGGTAACCATAATTCAAATGGCTAAGTAATAAAATGGGACAAAATTGCAATTTGAACAACAGGAGAATATCCAGAAAGAGAAGCATTTTCAGCCCTCATCCATAACATCATCAGTGATCTTAAAGCCAATGGCCTTTTCTTAACTCTCAGCCTTCTCAACCTCTCTATGGCATTTGACATTGTGAATTACATTGTCCTGGATAATCACAGCTCTTTATCTTTTGATTCTTCACCTACCTGTCTGACCCCTCCTTCTCAGACTACTTTGCTGGACCATAATAAAGATTGTATCCCTTTTGAGGGGATATACCGCCAATGTTCTATTCTCCCCCCCCCTTTTTTTTTTTATCTTAGAACTCCTCACTTGACTTCTAAAGAGATGACAAAAAAACAAAACTATCTGACTCTGATCTTTTAAAAACTTTATTTTAAAGAAAAACAAAACAAAACAAAACAAAAATGGAGTTTCCCTAGCCTACAATTGACTATCCCCCACTAAACCTTGAATCTTGTCAGATTCAAAATTCTTATATAGACTAATCCCATGCCCAGAAATAAGGGAGTGTGGTCCCTCCCCCAGCATGGGATTGGTCCATTCAAGACCAATCCCACACCAGGAAGTAGGGGGGAGGGAACCCGGGGGCACACTGGGGGATGCAGGTCCCCTGTCAACAATATTTTAAAATTCACAATTCTCCTTGTGATCCTTTGGGAGACTGGTCTCCCCAGTGGATTACATCAAACATAACAAACTGAAGATATATGCAATTTTTATAAGGGAAAATACAACAACCTGGGGATAATGAAACAAAAGGGAAACAAGAACAAAACCAATTAGGGGGAAGTCCCCTTTCACATAACATAAAAACTAAAAGGATTTAACAAAACAAATGCAGTTAATAAAAACAAATGCATTTTAACAAAACTTTAAAATAACAAACTTTTTTTTCATTAAAATAACATATCCCCCCTCCCCCCAGGGGAGGATATAAAGAAACACTGAAATCACACAGGGATACATGGCTGAAGTATGAGGCATATGAATCATTGCCAAATAAAAATACCAAAAACATCACAAAAATTCTATATGTTATATGAAAAAAATCCTAAATAAGGAAAAATAAAAGTACAGCAGGTCCTTGAATCATGACCTAACTAAAACAATCCATGTCCAACATCATGCACTTACCCACTCAGCAGCCAGAACCACAATCAATCATCACAGCATGAAAGATGGAAAAGGGACTAGATTATTAGTAGCAAATGGGAAATAGCATTCTCTAATCTGATCTTTTGTTGTTTTTCAGGGATAGGGGATCCAGAACAGCCAATTGTTGGATACTTGACAGAAAGTATTTCACAAGGATTATAGTACAAGGAGTCCTGTGTCTTAACATGTCAAATGCAAAACCTGGAGTCTCACACATGGTTCAAGTCCTTTTGTATTGGCACATAATTTTATCAATCCTACCTGGATTGGTTTCTTTTTGACCTGTGTGCTCTTTTGGCAGTATTCAGGTTAAGTACATGCTTCCTTGGCACTGTGTAGGTGAAATCTGTACTCCTTTTTTTTTAAATCCCCTTTCCTTGAATCAGACACAGCCATGAAACAAAGTCCCATAATAGTTAAAGAGTCAGTAGGAGTTTCAACAGTCTAAGGCTTTTGGGCAGGTAATTATGGTCTGGACTAATAGAAGTTCTAAACCTATACTAGTGTAAAATTTTTTAAAAAATCTCTTAATATTGGGGACATCTGCTTCAAGTACAAAAATGGGAGAAAGAAAATACTATATTGCACAATATAGGAAAAACAATAATGAAAATGTTTTTTAAATTAAAAATATATCTCACAATCAGTGACAATCAAAAATATATCTCTTACAAGAGGTAGAATATAAAGATTTCTTACCCAAAATTTGAGATTCATTTCCTTTTTTAACTTAGCCATGATCCACAGTGTGAGTACAAATGATTTTTCTCAAAGTAAAGTAACAGGTTTACAAAACAATAGACAATGGGTAAGACACGTTCAAAGAAAGTACCAGATTCTCAAAATTCTCAATACAAGCACATTTAATGACAATAGCAAATAAGCGCGCTATCATATAGGATTCACATGAGTTGCTGTGTGATATTTAAAAACCTTTGAAGTTCATAGATACTTGTCACGAGTTTTACAGATGTAGCCAATCTTTCAACCTTGGCAAAGATATTTTTAGCAAAGTCTATTATTGACATCATTCCAAAATGTGGCAGAGGAGCATAGAAAAAACACAAATTTCTGTACTGCTGATGAAAAGATTTTTGACTCTAAAATGTCGCCAAGAATCTAGATTATTGGGGGCAGCTGGGTATCTCAGTGGATTGAGAGCCAGGCCTAGAGAAGGAAGGTCCTAGGTTCAAATTTGGTCTTAGACACATCCCAGCTGTGTGACCCTGGGTAAGTCACTTGACCCCCATTGCCTAGGCCTTCCCACTCTTCTGCCTTGGAGCCAATACACAGTATTTACTCCAAGATGGAAGGTAAGGGTTTATAAAAAAAAAAATCTAGATCATTCAGGTGAGATATAGAAATCATTCAGAAGCCAGTAGACTTCTTAGAAAATGTTACCTCTGTGGAGCCATCCAGAGGTACCACACCCCCTAGGAAAACCTTCCAACCTCCTGGATGAGACTGTAACAGCTGTAAAAGGCATGTCTTTATATGTCTCATCCATTACATTTTTATAAATGAGAAAGTGGGGAATACACTAGTGCACTTGCACTTAACTTCAACTACAAATAGACCTTTATCTCTTGTTACAAATGATACAAAGGTAGGAATGCTATTAGACATCTGAAAATCACTTCTGAAGATCCCTTAAAATCAATTTAAATATTTTGCTCCTTAAATTCTCCAAAGTTTCTATATAGTTTGATGGGTACCATCCATTATTATCTATGTGACAACAAAGGTAAAAAGGACCAAAAGGCTGTTAAAGCAACAGGTGACCACAATGGATCTGGTGACGAACCCAGCATCCATAAGAACTTATGATTTTGCCACTTACAAAAGGTTTGTGCAAGTTGTTTATGAACTTTACAATGGCATGTTGTTCAGTACAGTCATAGGGGAATGATACAAATAAAGATAATATAATATCACATATACCTAATGGCTAGAACACAGTAGCTGAAAATGGCTTAGTGTAACAGAAGATCTCAGATTAGAAGAATATGTGAATTTAACAATAAAATTAAATTTTAAAACAAGCAATCAGCAAATACAGGCACTGAATTCAAGTCATTTTTCCAATTCCAATAGCCATGTTAGAGAGACTTCTTTACTATATTTGGAGGGGAATAAACTGAAAACAGCAATGGATGGAGTCTGAAAAGGTTTAAAATTCTACCTCTAGATCTCATCAAGGTTCCTTTCCCTCCCCAGTAGCATTCATCCATTCAGATTCCTTTTATCACACTTCTGGAGTTTCCCATACCCCCACTGGGCATAGTGTGGACAAACCCCATATTGGATGTATTGCAGAGACTGGGGAGACAAAAATGACAAAGGGGTGAAGGGAGATGGATCTCTCCTCTGAATCACAAGATTACACAAAGTATCAACTGCAAAGAATCCATTCAATACAAGAACCCCCAGGAACAAAAGCAACAAAAAAAAATCCTAAAGCTGTAAGGTGCATGAGGTCAGTAAGGCTCTGTTTTTTCATAGAGTAGGTCAACATATTTTGCAACATTGTGTTTTAGTTCCAACTAAAACTGAGCAAGTGCAGGTACAAACCTCCCCCAGGCAGGAGCCCAGAGATGGGAAAAATAGCTGAGGGGAGGGGAGGGCAACTGGAGAAATTGGGTTGGAAGGGGGAAAGGAGGGGAGGGAAGAGAAGATGGTTAGAAAAGAACACCGAGGTTTTCTCAGCGGGGGGGGGGGGGGGGGGAGGTTTTCTCAGCGGGGGGGGGGGAGGTTTTCTCAGCGGGAGGGGGGGGAGGGGGGGTCAGGAGCTAGACTTGTAGGAGAAAGGAGAGATAAAGAGAGTGTTCAGCCAGAGAGACTAGGCTGAAGGAGGGGAAAGGAAGAAGAGAAAGAAGAAAGGAGGGAGAAAAAGAGATCAGCCAGATGGCAAAAGAGCAGTATAGTGACTCTCAGCTGGGGGTCCACAGAAGAGTTGGTGGAGAAAAGAAAATCTCATCTCTGTGGGGGTCTGGAGGGGAGGAGGAGGTGGAGAGAGAAGAAGGAGGAATTCAAGACCAATCCCATGCCAGGAAGTAGTGGAGAGGGAACCCTGGGGCATGCTCGTGGATGCAGTTTCCCCTGTCACAATATTTTAAAACACGCTTCATTAGCTCCTATAAGACCACTTATCTTTTTATATATTAATACAATGTTTGGCACATGGAAAGCACTTAATAAATGTTTGGTGGTTGATAATTGATTGAACCTTAGTAGATCTTTGTATGTTTGTCTCCTAAATTCCCATTCCATATCACCAATAGCCTATTGAAAATTTCTAATTGACTATTCCATAGGAACTCAACAAATCCAGAAAAGAACTCATTTTTCCCTCTAAACCCAACTCCCATTTCTATTGAGAAACCATTCTATTTCTAGTCACCAAGATTCACAACCTTGGAATTATTCTTAATTTCTCACTTTTCAATCCACTGCCAAGTTTTGTCACACAGCCTCTTCCCTCACACAGCCACTACCTAAGTTCAGGTCCCTATTCCCTTTCATCAGGACTATTGAACTAGCCTCCCAACTGGTCTTTGAGTTTTTCCCCTTTCTAATTCATTGTCTATATAGTTGTTAAAGGGAGAGTGGCTCCCTGACCTTTAGGATCAAACATAAAATGCTTTCACATTTCAAACTCATCATCAGATTGCTTCAACCTGCTGTTCTAATCTTATTCACACATTGACCACCTTCATGTCCTTTTTGGTGCATCAAAATTGTCCTCCTTGTTGCCACACCCATGCAATATTCTGTCTCCTATCTCTGTACTTTTGCACAACCTATTTCCTTTTCTTAGAATGCATCCCCTTCTCACCCTGAGAATCTTTGGTTTCCTTTATAACTCTCAGGTCAAGAGTCGCCTCCCTGTATACTTCTTACTTCATCTTGCATTTGTTTGGCATATAACTTGTAGATGTTTAGTTTATATTCACTTATTTGTGTAAAAGTTATCTTCTTGATAGAATGTAATGAGAGCAGGGAATATTTTATTTTTTGTCCTTGTATGTCTAATGCAACATTTGGCACAAAGCAGGCACTTATTAAATGCTGACTGATTGATTCATTTATTGATTGGTTTTATGGGTTATGTACTAGAGAACAGAACAAGAAGGTTTCTTTATACTGGGAGGCTATACCTTATATGCCAACAGAGAAATTCCAAGTAATTTCATACCTGGGGAGATCACTAGCCATTGCAGTGAGGAGAGGGGAGACAAGGCAAAGATCTGATGTGGCCTTAGGTAGAGAGTGGAGCTTAAACTAAGATATGAAAAGCGCTGGGAATTCCAGGGTTGTTAGTAAGGAAGAAGAGCATTTCAGTCATGGGAGACAGCCTATATAGAGCCACGGAAACCTTCCTTCCTCTTTCTTGCTGCTACCTCTACTTGCATAGTCACAGGTTCCCAAAAGAATCACATGTCATAGTCCAATCAAAGGAGAGGGTTGTTTTTAATTAAATAACTTTCAACACAAAGCAAGAAGGATCTACATTATGTCTAGCAGAGAACAAGGATACTTACAGAAAAACATTGTAGAGAAAAATGAGGAAAAACCATTTAGAAACCCATGACCCAACTCTCATTCATTTCTGAACCACCATAAGTCTCTTTCCACAGTCTGCTTCTATCGACTTGAGTGAACATGTGAATTGGGTCCCTGGTTCTCATTGATTAATCACACTGAGGGACAAATCAGCCCAGAAACCAATTGAATTAGAAAGCTTCTTTATTTGCTGAACAAGATAAATAAAACCCAGGAACAATCCTTTACCATAGACTGTTATGACTCAGTTGTAAACTCTCAGCACAAAATGATCCTGTGAACATCAAGAGAAATGACAGCTATCATTATCATTGCTAAAACCATTTCTAGCTATTATTAGCAAATTTAAAACAAACTCATGAGTGATGGAGGAGGTGGGGAAGAGGGTGGCTAGGAGAAGAGATAGGATAGTGGCCTGATGTAACATCATCAGAACTTGTAGGAAGAAGAAAAAGTAAGTTTTCTGACTGATGCTTTTGATAGAATTTATGGTGAATACATTCAATTAAAGTTATTTCTTGTCTATGATCTTAAATAGAAGAGCTTGAAGGACTTTAAATTGAAAATAGGCAGAAAAGGAAATCGGTGATGTGCCCTTTTTGTTTGTAGCACAATAAAGGAAATACCTTTCTAGTTAATAATTATCTAACATGAAGTATAGTGCCTTTCATTTAATTTGATCACAACTTAATTAGAGCCTTGGCTTCATTTGATCAGCTCTCCAGGAACCAAGTAATTTGCATCTGCATTGTGGTTGGGCTGCTCCTTTTGATCACATTCTGTTGTTAACACTGGATAATTTAATCCAGATTGCTCAGGACCAGCCACTGAAATTCATCACACAATTCCTCACATCAATACAAAACTGTCTGCATCCTCTGTCCCTTTGCATAAAAACTGATTTCATTTACTTCTATACCAGAGGAGACAAATAAGGTCACCAATGACAAAAATGATATATAAACCCTAGAGATACTGGCAGTTTAGGACTCTTAGAAGTTTTATGGGCTGTAAGAAACATCATAAAATGAAAGCACAGAACAGAAAGAAAACATATTTCCATCTCTTAAACTTTCCATAATCCACTCTACAAAGAAGATTAGAGATCCTCATTTAAGTTCTCTCCATGTCACACCTCAAAAACTAGATGGCCTTCTAACTAGTCTTTCTGCCTCCAGGCTCTTTTTCCTATATATACCTTCATTTTCACTCTGCTCCCATATCTTACACAACCCCATTAAATTGTTCTTCATCAAATTTTACCATGATTATGAAAAAAAAAATCCACCCACCTACTCTCCTCCAAAGTAGCCCATTCTACTTCTGGATAGCCCTGGGTATAAGTTTTTCCTTAAAGAGAGGTCAGCTACTCTGCCTTAAGATTTATTTTGTTATTATTAGATTGAAATGCAGTTGAATTTTAAGGGTTTATTTTGTAGCCTACAACTTTGCTAAAGCTATTGTCTCTGTTTACATCTTTATTGATTCTGTAGAACTTTCCAAGTATACCATCAAATCATTAGCAAATAGAGAAAGTTTTGTCTTATCTTTGCCTATCTTTATTGTTTAATTTCTTTCTCTTATCTTTTTGCTATGGCTTGGAATTTAAAGAACTAGATATGATAATAAAATAAGGATACAATACTCTCCACTATTATATTTTTCCCAAACTTATTGGGAATGCTTTTAGTGTATTTCCATTGCATATGATGCTTGCTTTTGATTTAGATACTTTTCATAAAAGTAAATGCCTATATTTTGTAGTGGTTTAAGTATAAATAAATACTTTGTCATCGGGTTTTTCCTCATTTGTTGAGATAATTCTGTGATTTTTATGTTTGATTTTTGATATGAAAATTTTTATTGATTGTTTTTCTAATGTTGTCCATCATTATATCACTGACATAAATTCAACTTGACCATAATGAATAATTTCTTGGATAAATAGCTATAGACTAAGAGGATTCCATTTAATATGTTAAATGTGAATCAATATTCAAATTAATCTATAGTTTTCTTTCTGTGTTTTATTCTTCCATGGTTTAGATATTCAGACTAACTTAATCTTATGAAAGGATTATTTCAGAAATCTTTCTTTTTCAATTTTTGAGAATAATTTTTAAATGTGTAAAAATTATAATATACAAAATTTGATAGAATTCTGTGAATCCATCAGGGCCAGAAATTCCTATACCCCCACACACATTTTGTTGTTCTTTTATAACTAGTTCTTTTTTATTTTCTGAGATTGGATTATTTAAGATTGCTATTCTTTTGTCAATTTAGATATACTTTATGTTTTTTAAGATATTCTATTTCTTTTGTATTTTCAGCTTTGTTATATCACTGTGTGTAAGAGATTCTTCTTATTTTTTACTTGTTCTGGGCCAGTTGTAATTTCACCAGACTCATTTGTGTTTAATGATTTGATAATCTGTCCTTTTCTTTTTAGCAAAATTCCTTAAAGCAGCATTGATGAAGATGTGGCACCAGTGCAAAGCCAGCACTCTGGTGGCCGCTTCTTTCCCCCTTTTCCCAGCACCCCAGGACATTTTTTGCATGCCCCACCACTCTGTCCAGCTACCCAAAGCAGGCAGTTTCTCCCTTAACTCTCTCTGGTAATCTGGCGGTTCATAGACAGTTTGAATTTCCCCTCTGGGCACTTAAACTAGTAAAAGGTTCACCAAAGAAGCAAAGTATTATTGAATTTATTGGTCTTTTAAATGAACCATTTTGGTTTCATATATCACTTCTATGGATTTTTTTCAGTTTCCAGTTTACCTATTTATCCTCTAACTTTTAATATCTCCTCTTTTGTGTTTATTTTAGGCTTATTTGTTTGCTTGCTAAAATATTAAGTGCATACTCAATCTACCAATTCTTTTTCCATTTTGTTAATTTACCTTTAAAGGAATCTGATTTTTTCCTGAGGATTGCTCTTGTCAAATCTCAAATATTTTGGTATTTTATGCCATCATTATAATTTTCTTTAACATAGTTATTGTTTTTTATGCATTGTTCTTCAACTAACTTGTTATTTAGTATTTCATTGTTAAGTCTCCATTTGGGTTTGTGTCTTTATTTATGGTTCCTGAACCAATAACTAATTTTATTGCATTATCACCTAAAAAGAATGTTTTTACTCCTCTGTCTTTTTACTTTTGTTTGACATATCTTTGTGTCCTAATACATGGTCAATTTTTGGGAAAATTCCATTTAGTAATAAGAAATATATATTGTTTTTATTACCACTTAGAAGACATATGTAGATTTAGTTTCCCCAGCAATTTATTTAATTCTAGATTTCCTTTTTTTTTTTGTTTACCTTTCTGTTAGATACCAAAAACAAGAAGATACTGGAATTTCCCATCACCATTGTGTTGCGATGTATTCTTATAACTCAATTAATGTTTCCTTTATGAATTTGGATGCTAAGGCATTTTGAGCATGTAAGTTTAATACTAATATTGGTTTGCTATGTATGGTTCCTTTCAGGAAAATGTAGTTTATGCATTTATCCTGTTTTATAATTTGAATGTTTGTTTTTTCTTTGTTATATAGCATGATTATAACTCTTGCTTTTTTAAAATTCACTAAATACACTGTAAAAAACTATTTCTACATCTCTTTTCAAAAAGAACTTCTCTCCCTTAAGATTTCTTTTCTAGCACAAAATACTGCTATGTCATTGACTGCTAAGACCTCAGCAAATTTCTGCACTTTGGAATTTGGAAAGCTACATACTAGAAAAAGAAGAGGAGTCAGGATGTGTAGTTGTGTTTTGTTGAAAGTCTATGGGTTGAATCACCTTGTGCAGCCTTGTTGTCAAGAGCTTTGTGGGGCTTTGAGAAAGGAGTGGTAAATGGACACAAGTAAGGCTTTAATTCATGGAGCATTTATTTGTTTGCCTCCTTTGAGTTCTTTGTGTCCAAGACCAAGTGAAAGTGCTTTATCTCTGGTACATAATTTCTATTTTGGAGAAGTTGTGAGAAGTCATGAAGATCAGAGAAAATGACCTGTATTACATCTTCTTAGTCATGTGAGCAGGTTGTTCTATATAGATATACCTATATCTCTCTCTATATATATGTATATATAAAAATATGTATGTTTTTGTGTGTTCCTATATAAATAATGCTTTACCTCTTCCACAACACCAGTAATGATGTTGGGGAGTGGTTGTCATATAATAACCATTTTTTTTTACATTTAGTTGTCATTTGATATAACTAACAGCCAATACAATCAAATATCTGCAATGATACGCATAAACATGTCACTAATAGTTAGTAAGTCAGATATGTATAAACATTTATTTTAAGTACTTGATATTTGCCATCATTATGCTAAGCACTAGAGATGCAAACATAACCAAAACAAGAATCCCTGCCTAGTAGCTAAGTGGCACAGTGGATAGAGTTCTGTGTCTGAAGTCAGGAAGACTCATCTTCCTGAGTTCAAATCTGGCCTCAGATTATGTGACCCTAGGCAAGTCACTTTACCCTGTTTGCCTCTGTGTCCTCATCTAAAAAATAAGTTGAAGAAGGAAATGGCAAATCACTTCCATATCTTTGTCAAAAAAATCCCAAAGGATGAACCAGACATACGTGAAACTGAACAATAAATGCTTCATAGAGTTTCCATTCTAATGTGAGAAGATAATGCATAAAAAGGAATTGAAAAGGTGAATAGAGGAGGGATCCATTCCAAGGCATAGGGTTGAAGTCCAAAGAATCAGAAGCTTAGTCTAAAAGGGAGTGAAGAATGGTTGTTCTGGATCCCTCTCCAACACAAGGGATCCAGAACAAGTTCACCAATGAGAGAAGTGGGGTCAAAGTAATGGATTATTCCAGTGCAAGGAGGATTTAGGCACTGCCAGGAGTGAGACAACAACTTAAGTATAGTGCCAAACAAAGAATCAAAAGGATAGCTAAAATTTAAGGATGGGTTATCCTTCAGCAAAGAGAGGAAGTTGTATGCCTGACTTGTTTAAGCCAAATCTAGGCTGCCATGTATTAGCATTGTTGTAGATGTTATTCACATCTTCTAAATGAATTGGGCTAAAGGATCTCTGAGGTCTCTTCCAAGGCTAACATTCTATGACTGTAATCAAAGGTGAGCCACCTACACTCATGCTTCCTGGGGGCAGCAAAGCATCCTATGTCCTTCTCACATTATGATAGTCATTGTGAAAGGAAACAGCTTGTATTTAACTAGTAACTATCCATCTTTAATCTAAAGATCTGATTTGGCTCTCTGCATTGACTGACTGACAGAACACCCTGGACAGCCTAGCCAGAGTTTTAGTTTTAGGGAAACTCTGCTCCAAGGGCTTTTAGTGAAACATATATATTTTTCAGGCAATGCATTAAACTATCACATCCATGAGTTTTGAATCTGTAGTGATCAGATGAACTAAGTGATCCTCAAATCTCCATTTTCTTTTGTGCTGTATGATATTTCTATTCATATTTTGATACTAGCTCCCTACTCATATTTGGATGGCAATTTTAAGTTTTATAAGGCATCTTCCTTATTACCTTATGAGATGGGGAAAACATCATTTGCAGTTTTGGCAGCTGGAACAAACAACTTGAAATTCACCCTCCAATCAAGTCTTTATGATGAATTTAGATAAAGCAGAGGTAAGGTATTTAGGAGAGAAAGCACAGGGGAAAAGTCTTTAAAGAGGGTGAAGTTCCAGAGGTACAATGTGGTGGATGAATAGTAGAAAAGTTCACTTGCAATGTGATCTTTAGGATGAAGGGCTATCAACATCTAGTATCTTCTTGTGAACACAAAATTTCAGGGCAGGGAAGCAAATCCCTGATTAAAAAAAAAAAAAATATATATATATATATATATATAGAGAGAGAGAGAGAGAGAGAGAGGCATGTGTGTGTGTGTATATATATATATATATATGTTTATACATAGTTATATAGACCCAATTTTTATATCTATATATAGATAGGCAGTGCAAGTATTATTTTATATATCCAAATTTTATAGAAGAGGACACCAAAACTTGAACTTTAGGTGATTTTACAAGGTTCGTACAAATAATCAATGTTTAGTTCAGCCCTAAATTAAATTTTGTTTGTTGATTTCAAATTCAGTGTCCTTTCTATTTTACTGTGATTCCTTTTTACTAAACCTTTCTCCTTCTGTAGCCTATCCAATGTACCATTTGTAAAATAGTCTTCCTTTCTTAAATGTGTGCCAATTTTTTAAAATTACATATATATTTATATATGTATGCATATATTATATCACCTTCATGTCTCATTGTGTATTTCACCCACTAAAAAACACAACTTATAACAAAGAATTTAAAAAGAAAAAATAATGCTAAATTAGCAAACCCCATCAATACATTAAATGAGTCTAATGTTATGTATAATATCTTACATCCAGAGTCCTCTGCCTCTGCAAAGATTAGAGGTGTGTCTTTTCCCTTCTTGTGCAACATTCTTCAGTAGGTTCCTTGTGTAGCTGGTTTTGCTCAAGGCTAATCAAGTCAGGAGAGATGAGACTTTAGAAGATCTAGTCATAGATGAGATAGAGTGCAGGTCTGCCTAGAGCTACTTATAGATTTGTTTAGACTGTAAAACAATTTTATTTTATTGCAGATTATTTTTATTATCATTGCAAAACCTTCATACAGCAGAACATACTGACCCCCTTGATCATGATAAAGGGTGGCAAATATTGGTGAGGTGAATAGATTTAGATAAGTAGGCATCAAGAACTTAGTAGACCAATCTTAGTTCTGTCCTTGCTTCAGGAGACATCATGTACCCTTTCTAAACAATGGACAACTCCTGAACTGTTGGATTAGCCTATCTCACAGGGTTGTGAGAAATCACTGATAAAAATAACCGTGCAAAATTGCTTGCAAAATGAAGTGTTAAACTATAATCCTGGCAACATGCTAGGTGTTCCTTCTCTGTCCACTTAACTCATAAATGTAAATTTGCTATTCCCTGAAAAACTCTTAAGAACATAGCTCCTTAATCAATACCACACCAAACAGCTAGACAAATCTGCCTAAAATCATAGCTTACTAACTGAAATGGATTAATCTGCACTTCATAGAAATCAGCTGCATGGTGATTGAGACTGTATTCAAATTGAAAATATGACCCCCCAAATTTTGACCACATTGACCACATCAGCATATGTATTAGTGCATAGTTCTTCCATAATAATCACCATTATGGCATTAGTAAGTGTGAGTGGGCTACCACTCTGCCCCCTCCCCAAAGATGAATCTTTATTTCTTTCCACGTTTCCTATTTCCATCAGGTTTATGTCTTCCCAGATTAAATATTGTGAGAAGTAGGATGGGGGTAGCTGGCATCCTTCCCAGATTTCCCTAAGCCAGCTAGCCCTTATCTCTCTTTCCCAGAGGGGGTAGAGAATTTCCATGTCCTTTTCATAAAATGACCCAATTCCTGTGAGGGAGCTCAGCATCATTTCCCCAAAGGTCATCAAGGAGGAAGCGGCCTCTGTGCTGTTCCCACTCCCTCCCAGGAATCTTCCCAAGTAGCTGCTTGTCACAGAATACTGTGATTCTTTTGATTCTTCCTTCAACAACTTACAGCAACTTCTTTAGGTCTTATATGCCTTTATTCTCCATTACACTCCCCTACTATTCTTCTTTCCATACCCCAGCTACTAGACATAAGGTCCTCATATGCTCTAAAAGAGCTAACTACAAAATCAGACAGGAATTGCCTAAGGCAAGGCCAGAGTGGGTAAGTAGAGGGGAATAGAATGGAACAGAAAGGACACCCCTGTAAATCAAAATGAAGGTGCTGCCTCCTGACAATTTCTTATAAGAACAATACATTTTTCTGGACCCCCATGATCTTTAAAATTAATCCCCAAGGTGCCCATGCTAAATAAACTTCAATAAGAACCTTATTAAATACTTCATAAACAAAGGAGTATGAACAATAAATGTCTTTAGATAATTTTGCTTTTTAATATTACAAAGTTTTATTTGCTAAACATTTTAGGGCAAGAAATATATTATCTAAACAAAAAGAGAGAGAAAGGCTCCTCCTCCTCTAATACCTGTATGTGTCATTTTTTGTGCCTAAAAAAACCAATCAGAGTCGATGATGGGACCCTAGAACAGGATGGACCATTCCACAGAACTAATGTTTGATGGCCTGTAGTTTCACCAATCCCCTTTACATTTTTTTGTTCTTAAACATGAGAGAACATTAAACAAACATCTGACATACCTGCAAAATGTGTTGTAGGAATATATACAGCCTCTTCTGGGGCAGAAAATAGCCCTCACATAATGGACTGTGAACAAAAAATAATATGGTTGTTTATTGGCTTGCTTTCACTTATTAATTATTATATACTTAGTCTCTGTCAACTTAACCTACTAAGTAGTAAGCCTAGTGACGATCCATTCTACTAGAAGATTATTTTCTGGATTGACCTATACCACTTTTCAAAGACCAAGATTTAGTCATAGTTGCCTTTCAAATTAGGTTGCTACTAAATATCAATGATGGATTCATAACCTTATTGATGTGGTTACCATCTCTCATTATGCAAGCTGCAACCCATCTAATTCTTCATCCTATGAGACCCTCGTCCTTCCCCTCCCAAACCCTCCTCCAAGGTCCACACAAAATATTAGGTTGTTTCCTCTAGATATCTTTAAATTACCTTGAAATATCTTGAAATACCATTTTCCCTCTAAACTAGATAAGTTACCTTTCACCTCTAATAAGAGAAAAACTTAATTTTCTAATCATATATTATTTTTATGATGGCCACCCTCCATGCTGTGCCCAAAATGAGGGCTCCTAAAGTAGAGGTTACTCCTATGTTGAATATATTTCTCTGTTCAGTGAATTTCTGTCACTCCCTCTTACCAAATACAAACTGCTCCATTTGACATTTAAAATCCCTCCTAGCCTGACTCCATCCTACTTTTCTAGGCTTACTCTACATTATTCCTGCATGTAATACTTTACAATCTGGCCAAAAAGGCCTTCTAACTGTTTTCTACATATGATTTTCATTTCTGTGCCCTGGCACAGGCTAACCCCCATGCCTCCAATGTACTCCTTCCTCACATCTGCTTCTTAGAATTTGTTATTTCCTGCAAAGCTCAGTTCAACTGTCTCTCCCTATATAAGTCCCTTCCTGACACACACCATCAGCTGCTCGTGCCTCCCCCTTAGATATATCTTGTTTTTACTTTGTATATATTTTACACTTAATCATATGTGTCTGTAGCAATAGCCTCCATAACATCTCCCAAAGAGACTATGAATACTGTAACCATATCTTAAAGAGGAAACAGAATCTTGGGAAACTGATAGTTAACTGCAATGGCAAAAAGAGTCTGTGGGGGTACCATGGGAGAACTAAATTTAAAATGCAATTTCCTGAGGAAAAGATGGAGAGTTAATTATCATCTGTGAGAGGACTATGAACATTTTAACTGACATTTTGTGAGAGATTGAAACTGAGGAAGTTAACTGTCATCCATGAGGAGTATGTAAAAGGACTATGAGGGTTAGTTGTTATCTTGTGAGAAAACATGAATAGATTTTTGAAAGAGAATTCCTGAGAGAACTGTTTCCAAAGTTGAGGAGGAGTCCATGGCACTTTCAACAAGAATATTCCATTCCCTGACTCTTTTTCCTGCTTCTGAAGAGTGTCTAAGACAGTTCAGAGGTTCACCAGTACATTAGTGTAGCTGCTTTCCCATAGTCCCTTCAGCATTTATCATTTCTCTGGTCTCAACTATTTACAGCTTTTTAAAATATATATGGTTATTGATAGAATGAATTTCTGTTTATATCCTTAGACCACTTATCATTTGGGAAATGACTCTTATTTTTATAAATTAGACTTTAATATCTCTATATCACAAAAATGAGAACCATATCATGGAAACATGGTGCAAAGATTTTAATCATTCTCTTCTAATTTTAGAAGATTTCTATTGTTTTTTCTATTAAACTTAAATTTTGCATAATCAAAACTGACCATTATAAGTCTTTTAATATTCTGACTCTTGTTTGGTTGTAATCACTTTTCCATCCATATCTCTAATACGTAATTTCTTCCTTGTTCTCTTAATTTTTTATGATCTAACACTTTGTGCCTAAGTCATATATCCATTTAGAGTTTATCTTAGTGTATAGTGTGAACTGTTGTTCTTATATTTAATTTCTTGCAGATTATTATGCAGATTTTCCTGACAATTTTTAATGAATAGCAAATTCTTGCCCCAATAGCCGAGATCTCTGGTTTTAATCCAATACTAAGGTACAGTGCTCATTTATCTTTGTTTATTATGAAAATATTGTTTTCCACTGATCAATCTTTCTAATTCTTAACCAGTGTCAAATTGTCTGATGTATCAAACTGCTTTGTAAGACAGTTTGAAATGTAGTAATTCTAAGTACCATTAATTCTTGTCCTAGGATAGCACTGGAATGTTCCATTTAACCATTATCCCTTCCTAGACTTCATCCCCAATGTTTATAGACCCCTTAGTCACATCATGATGATCTGGACTGAAAAAATGATTCATTCTGAGGTTTTCTTGGGCTTTCCAACAAGAATTCAGTCTGGAAAGAGCTCAATTATACTTCTTCTTACTGCTCATTGGTCTTAACTCTCCATTAATATCTTCTCTGGGTACATTTTTTAATTGACAATGTGCTACAGCTTATTTACACCTACCATTTGTCTTTCCACTGATATGGAGGGACCTGCCACTATAATTCTTCACAAATTGTGCATTATTTGCAGTAGAATAAAAGGCCCTACTTGAGCAAATCTCTTAACTTCTTAAGGCTTTTATTTTCTCATCTCTATAATAAAAAGGTTGGGCTAAATAGTCTCGGAGTTACCTTCTAATCATATATATGTTATCCTATACTCCATAAGAGTAGAACCTATATACTAGCACATAGTAAGGGCTTAATAAATGTTTGTTGAATTTAATTTAATTTAATTTCTTGACTGACAGCCAAATAGTATCACCAAAATATTTGATGCTTAAAGATAGGCCTTAGTTTCTGTAAGTCTTTTTCATTCTATAAGAAAAAAAATTAGTCTATAATTTCTTCTCATAGAGTTATAAATGTATATACATAGCCTATCACTTATTCAGTTCTCTCTGATCCTGCCGGAAACAACAGCTCCATTAAGGGAAGTGAAGCCAAAAAGAAAGAGTAAATTCTTTTTTTTTTTCTTTAAATAATAAACCAGGCAGCTTAGAGAAGTTTTTATTACAGGAACTTAATAAAGGATTGGAGCTCTGAGGATTTTGCATAGTCCAGACAAAGTCTTTGCTCTGTCCTTCTCTAGTAGTCTACGCAATGGGACCTTTTTTGTACCTAGGGGAAAGTGTAGATAAGCAGGTGCCCAAGAAAGTTCTGACTTCCCTATATAAGAAGAGCTTGAGGAAAGCAAACAGCAAAAATTGGAAAGGGGAAATGTGCCTACAATTTTCAGGCTTCCAGCCTTTCTTACACAGAAATCACTTAACAGATTGTAAATGATTTAACAGTGACAGAGTCAGGTTTCCTAAAGTAAGCAAATTTCATTTCCTTAACTGATAGGTACTCTAGCTATATAGCTAGAATGCTTCAAGCCAGAAATCCTTAGTGACCTGCAAGGCAATAAGAAAAGAAAAGAAAACCACAGGAGGATGAAGAGGAGAAAAAAGAAAGAAGAACTAGGCACATCTGTCTGTAAGTCTGGAATAATTCTGATGTTAAGATATATATTGGGTAAGTATACCAGGTTCCCCATAGAAGCCTGAACTCCTAAAATGGGCTTCAAACATAGATCAATTTAACAACTGCTATTCTGATATTTCTTGTTGGCATCTAAAAATATGTTGAAAACTGTAATGTGGAATAGAAATGAGGCTTCAATATTTTTCCAAATAATTTATTTTCTTCTCTTTTGACACCTAGTAACTGGCCAAAAGATGTCTTCACTTTAGATGATGTCCTGCTTCTAGCAGGAATGAGTGTGATTCCAAATAAACATCAAGGGAAATAAGATATAAATGTATAGAAAACTTGAAAGATTCAATAAAATAAAATGCATGTAGATATGTTTCTTTTATAAAAATCACATTCAAATTCTTTGAACCTAATATTAAAAATTTTCATTGCAGTATAGTTATATGTTTGGGAGGTAGAAAAAAAATAATTCCCATGTTTTTGGAATCAGATTGTCTCTGAGCCCACATTGCATGTCATGGCTTAGTCAAGTTGCTTCTTACCTCACCAAAATCATCAAAGCTGAAAGATGATTTTGAAAAGTCATGAAATTAAATGATTCTTTTTGTTATGATTCCCTTGCTAAATATGAATATCAAACCAAAACATCATCTACTCATCACCCACATCTAATTTAATAAGAGACTACTCAAAGAGGAACAAGCAGAATATGATGAAGGACAATTTGACAGAGATGGTAATTTTTTGTGAGGCATCTGCTCCTGTTCCACCACCTAGAAATCTTTGAATCAAATTAGTGGATTCAATTCAGCCAGAGTTATTGAATTATCTTCAAAAGGATTTTGCAAAGCAAACTACTCACTCTTTGGCATCTGCTATATAATCTTCCAAATCCAGGGCTGAAAATTAAAGTATATTTGATTTAGTTGTGTGAATTTTACCAGCTATTGGCCAGGCTGATGTAGTGTATCTTTGATAACAAAAGACTTTAATAACTAGAAGCAGTCACTAAAGAACTTTAGTAAGCTGGCATGCCCGATAGGTCTTCAGAGGCCCAGCTAAGGAAGGCCTTCAATTTGTAGAAGTTCAAAGAATAATTGATTTCATAGATCCAGTCAAGCTTTCAGGCTTTTAAAAGAGTACCATCAAGAACTTCACCATCAAGAAGTTATAATTATATGAAAATATGAATAACTTTTTTTCATAGCAAAGTAACTAGAAATCAAATAATCAACCATTGTTTGGAGAGTGCATGAACTGTGACATATGTCTATGATGGAATTCTATTGCGCTAAAAGAAACAACAAACAGGAAGAATTCAGAAAATTGAGGGAAGATTTGTTTTAACGGATACAGAGTAAGCCAAGTATAACTAAGAGGATATATGCAATGACTGAAGTAAGAAAATGGAAACAACACTAAAAGGCAGCTGAACTCATATTGCATGTAAAAAAAAACAATATTATTTCCAGAGATTATATGATAGAATATATCTCCCTCCTGAAAAGAGAGGGAGAAGAATTACAGATGGTAAAAAAAAGTGCCTAAACTGACATGTGCCCACCGTGTGGGTTGGTTTTGCTTAAACAATGGAGAGTTTTAAGAGGTAGGGGCAGGGGAAGGTATAGGGGAATGACTGTGGTATGAAAAAAAGCAAAAGACAAGAATAAAAATGAAAATGAAAATGAACTTTTCATAGTTATAAGGCAAAAGGGAAGAGGAGAAAGTGTGAAGAATTGGTTATCCTGGTACCATTCTCAGAAGTCTCTAATCTGCTGAGAAATGTAATCAAATTCTAGAAAATTTGCAGAAATGAGTATCAAAGACTGATGTCTGTCTTTCACTATGCTATTCAAATCATGTGGCAGAATGCTCTGCAGAATCTCTTGGGTAGAAAAGCCTTTAAAGGAAGGAAAATCTGGCAGTGCCCTCCAGCTTGGTGATGACTCATGAGAAGTAGAGAGCAACTGAGTTTTTGCTTGTGGCACAGATCCTTTGGCTTTTCTCATAGAGAAATGCTTATGCCCCCAACTAAAGTGATAGTGAACTTTTCTGTTTCCGATAACTGAACTGCATTCCCCTATGACTGACTGGAACCCTACTCAAGAGAATGTGACTTCTGCAGCTCAACTTTATGATGGTGCATCTGCTGTGAGTGGTATCTTTGAATGGAGTCCAGGAACTCTTCCGTCAGCTGCATCCATATGCTATGCATGTGTTCATTGCTACGCACATTTTTTAAATTTAGTTCTTGTGGGTGCATGTTCTACACTTTCCCTGTACGTGATTTAAAAAAAAAATTATGCTTCAGAAAATACACATAATCTTTTCAAAGTCCATGCTGACTCACGAGGGGTTCTTTGGAATGTTTGTATTTTTCAAGCTTTAAGTTGGTTAGTCCAAAATGTATAACTGAGGTAGACTATTTTGCCCAACTTCCAATTGGAGAGTAATTATGGTGGTGGGAAAAAAGCCCTAGAACCAGAGTCAGAGGGACTAGGGTCAGCTCTTGGCTCTGCTACCCACTTGCATGTGAACAAATCACTTCCTCCTGATGCTGTTTCCTTATGTACAAAATGAGAGGGTTGGACTAGAAAATCTCTAAAGTTACTTCTAGCTCTAAACTCCATGATTTCAATCTTATATGTGAATGGCAATGCAAACATTCTTTCAGTACCAGAGCTCTACCTTTTATAAGCATTCTGTGTGTATGATAGATACACAAGATATACATAGGTATGTATGTATACATATATAGAAAGAAGATAGACAAACATAGATAGATAGACACATGGATAGATAGATGGAAGGAGAGAGAGAGAGAGAGAGAGAGAGAGAGAGAGAGAGAGAGAGAGAGAGAGAGAGAGAGATATGTGTGCGTATATATGTACTGCTTTATCCTATTCTTGTTCTTGCCATTATAGGGTCTCATTCAAGTGCACAGTTGTAAAGACAAAGCATTCTTTGATCACAAGCCACCATGCTGTATGAAATGATTAGCTTCCTATTGCTGTGTTTTCGAATGACTGAGTCAGGAATCAAAGTCATCTTCAGGGTCAGGAACTCTTGAAGGCAGCTTAAGAAATGTAATCTTAACACAACTCCAAGTGTCTTTCTCCAAATGCAGATTTGCCATAAGACGCATCAGCCTGATCCTGAACCCCAAACTTTCCCCTCTTCTGAACTTTTCTATTATTATCAAGAGTAACACTATCTTCCCACTCACTCAGGCTTGCAATCTCAGTGTCATCTTAACTCCTCACCCTCAGTAACCCCCCCCCATCTATCAAATCTGTTGCCACATGTTATTACTTTAACATTTTTCTTATCTGTCTCTTTATTATCACTTTTACAACCACCACAATAAATCAGCATCTTCTCACCTCTCCCTTCTGGATTATTTTAATCTCCTTCAAATGGGGAGTGGGGAGCGTGTTGCCTCAAATTTCTTCCCATTCTAATTCATCTTTTTATTCTACTTCCCATTGATTTTTCTAAAGAGTAAATCTGAAGGAGTCACCTCCACCCAAAAAAATATTTAATTGTTTTTCAGTTGGGTCCAATTCTTTGTGACCTCTTTTGGTATTTTCTTGGCAAAGATACTGGAATGGTTTGCCATTTCCTTCTCCAGCTCATTTTACAGATAAGGAAAGTGAAGCAGAGTTAATGTAAGACTTCTGTTGGGTCACAAAGCCAGTATGTGTATGAGGCCAAATTTGAACTATGATTCCAGACCTGGTGGGCTATCCACAGAACCACCTAGAAGGTCCCCCAAAATGACGCACTAATATTTTCAGGATTGAATATACATATGATATTTAATGCTTCATATAACTCGGTCCATTATTACCTTTGCAGTCGTTTAATACTTAACTTCCAACCAAACACTCTGTGATGGAGTGACACTGACCCACTTGTTATTCCTCAGACATACTATTCCATCTCCCATACCCCTTACCTTTGTTCTGGTCAACACCCATGCCTGGGGTGTTCTTCCTCTGTGCCTCTGCCTCTCAGATTCTAGGGCATTCTTCAAAGATCAACTCAAGAGGCATCAAGGTGGGTAGAGAGCCAGGTCTTTAGAGGTTCTGGGTTCAAATCTGACCCCATACACTGCCTAGGTGTATGACCCTGGACAAGTCATTTAACCCTAATTAACCAGCTCTTACCACTCTCCTGCCTTGGAACTTATACTTAGTATTAATTGTGAGACAGAAGGTAAGTGTTTAAAAAAAACAACACAACTCAAATTCTACCTTCTCCACAAGGTCTTTCTTCCCCAAGTCCCTCAATTATAAAGACCTTTCCCCTGAGGCCATCTTCTATCTCTTACGTATATATTTTGTACATACTTGGCTATCTATATGTTTGTATATTTTGTATATTTATATTTTATATATATACATATATATATTTATATTTATACATTGTCTCCCCCATTCAAATTCTTAAAGTAGAAAATACTTTTTATTAAATTTATTAAATTTTATTAAATTTTATTAAATTTATAAAGAGCTAAATCAATTGTACAAAAAATCAAGCCATTCCCCAATTGATAAATGGGCAAAGGACATGGATAGGCAGTTTTCAGATAAAGAAATCAAAACTATTAATAAGCACATGAAGAAGTGTTCTAAATCTCTTATAATCAGAGAGATGCAAATCAAAACAACTCTGAGGTATCACCTCACACCTAGCAGATTGGCTAACATGACAATTATGGAAAGTAATGAATGCTGGAGGGGATGTGGCAAAGTAGGGACATTAATTCATTGCTGGTGGAGTTGTGAACTGATACAGCCATTCTGGAGGGCAATTTGGAACTATGCACAAAGGGCGATAAAAGAATATCTACCCTTTGATCCAGCCATAGCACTGCTGGGTCTGTACCCCAAAGAGATAATAAGGAAAAAGACATGTACAAGAATATACATAGCTGCACTCTTTGTGGTGGCCAAAAATTGGAAAACGAGGGGATGCCCATCAATTGGGGAATGGCTGAACAAATTGTGGTATATGTTGGTGATGGAATACTATTGTGCTAAAAGGAATAAAAAAGTGGAGTAGTTCCATGGAGACTGGAACGACCTCCAGGAAGTGATGCAGAGCGAGAGGAGCAGAACCAGGAGAACATTGTACACAGAGACAAACACACTGTGGTATAATCGAACGTAATGGACTTCTCCATTAGTGGCAGTGTAATGTCCATGAACAATTTGCAGGGATCTAGGAGAAAAAACACTATCCATAAGCAGAGGACAAACTGAGGGAGTAGAAACAATGAGGAAAAGCAACTGCCTGACTACAGTGGCTGAGGGGACATGACAGAGGAGAGACTCTAAATGAACACTCTAATGCAAATATTAACAACATGTCAATGGGTTCGAATCAAGAACACATGTGATACCCAGTGGAATCATGTGTTGGCTACGGGGGGTGGGAGGGAGGAAAAGAAAATGGTATTTGTCTTTAATGAATAATGCATGGAAATGATCAAATAAAATACTATAAAATTAAAAAAAAAAGAAAATACTTTTGCTCTTCTTTTCCTACATGATATGTATCTCAGTGCCTAGAATATAATAAGCATTTAATAAATACTTGTTGACTCAATGACTGTTGTTTTTGTAGAGAATATGATAAAAAGGCTCCTCTAAGAACAACTTACATTTATGGGGCACTTTAAAGTATACAAATACACTATTGTTACTGGGGGCTTTTAAGTACTCTTCTTTAACTTTAAATGATATCACATTCCCAAAATGCTTTGAAATCAATAAAATTAACTACTCAGGACTGAATTCCTATAACATCTATTACTTTAGATAGAGTTTTATGATTTTAAATGATTGATAATTAACTCTTAGGAGACTGTAACTGTACCATCTCTTTATAGTATTCCAACATAATAACTAAAAGTCCTCTGCATAATGAATTACTCGGGAAATGAAGCTGACTATATATGTTCTCTTCTGCTATTGCTAACTGTAAGCTAACTGGAAGACAATAGTAAACCTAAAAATTACATTTCCCTAAAAGATTTTGGTGATAATTTGATTTGTCTAGATGTTTTAAATATATAGATTTTTAGATACTTACTGTATCTTCATGGACTTCTAGTTTAAGGCCACAAGTCCATTTTTATTAAGACCAAAAAACTTAAGTTTTTCTATGTCTCTATAAAAATTCCAACTTTTATGAATCCAAAACAAACTTTATTAAGACCTAAAAACTTTTAGAAATTAGAAAATATGTAAGAAACTTAGATTTGGTCCAACAAATACACAAAAAGGGTACAATAAATAAATGAATAAAAAAAATGGCACAGTTTCATGTGGGGTCTATTTTTACTAACAACTAGAAAATTCACTAGATTCAGGCCCCAGATTTGTCAGTTCCATGAAATCTGCTCCAAACAGGTGTTAGACATCATGTAGACAAAGGATCGAAGCCTTTCACTTTGCAACCAGCTTTATTAGTGTCATGTAGCCAGTCATAGAGCTACCAGAACAGGGAGAAGCAAAGGGAGAAAGCTACAGAAGTATTTCTCCAGGACATTTGTTTCTAAATGTACGTTTCTGCTGAGACAGAATTTATCACCCCACACTCTTGCTGCAATCGACAAAATAATAAGGGGAAGAAGATATTAGGGAATTTTACCCAGGGCAAGCTGACGCTGATGAATGCCGCTCTGAGATTAAATTTAGCTCAGCTCTTTGAGCACAATACTGAAGGCTATGTTAGTGAAATAGATCTCACCCATTTTCAAAGAAGAATTTAGAGTAGGAAACTTTGTTCCATGCCAGAAAGAAAATGAATTTCTGTAAGGCCTGGTGATTTGCCCCAAACTCTTTTCATAAGTTATGCATGATGCTTATGAAGTTACCATGATACTTATGGTAGCTTCTCTCACAATCATTTGTGCTCTTCATCATTATCTCATTCTTGGGTATCACAGAGAAATAGAGTGTAAAAAGATGATCTGAGGTCCCCTGGAAGCCTCAGAGTAAATTGGAGGTTGATATTCAAATAAACTTAAGGACTGAATTGGTTCTATTTCTAACTAAAAGCCAGCCTTTTTCCTGCCAAAGAAAGAATGTACTACCTTTTCTTAAAATTGACTCAGGAATCAGCATCTCTTACTTAGCCAAGCCATGTGGCAGAGTGCATAGTGCTGGACTGGAAGCAGAAAGACCTGAGTTAAAATTCTGCCACAAATACTGAATAGCCATGTAACCCAATATGAATCACTTGCCCTCTTTCAGCTCAGTTTCCTCACCTAGTAATTTGGCTAATAATAGCATTTATCTCCAAGGATTGCTACGAGGATCAAATGAGATAGTACTTTTAAAGTGCTTTGCAAGCCTTAAAGGGCAGTATAAATGCTAAATATTATTTTTTTGACCACAAGAGAAGAACAGGACTTTGATCCTGCAGGTACCATTGTCAAGTTCTTCCGTGCATTAGTAAGATAGTGCTCAATTCACAGCATTACAATTGGATTGAATAGATGAAGGGCAAATTGAGGTTGGCATAAAGAAGAAAGATAAATGGGATATGGAACAGAATATTTAGGGAACAAATCACATATTGTCCGGAAAATTGATTACATCACACTGGGAAAGGACTTTCAATTGTTCAGTGTAGAGAAGCAAGATATCACATGGAGAAAGAAAATGTCTTATAATCCCTCAGGGTAGAAAGAGTTAGCCTACCCATAGTCCTTTGCAATAAAGTCAGAGTCTCAAGTACAATAAAATAAGGCAGGACTAGAATCTGATTTCCCAGTGAGAACATAACCAGTCAAGGGAACTGATTGTGCCACAATTTATTATTTACTCTTGACCTGGCAATTCCATTGATGAACTTATGTTTTAGAAAAACCCTTTTCTTTCTTTTTTTCTCTTTCATTTTTGTTTCATTCTTTGTTTCTTTGGTTTCTTTTTTCCTTCTTCTTCCTCTTCCTTTTCTTCTTTTTCTCCTCCTTCTCCTTGTTCCTCTGTCTCCCTTTTCTCTTCTCCTTTCTCCTTCCTCCTTTTTTCTTCCTGTCCCTCACCATCATCATCATTATCATTAGCACCACCACCACTAAACATCTATAAAAATTATAAACAATCATGGCACCCCAAAACCATAAGGAAGAGTTCTAGAAACATCACATATAATTTAGCCATCCTTATCTTTTTGTAAACCCTTACCTTCTATCTTGGAATCAACACTGTGTATTGGTTCCAAGGAGGAAGAGTGGCAAGAGCTGGACAATTGGCATGACTTGCCCATGTTCACACAGAAAGTGTTTGAGGTCAGATTTGAACATGGCTGTCTATCCACTGAGCCACTTAGCTGCCCCTTAACAATCTTCATCTTAAATAGTTATTGCTCCTAAGAAGGCAGTATGGTGCAGTAGAAAGAGTGCAAGGTTTAAAGTCAGAGAACCTGAGTTTAAATCCCACCTGTACTTTGTATTACTCATGTGACTTCAGGTAAATCACTCACTAGGTCTCAAGTTTTCTCATCTACAAAATGAGGGGGTTGTAATAGATGACCACTGAGGTTCCTCCCAGCTCTAGTTCTATGATTCCTTGAGTTTTATCTGAGACATAGATCTTGGAGCAGGCATACTGATTAAATTCTGGCTTGTCTGCTCTCCTACTGACTAATCTTTGTTCCTGAGGCCCCTGATATATAGTTATTAGAGCATAGATGCTGCCTACTTCACCCTTAGAGACTAAAAGAGATAAATAAACAAGGATAGAGGTCATAAAAAAAAAGCTACTGTTGTCTCCCTAATCTCACACAAATCTTGGTGTTGACTTCCTTGTGTAAGAGGCTATTATTATAGATACCCTACCGGCCTTTCCTCTAGAGGCACTCAAGTAAAGTCTCAGTAATTGAATTACATGCATTCATTATTCACTTAAAACCTGTTTTATTATATCTTACTCTTCAAAAGAACTCATTCATATACATAAGTTATGCATTAGATTACCCTTTCACTTCATTGGTTTATCTGAAAGTTTACTTCATAGCAATCTGAATAACAAGAAACAGGCATGTGAGATGGGTAGCTGCTGTGATACCATGTTACTAGCCCCCTGTCCACTACAATAACCTTCTTCATCATCTTCAAAGAATATAAAAGTAGATCTCAACCTTATGATTTGGAACATGAAAGAAAAAGAACAGAAGGATGCTCATTTCTGTTGCAACTGTAACATTCTGTACACTGAGGACAATGTCAATAAATAGTTGCGAATGTTCAGGTCAATAATATATAGCTATTAATGACTTTTTGGATTTAGAGAAAATATTTAATGGAAATAAGATTCAAGAAAAGGTTGAATTCAGTGAAAGCAACTTTTTCTTAGTCCACAATGACCAGTGTCACTGAAATGTTCACTTTCAATTGGTTATCTCAGCAGAGTAGAGACACAAAATTTAAGCAGTTTTAGGTTATCTTAATAGGAAAGAAAGATTAGTATGTAATGATCCAGATTACCATGAAAATGAGCCACTCCAATATATGTGACTCTTTTGGAAAAAAAAAAAAAAACTTAAGACATATCAACTAAGTACTTAAAGGGAAAAAATGAATTCAAAAAGAAATAGATAGCAGAACTGTAATAGTTGGGAACTTCAATATACTCCTTTCAAACCTTGACAAATCTAACAAAAAGATAAACAGGAAAGAAGTTAAGGATCTTAATGCAACTTTAGAAAAATTATATATGTCAGATCTCTGGTGATTAATGAATGGGAATAGATAAGAATAGACCTATTTTTCAAATGTGCATAGAGCCTTTTTTTAAAAATTGACAACATACTAGGTCATAAGCAACTAACTAACAAAAAGGAGAAATAGTAAATATACCTTTTGACTATAAATAACAAAAAAAATTAATCAATAAGAGATTATGGAAGAAAAGATTCAAACTTAAATCTAAACTAATTGAATCTTAAGTATTGGGTCAAAGAACCAAGTAACTCCCATCCACTGCTCCTTTATTCCAGTCATTTAAACACTTAAAGATATCATTTCTGATTCCCTCATTTTACCACAAAGTCTTTTTTTTCCCCCTCCAGATTAAGCATTCCAAGTTCCTTTAATTGTTTCTTCAGTAACATAAAATCAAGACATTTTCCTGCTTACTCTCTTGTGGAAATGTTTCAATTAAATCAATATCCTTATTAAACTATGCTGCCCAGAACTAAAAGATACTGAATAATATTCCATATGTCATCTGACCAGGGTATAGTACTCCTTATTCCTGGATACTGTCACCATGTCTTTCTTAATGTAGCCCAAGAATCTTTTGGCTGCCATATGGAGCAAGCGACTAATATTAATTTCATATCCACTAAGACCCCCACATGTTTTTCAGGCAAACTACTGCCTAGCCATAACTGTATTTTCAACCCAAGCATAAGACTTCATATTTATCCTCATGAAATCACCTTTTATTAAACATATTCATTGTTTATTTGTTTAATCACTTCCCAATTTATAGGCCTCCCTTCAATTTCTAGTTCTCTACCACCACAAAGAGAAAGGCTAACTTACAACATGAAGATTCTTTTTTCTTTTTCCCTGATCACCTCAGGAAATAAACCTAATGGTGGCATTGCTGAGTCAAAATGTATACACAGTTTTATAACTCTTTGGACATAATTCCAGGATAGTTGGATCATTATTGATCTATATCTGGTTCTGACAGATTGTTTTCTAGTTTTCCCAAAAAGTTTTACCAGATAATGAATACTGATTCAATTACTTTGATTTGTTTTTTTAAACATAAGGGAATTATAATCTTTTACAAGTGTTTCTTGTATGTCTATTATGGTTCCACTGATCTGCTTTTCTATTTCTTAGCCAGTATGAGATAGTTTTGATAATTACTGCTTTGGAATATAGTTTAAATCTGGTACTGCAATGCCTCCTTCCTTTGTATTTTTTCTCATTAATTACTTTGATATTCTTGACCTTTTGTTTTTCCAAATGAATTTTGTTATTTTTTCTAGTTCAATAAAATAATTTGGTAATTCCAGAGCGATGGCATTAAATAAATAGATTGGGTAGGATTGTCATTAGATATATTGGCTCTACCCAAATAATATTTCTCCAATTATTTAAATGACTTTGTCTAAAAAGTATTTTGTAATTATATTCATATAGTTTCTAGATCTGTTTTGGCAGGTATACAGCTAGATATTTTATTCCATCATTATTTTAAACAAGCAAATTCTTGATATTTCTTCTTGGAGACCTTTCATGGTGATCTATAGAAATGCTGATGTTTTATGTGATTTATTTTGTATCCTAATACTTTGCTAAAATTATTGACAGTTTCAACTAATTTCTTAGTTGAATCTCTGAGGTTGTAGCATATGATTGTGATGGAATACTATTGCACCATAAGAAATGATGAACAGGTTAATTTTTTTTAAATTGAAAAACCTACATGAAGTTATAAGAAGAAAACATTACAAACAGCAACAGAAATATTGTTTGAGGAATGATTTTTATATCTCTATCTCTAGAGAAAGAATTAATAAACAGAAATAAGCAAGTTAAAATTTCATATATACATATATCCTTTTATCAAATGTTGCCCACTATAATGGGAGGAAGGGAAGAAGGGAGGGAGTTACCGGGATATTTTAACATAACAAATAAATAAATAATTTAAATTTTAAAATGTATTCCTTGTAATCACTGCTTTCTTTTCTACATGTTCAGAAGCCATTGCTTTACTAAAATTTTAGAATTTTTTCAGGAGTTTTACTATGCTCATGGGATCATAATTTGCCAATGAAATTCTCTTGCCCTTTGGAAATTTTTGAAAATACTTGTCCTTTTCCAATTGTCCAGTACATCTCGTACTCTACATAATCTTTCAAATATCACTGACAGTAGCCAACAATCACATAAACTATTTCTTCCAATACTAATTGTATACTGCATGAGGTAACCTGAACTCATTCAGGGCAGATAAGTGTTCTTTTACCACATTCATATTTATCTTGAATAGCAGTTCTGGATTAGTTAACTTTGGTTCTGTCCTTTCTGTTATTCAGATCATTCTCCTTGTCAAAGAAAACAAAAACAAAATTCAGTGTGGTGAAAAAAGACCCCTACCCCCTTATACTTGATTGGATTTTAGTGATAGTGATAGGTTTAAGATAATCACTATAGTGATTCTAAAGTGATTAGTATAAATGCTATTATAATCTTAATACAATCAGTGGAATTCATGATTTTTACAAGGAATTTTAACTGAAGCATAAAAACTGCTTCTAAGGGGGTTTTCAATCCCTCCCTAAGTTTGTACTTCCCTTTATCATAAGATGCTGACTACCTGAATCTCATGTCCCAACATGGCTCAAACATCATGCACCCTTCCCTATTTGAAAATAGCCATCCTTCTCCCCCAGATCAGATGAGAGAAGTAATGGTCATTTGACTTGACTAAGTCATTAATCTAAAGACTAATATGGGCTTTCCAAAATGAACTAATCAATCAGCTTTGTAATTGGGTAACTGTTTCTAAAATAAGGTCTATGTGATGTTATGTCTTGTGATATGTCATTTTGTTACATAAACCAGCTCTTGGCCTCTAGGCATTGTCTCTTGCCGGGGTCCAACAATGTAATACATGCAAGAGAATGCTTTTATTGGAGGACTTGGCCATCTTCCAATAAAATCTAACTTCTACCTTGACTTGGAGAAATTCGGCTTTTTGACTTTATTTACCTAAATTGTCTATATGGAGTCTATGGGTTTCTATTTCACAACACTAGCTACTCTTCCCTCTCTATTGTGTCGATTATCATATTCCTACCTACCCTAAAGAGTAGCCCTGTCCCATCTTTGATCTGTCTTTTTCACCTAAAATAGTTTTTTTAATTGCACATTTGTGCCCTCAACAGTCTTAGCTCATTCTAAGCTTTAGTGCTCTGAACAATTCTATTCTAATAGGACTGTAACACATTTTGGTATTCTTCCTTTGTTATCTGTTATAGCTTCCATCTTCTTTACTTGACTTTTTAAAAACCAAATTATTTGGTAAATTCACAATATTTCCACATTAATTCCTTCAGATAATTCCTCCTTAGCCCCCACTGTGAAATTGTTCTTATTTGTCTCTTCAGAATTTAATTCTTGAGAATTTCCTATCTTCATGTTTTGACTTCACCTTGCAGAATTTTAGCTTGTAGAATGCTGCCTATGCTTTTAAGCCCTTTAAAATCTATTCTCACAGAATTTGGGGCATATTCCTAAGAGAAAGAGAGAGAAAAAAAAGAGAGCTCCAGGACATATTTTAATAAATTAAAGTTAAAAGATTTAAAATGGCTGAGTTTATCCACCCTCCAACTGGCTGAGCAAAAGATATTTCCTTTATCCCAGGGATAAGACTTTTGGGGGATCATGTTCCCAGATTTTCCTATCATAACTATAATCATTTGAGAGCATATACAAAGAGTATTTTCTTTATTTCTTGCTTATTTTAGTACCAGTTTAAATATATGCTTTACTTTTTAAAAAATGCACATCCTTCATTGCAGAGTACCAATAAGATGTCATTACAAGTTTAGATTATTTAAGAGGTTGCTAGGATATCCAGCATGGAGTTACAGCCCATTGAGCTACATTCCTCATCCAAATTAACACTTATGTTGAACCAATAATTCATGGGATTTCCAGAGTAAGTGGAAAAAAAACCCTCTCTTTATAATTGTTAAATTTGAACTGATGGACCCAGGAGTCCAGCTTAGAATGTTAAAGATTATTTTGGTTCAGGGGTTTTAGAAGATCTAGTAGAATAAATCTTTAGGGGCAGATACTCCTTTTATCTTATTTCATCCCCATAAGCTTATTCCATTCTTTCATATAGATAGCTATTTCTTTTCCTGAGCATAGGGTGGTCATTATTTCCTCTAATCTACCAAGTCCATCTGGCTTTATGGAGGAAAATTAGGTGGTTTAAAAATTATTCATTTTCATAAACTTATTTTAATTGTTTCTTAAAGAACAGAATGCACGTCCAGAGTCTTACATCATGTCAAATACTCTTTAAATGATCTATTTTATCTTGAAAGAGAATATGGCATAATGGTTAGACAGCCAGATTCAGAGCAAGCAAGATTTGGTTTAAGCCTCACAATAGTAACTACCAACTATGTTATCTTGGGCAAGCCAATTAACCTCTCACTACTTAGGAACTGTCTACTGTATACAGAACAGACAATGCCAACCCGCTCCATTAGATGGGGTTTCCTCCCCTTGGAAATTCCCTCATGATGATATCATATCAAGATGATGAATGCTATCATAGTATTAGTTCTTATCCCTATTTTTGTAAATCCTGACAGGATGTTTAAAATGAATATTTTATAATCAATTTTTCATCTTTACATCAATTTAGCTGTTTACTGCCACTTAATCTCTCTGGGCTCAGTTTTCACATCTCCCACAGAGGGTGTTTCTTTGAGACACCTTACAACTCTAAATCTATAAACTATAAATGTTTGGATGTCTGGATGATTGAGAATTGCAAGAAAATAGGAAATGACTGAGTTTCCCCCCCCCCCCCACTCTATACAACAGCTAAGTAAGAGTCAGTCTTCTCACCTTAGTGAATGAGCCTTTCTAATAATGATGGTTGGGTCCTCAAGTTTTCTTTCTACATTGTTACTATTCAGTCATATCTGATTCTTTGTGATCCCATCTGGGGTTTTCTTGTCAGAGATACTAGAGTGGTTTGCCATTTCCTTCTCTAGTTCATTTTATAGATGAGAAAACTGAGACAAACAGTTAAGTGACTTACCCAGGGTCACACAGCTAGTGTCTGACATCAGATTTGAACTCAGAAAGATGATTTCAGAGTAAACATTCTAACCACTGTGTCACCTAGATTCCCTGTCCCTCTAAATTACCATCAGAGGAAACTCATCTACCCTTTATGTACTCATTAGGGAATATTTTCTTTATTCCTTGCCTGTAAAAACAGGCAAAATGACTTGAATTTCTCTTTTAACTCACTGGGACAAATGTTTGGTGTCACACTTTAAATCTCCAATGTGAAGGAATGCTTTAGTAAGTGAGAAATGGGCATTTTATCAAGCATCCATCAGTGCTGCCTTTGTTTCCCTAGTGTGATAGCTAGGAAAGGATTTCAAAGAATCTTTTAGGGAAATCTAGTTGCTTATGATTCCTGTTCCTTTCATGTGTATGCATATTCATATGAATTTTAAATGCCATGATTCTAATTCTCTGTTTTCATAGCTTCATCTTGCCTTTCTTAGAAAGAAGTAATTGAAAACCCTACATTACAGTTCACATTTTTCAATAATATCTTGAAACTCATTCTATCTGCTATGCTTCTGTAGCAGACTCCTTTATCAAGTCAACATCTTACTTATTCTCAGCAGTTTCAAAGGTGATCTATTGCATTGCATGGAGATAATGGCTGACAAGGTACATATGGCAAAGTTTGATCTTAATAGGAGTTGAATGATGTTCATCAGGCTCAAGCTTCTCTAATGCTTGGCAGCGGATAAAGACATTGTAAATAGTGACATTTGAAAAACCAGATTGACAAGCCCTCTGTTAGTCCCCTTTGCTTGGTTCCTGAGAGATACTGCTGCTGCTCTGAGCAAAGCATCACTGAGATTCAGGGCCTTGTGAAATTCTTCATGTGCCATATGTCAGACTGAAGTAGGGCACTTGATGTTGCTGAATGAATATGGATAAGCTGTAATGGGACCTTGAAAATTTTTATTCCCTACCTTGTGAGTCTAAACTAGCTAATTGAACAGTGTATTTATTTTAAGCATTTAGCTTTTAATGTCTTTATCAAGAAACAAGGGGATGATGTGGAGAGAGAAGAAAAGAACACTGATCCAGCTTCAGTAGAGGTTGAGTAAATCCATAAAACCTAAAAATCACATCTTTAACCTATTCTAAGCACTTGGTTGGTACCCCTAATGGCAATGTTACCCATATGCTATCCCATGCAGAATGATATAAGAGAAAGAGAGGGGCAGGGGGAGGGAGAGACTGTCAAACAGACAGACAGACAGAGAATAAAACAAATAACAATGAAAATTTAAATTTATCTTACTGGAATTGAAATCTGAGAAAAGAAGAATGAAAAGTCGAAGCTAGACAAGGATGAATATAAAATCCCACATTAGCATGTTTTTGGTTTTTTTTAAACCCTTAACTTCCATCTTGGAATCAATTTCCAAGGCAGAAAAGTGGTAATGGCTAGGCAATGGGGGTCAAGTGACTTGCCCAGGGTCACACAGCTGGGAAGTGTCTGCAGTCACATTTGAACCTAGAACCTCCCATCTCTAGGCCTAGCTCTCAATCCACTGAGCAACTAACTGCCCCCAACCCCACATTAATATGTTTTTAAAAATCAACAGGGGTGCCAAGAGAAGCAGCCAAAACCAAATAGGGCAGGTGATGAAAGAAGTTGCAATGATGAAGATATGCTAGCTAATTCATATCATTGTAAGCTTTCACAAAGAGATGATTAAAATGTAAGAAAAATTAAAAGACCTGGAAATTATGTGATGGATTATCACATTGAAGAAATAATAGGATTGCTCTGTTTTTCTTTGGAAGAAAAAACCAAATCCAATTACTGAATAGTAAAGGGAAACAAATTTTGACTTGATAAGAAAACTTAATCTAATTATGGACTCCATTGCCTTGAAAGAGGTGAGCTCCCCATCTCCAAAAATATAAAAGCATAGACTAAATAGCAGTCTAATGTCCAGGCTGCAATGGAAGAGATTCCTGTTCTGGAACACAGGATCACTCAGGAACAAAACCAAAAAAATGCAAGCCTCTTGAGGGCAAGGACTGTTCTATTTTTGTTCTTGTATTTCTAGCGATTGTTCATTGACTTAGTGGTAGATTGAAGTTTCATAGTATCTATTTTGCATAAACATCTCTGAACATGATCAGGGAAAACAAACCAATACTTTAGAAGTTCCTAAATTCCTCAAGTACAATTTTCTCATTTTATAGATGAGGACCCTGGAATCCAGAGACATTATGTGACTTACCCAAGACACACAGATAGTAAGTGGTATAGGAGTCATTTGAATCCAAGCCCTCTCTGACTCCAAATCCAACCAATTTCCCACTACATGATGCTACTAAATCAGTCAATTAATAAATGTTGATTAAGAACCTATTATATGCCAGGCACTGTGCTCATGAGCAGAGATACAAAGATAGATGGTGGAAAGGGGAAGATAAAAATAATCTCTACCCTGAAGGAATTTACGTTCTATTGAAAAAAACATAACACATAAAAGGGGGTCAGAGCAGCTAAAACAACTAGAAAGGAATCATGATGGAGAAATCCAGAGGGGTACAATTAAATAAGTTATTGAAGAAATGGATGGCCTGGATACTGGCTTTAAGTGGAAATTTGGGAAGGAGCTCTCAATCCTGTAATCAGAGGGAGGGAACCCAGGAGCCAAGGATATTTACTGATAAGAATGCGTTCAAGGTAAGTAATATAGTGGATAGAGAGTCAAACCTGGAGTCAGGAAGATGAATTTTGCTAAGTTCAAATCTGACCTAGCTATATGATCCTGGGCAAATCACTTAACCTAGTTTGCTTCAGTTTTCTCATCTGTTAAATTTAGCTGGAGAAGAAAATGGCAACCCACACCAATATCTTTAGCAAGGAAACTCCAGGTGGGGTCACAAAGGGTCAGATACTGAAAGAGAAAACTATCTACAAAAGGAGATAGTTTAATAGAAAGGACCTAGAGTGATTGGAAATGGGGGGTGGGGGGAACCCAACAAATCTAACTAGGAACCTCCCAGGGCCAGTAAAGCACAACCCTTGCTTTGTTTAAAACAAAAAAAAAATAAAACAAGTTTATTGAGGGTAGGAAAATGATAAATAAAGTCCTAAATTTACACAACTATAACTCCTCCCACCAATCTACACTCATCCTCCTGGGGTTTGCTCTTCTGGTCTTCTCAAGCCTTTCCTATTCACTCCCTGATCTTATCTAGACCCCAAAAAGCTATCTGACTACCTGTATACTACAAATTGTCTTTAAAAGGCTGAGGATGCAGGACTCACAGATGTACTGAATTCTTACCCAAAGCCTAGGGTTGGCTTCCTAGGTAAACCCAAAAACCCTTGAGTTTGCCTTAACCAAGTTGTTTCTAATAGTAATAATAATCTCTGACAGATTGATCTCTGTACTTTAAGGAAAGGTGGGTCTCCTCCAAGGCAGTTCTCCAACCCAGGAATTCCTAATCTTTCCACAAGATTAGTATTTTCCCAGGGGATGCCAGAACAAAGATCCTTCTTACCAGCTCAGAGGAAAGCCAGATGAAGAAATACAATTAAACCCAATAAACTGCCAAGATCCTCCTCCCCTTTCAGAATCTTCTCCTAGGGTTTGTGTCTAAATTCTCCTCCTGTCCTCTTAAAGACAATTGATGCATTTTTCTCTATCCCTTATCACTTATCCTTAGAATACAACAAAAATGACAGACCATCAACAACATTGAGTTCCAGGGCTAAAGTACCATTCTAGTATAAAGAGGTACCAAATGGCCTCCAAAGCCCCATCCTGAAATATTGACTCTTCCCCAAATCCTACTTTGGTGACTCATTGTGATATAGAACTGATCCTGGGTTCCCCAAGGCTATTTCAGCAGAACAAAACAATGACAGTTTCACCAAGGTGGAAAGATAGATCAAATATATGACAGAGGTCTGCTCATGTGATAAAAAATCTTTGGTGGCTCCTCATTGCCTCTAAGATAAAATATAAACTCCTTTGCCTGGCAAGGAAAATCGTCCACTCTCCAGATCTAACTACCTTTCCAAATTTATTTCACGTTAATCCCATCTGTGAACTCTGTATTCCAGGCAAACTAGATTACTCCACATACCTCTCCTGCCTCCATGCAAACTATCCCCTGTGGGGAAAATATTATTTATTTCAATTGTTTGAATTTAGTTTTAAATGTGGCTAAAAATTGTCTGAACCAAAGCTAACGAGAGGTCCAGTGGACTTCAGAAACACTCCAGAGAAACCAAATAGCTACAGGGAATTCTTGGATCCTACCCAGGTTTTGTTTGGGGTCCACTCAAAGCATGTGTTTTGGGTTCCCCAAAGTACATGAATATTTATACTTACCTCCTGATATATGCCTTAAGCAATCTTTCCTAGGAACTTCTCTTTTCTGGAAATTACCTAATTACCTACATGTAGGCCACTCAGCTGTTCTGTCCTTGTGTGGCCTTATTAACGTCAGCCCCACAGAGACTTAAGGAGGGAGTCATTCTTTATTCTTTCCTTTACTGAATAAAATCTACTAAAATTCTTTCAGGTATTGGGACTTGTTCTCAACTAACACCACATGCCTTGGTATATTTCCTTCTTATCTCTGTCTTTCAAATTCCTTATCTTCCTTCCTGACTTAGCTTAGGTACCCTTCTTCCATGTAATCTTCTTTGATCTCTTCCTAATTGTTAGTGTTGACAAATATTTTGATGCTGAAGTCTCCCATCTCTGTGCCTTTGCATAAACTAACAAGACATAGTTTCCTTTAAAGCTCAGCTCAAATGTTACCATCTACTTTAATTCTTTCATGATCATTCTCCAATCTCCTAAATCTTCACCTCTACCAAATACCTTGAACAGTAGGACTTCATTTTATGTGAACTCAATTCATCAAAATCAGGTGTATGTGACTGGCAATAAAAAACAAAAACAAAAATATATAAAATAAACCTTTTGAATTATCTGCTAAATGTACATCATTTTCCCAAGTGGTATAAATCTCAGAGCATTTCACCTAATCATTCTCATTCTTGCTCTAAGAAGCATTAGTGTAAATCATTACATTATTTTGCACCAAATATTAGCTCCTGCATTAGTCTTTGTCTGTAGTTCTCCCTTGTAACAGGTTGTGTCCTCTTCAGAGCAATGTTTCTCTTTGTTTCATTGTTGCTACTAGGTTATTAATAATGGCCCCGAAGTACAAGAGCAGTGTTGCTGGAAGCTCTGATAAACCTAAGAAAAGTCATAAAGTGCCTAGGTATATTTGTATAAGAAATATTTATTTAATGATCAGGTTCACTCTTATGTGCAATTTTAAATTTACACAAACAACATATTAGTTGCATAAAATGAGATCTTTCTATATTTATTTTGTCTGTATACGTATATGTTTTCTCTCACAATAGAATATAAGCCCCTTGAGAGCAAGTACTGTTCCATTTTTGTCTTCATATCTCTGTTGCCTAGTAGTAGACCTGCCTGGCATACTGCTCATTGACTTTTTGATTGGTGAGGTTTCACATAATCTATCATGGAAAAACGTGATCATAAAAGAAAAAAATAGTTTTTTATAGTAGAATGCATATAAATATAAGAATTGGAATACGTTGAGAAGGAGCTCCAAGTAGAAGAGAGAAATAGAAGTGAAAGCAGAACTTCAGAATTAAGGGTACACATCAAAAAGAAACCAAGAAAAAAGATGAGCTTGATAAGACAGGGAAGAAGGAACTATTGACAATATTCCAGGTAGAAGACATTGAAAACTTTTAAAAATTATATATGCAAGCAGCTTTTTGTATAATGGCCAAGAATTGGACGTTGAGGAGATGTCCATCAATTGGGGAATGCCTGAACAAATTGTGGCATATGATGGTGATGGAATACTACTACTGTGTCATAAGAAATGATGAGCAGGATCGTTTAAGAAGAGGTTGGAAAGACTTAAATGAACTGATGCAGAGTGACATAAGCAGAATCAGGAGAGCACAGTACATGGTAACAGCAATATTGTGGAATGATCAACTGTGAAAAACTTAGCTACTTTGAGCAACACAATCAATGATCCAGGACAAATCTGAGGGACTTGTAACAAAGTGCCTCTCCGTTCAGAGAAGTAACTGTCAGAGTTGGAATGAAAATCAAAGAATATGATTTTTCACTTTAGTTTATTTGGGTTTTTATTGGAGGGGTTGGTTTTATATGAGTATTCTCTTACAAAAATGAATCATATGGAAATATGTTTTGCATGATTATAAGCTTATAACCCATATCAAATTACTTACCAGTTCCAGAAAGGGGGAAAGAAGAGGAGGGAGACAATTTGAATCATAACTCCATGAAACCTAGGTAGAAAATTGTTATTACATGTAATTGGTAAAATAAAAGATCTTTACAAAAAATAATAATATATGCAGTAATAGAGGTGTTTCTAAATGTATGGAAGAGATTTTCCTTTATGACTGTGCATTGGGAGCCATTTTCAACCTCATGTTTTAAATACTCATCCCCAGTAGAGTTTTCTCACTTTTCAGAGGCCTGCCTGATGCTTTGTAGAGTGCTAACCCTCAATTATCTCAGCTGCAAAATGTGATCTATTACAGCATTAACCTGTCAGACAAGAATCTCAGCAGAGTGGGAAACTGAGATTTGCTCTAGTAATCTAAGGAGAGGTGTGATCCAGAAGCTCCTTAATTCTGACCCTTGTCCTGACACTGACTCCCACAGTGGCCTTGAACAAGGTATTTAACCTCTTTGCCTCAAACAGCCATATGGAAAATGAATGTTGTAATAACTCACAGGGGCATTATGAGATTATTCAATGTTGACAAAATGCTTTGGAAATGAAAGCATCATAGATGTGCAATATTATTCATCCTAGGACCAGCTAAATTAGGGCTGTCAACCGAATGCCCTAATTCCCTGATTATTCTCCTGCTGAACCTCACAGTTCTGGAAAGATTTAACTTATTGGAATGTAAATGATAAAAAAATTCACACAGCAGTCCATGACTCAGAATTTGTCTTTGGACTCATTTTTGAATTTCATTTTAGGTAACTCTATTTCCATACAACTCAAGACCTTCCTCATTTATTTCATTAGCTAGATCTCCAAAACATTCAATCGATTTATTAAGCACCTACTATATACCCCATGCTGTACCCAGCACTGGAGATTCAAGAACGTAAATAAAACAGTCTCAACTCAAAGAGCTTACATTTTATAGGAAGAGACCATTCATACTCCTAAAAACCATATGTAAAATAAATACAAACAGCAAATAAATACAAGACAATGGGAGTTATGGAGAGAAAGGCACTAGTAACTCAGATGCTTCCACTATATTTGCCAACATACATATGCCTTGCTGTTTATGTGATAATTGACTTTTTTTAAAATAAACTAAATCCTACTTTAAACATAAGAGTTTATATTCCATAATAGTTTGAAGGGATCCTGGGGGTGGTTCTTTTATAATGCAAATAATCCCTTGCTAATTCCTCTGTTTTGCAAGTTTAGACTCTCATATTGGATTTTCTTAAAATGGGTTTCAACCACACGCTGCTAAATCCTTACAAGGGTTATATTTCTGGGTGCTAATAAGTATTCATTTGATAGTTAATACTCTTACTGTGTTAAGGGGCAGCATGATATAATGGGGAGAAAGGGAGCCTGGGAGTCTAGAAGTCTAGCCTCTGACATGTACAGGCTGTGTGACTTTTGAGGGAAAGGAATATGTATTTATTAAGCACCTACTATGTGCCATGCATTATCATTATACCCATTTTACAGTTGAGGAAACTGAGGCAGGTAGATTAAGTGTCTTGTCCAGGGTTACCCAGCTAAGAAGTGTCTGAGGCTGTATTTGAAGCCAGGTGTTCCTGACTCCAGACCCAGGGCTCCATCTTCTGTACCACCCAGTTGCATCATAGCCGGATAAGTTACCTAGCCTCTTTGTGTGCCCTCTTTCAATTCTCTATGACTACCAGTTGAAACTTAGGGGCCCCTCTGCATCAGCAAAGGAATTCCACACTTGGGGCTCCTTTGCAGATTCAATCACAGACCAAATCCAAAAATAAACAAACAAATAAACCTGATTCAGGAAAATTCAAGAAGTGCCCTGAATTGAAGCACTGAGTATTATTTTTAATGCTGTGTGTTCTCATCCCAGTTCACCTAGATTTACATGCACTGGGTAGATGATTGAACCTATCTGCACCTCTGTTTCCAGTTCTTTCAAAGAGCCTGTGGTTTGTGTGTGTGTGTTTACGACTTCCTTCAAAAGCCAGTGAAGGGCAATATTTGTAGAGTACCAAAGATTCTAGAACAGGAGCTTCTCTGGCTGCTAAAACAACTCTGTTGTAGATGTTTTGCTTTTTTTCTTGCTCTGCAGAAGAAGGCCTCACACTCTCTTTTGGTTTCTGCTTTTTCAAAAAGAAAACATCCCTGCTAGAAATAAAAACTACATTTACAATTTAAAGATACATTTTCCAAAAAGGGGAGGGGGGCAGCAGCCATTTCTTGCAGCCCGGAGGGTGGAGACATCTAATTGCCTATTCATAAGAGAGCACTAGTTTCCCAGGGAATATAAAATTTCTAAACAGACTATGCAGAGAATGGTGGTGATTATAAAAACAGTAGGTTCATTAATTCAAAGTCTTGGCATAAACATATGCAACATAAAATGAAATCTCAATTTTTATATTCTAACTGCAACATCTCTGATTTTAGCTCTTGAATCTTTATTATAATTATGTGGGACTTGTATATGGATGAGGAGTGACTATAAAGTGATGAGACCCTTTCCCCTGGCCTCATTATCTTATATTCATATTATATGTGTGGGGTGACCTGGAAGAACCATTGTGTGCATTCCTCTCATTCCCTGTGCCACTGGAACTTTTTAAAACTTCTTTTGTGGGAATGAAGCCCCTCCCTAAAAGTCTAGTGACTCATTAGGGAATGAATGGTCTAACCTTCACCTCTGGATGGCCAGGCCTACAAAACCAAAGTTCTGGCACAATCTATCCAGGAATGAGGTTTCATTTATGGTCCAGTGAAGACCGTATTTGCTATTTTAGACGCCACTTACTTAAGTACAAGAAGTTTCATTAACAGAAGGTTGGCCATTCAGTGATGGATTTTTAAGTGATAGTGCATGAGACATATCAAAACACAAAACAGTTCTCTTCTATTTGGCTCCTACAGTGATATGGAAGACTGAAAGAAAAGGTAGCAGAAGAGGCTCCATGAAATTCTTAGACTACATACAATATTCATTTAATAATGAATACTTAGTACATCGAGAGGCTACAAAGCAGAACGGATAGAACTAACCTTAGGATGAGAAAGACCTGAATTCATGTTCTGGCTCTGTTAGCCTAGACAAGTTACTTAACCTCTCCATGTCCCCAGGAAAATCTATCAGACAATACATTTCAAAGCAGGTGCTAATTTGCCTTGGAAGAGGAAGTTTCCTCATTGGAAAGAATGAAATCTGAGCTTCAATGTTATCTCATTTCTCTCTTCCTGTAAAACCTTTGTCCAATGACCAACAAATTATGGAAAAAAATAAAACTATTCATATAGGTATTATTGCTTTAATGAAAACAGAAGAAATAATTGGAAGATTGGATCATTGGTTCTCCTCAGAGAAGCCAATAAGAGGATCATCAAAATTGGCATTAACTTGTGCCGGCAACTAACATGAAATATAATATCATTTCATTGAATAAGTAGTAATCTGGCTTTATAATGCTCCCACTGAGTATGTGTATATATATTTGGAGTTAACTGTAGCTTATGCACTAATATTTGGTATTGGATAAATTAATGGAATGGAATGAATGGGTGGATACATGAAGGAATGAATAAATGAATGAAGTATCTGCTACATGCTTAGTACTTACCAAACACTGGGAATACAAAAACAAAAAGTGAAATAGTCCTTGCCCCCAAGAAGCTCAGAGTCTAATGAGAGTCAACATACATAAAGGCACAGTGATTAGGAAAATGAGTTTTGGTTTGGGGAGTCACGAGGATGGGTAGCCAATCCATAGAGCAATTATTTTACTGGCCCTTTCTCATATTTGGTTACTGGATTTAGAACAAGAAATAGAAATAGAAAAACAGTGTTGGGAGTGTGAGGCAGGGTAGAACAAGGGAGGAATGACAAAGAAGCCTAGGCAGATAACTAGATGAGATATGAAGATAATATCTGGTATGGAGCTAGATATAATAGGCTCCACAATTCTGTGTTTATTCAATCACACAGAGAACTGGTTTCATTCCAAAGCTAGGAAGATTGAGAGAAGTTTAAATAATAGAGGTGTAGTTCCATGTACAAATCTATCCTTTTCCACAATGTTTAAAGAAAATTTATTTAATTTGGTGGAAAGATAGGCAAGGAGGAAAATGGTAAAAGCAGTAAAGAAAAATGTGGTCTAGGCTCAAGAAAAAAGAGCCCCCAAATTTGTATTCCATTTGAAAAACTCTTGCCTGTTCAATATGAATGCTTTCTTCAAAAAGTCAGAAAGTACTAGAAATGCAAGCATATAACATCACGAAAGAATTTTTAAACTGACATTAAATTTAAATTTTGAATGGAAAAAATTATTGACAAGGGAAGTTATTTTTCAAAATGATTTTTTTCTGTCAAATCAACTAATTAGAATGAAGTCAAATTAATACCGAACTGTAAATAAGATATCAACTCCAAAAATGGAGAAAAGTAAAGGTACCGGTTATTTCCATATCTCAGATTTTAACCAAGGCAAATGTTCAGCATAATGAAGAAAACAAAAGAAACAAAAAATGTACTTGTCCAACAAACATTTGATTTTTTTTTTCTTTCAGTGAATAAAAAGACGTTATAGCCAAGAGCAACGTTATCATAGAATATTAAATACCTTGAAAAACATTAAATACCTTGAAAAACATTACAAAGACCAAGAGGTCAGATTGGAGTCCACCCAGCTGAGTTCTCTGCAACATTCCCCTCCAAATAATTTTGAAATAACACCTCAAATCATATTTTATAGTGGTAGAGCTAATAAAAGGTCAAAATGAGCAATTTTTCTGGTCTAAGAAAACTTAGCAGGTCAGCAGGAGAAGATGTTCATACACCAGTATGAAAGACTGTCCAGTGCACAATAGCAGCAGCTTCTAGAGCTCTCAGCCCAAAGAAAGTAAGGGGATCATGCTACTAGTCAGAAAGAAATTACAAGGGGTCATTTGCCGTTAGAGGGTACAGCTGGTACTTATTTCCAACTCTATTGCCCATACACAGTTCTGGGTCATAGTTCAAGTCTGGAGAAGAGAACTTACTATTGATCACAAGGGAGAAAGGGACATGAATGCAGTTCCAAGGTGAAGAGAACAGTGGCATTGACAACAGTACTAGGTAAAGCAGAATTCAGACAGGAAAGCATTAATCATAGCTCTCCCAGGATCATACCACCTTGAAAGCCCCCCAAATTATCAGACTCTCAGAACTAGCTCTGAAAACAAAAGCACAGATGTCTGAAGTGTTGCAAAGTGCCTACTCACCCTCCAGCCCAAATTTAACATAAAGTTCAAAGTCAAGAAATAGTCTGGGAAAATGAACAACAACAACAAAAAAAAAAATCTGGACCATAAAAAGCTATTACAGTGCCAGGGAATATCAAGATATAAACTCAGAAGAAAAAAGACAGTGACAAATAGCTACAAACAAAACCACCCAGGAAAATGATAATTGAACACAAACCCAATAAGAATTCCTAAGAGTTAACAAAGGTGACAAGAGTGTTACAGGAAAAATTGGGGAAGAATGAGTGATGCAAGAAAATCATAAAAAGAGAATTAATAGCTTGTTATCTTTAAAAAGCACAAAAATACATAAATGACAAAAACCTCTTAAAAACAGAATAGGTCTAATAGTGAAAAAGACACCAAAATTCACTGAAGAAAAGGACTTCTTCAAAATAAGATAGACCAAATATAAAAGGAGGCACAAAAATTCACAGAAGAAAGTAATTTTATAAAAATTAGAATTGGGCAAGTGAAAACTAATGACTCTGTAAGATATCAAGAAAACATAACAAAATGAAAAAAATTAAAAAGTAGAAAAAAAAGGAAAATATCTCAAGAAAAATAACTGACCAGAAAAATAGATTGAGGAGAGATAATTTAAGAATTTTTAGATTCTCTGAAAGCTATGATCAAGAAAAGAGACTATATGTGATATTTTGAGAATTATTGAGGAAAATTTCCCTGATAGTTTAAATCCAAAAAGTAAATAGAAATGGAAAGAATCTATCAATAGTCTTCTGAAAGAGATCTATCTCAGCATGAAAATTTCCAGTAAAGTTAAAGTCAAATTCCAGAGTCCCCAGATCAAAAGGATGATACTACAAGTAGTCATAAAGAAACAATTCAAATATTTCAAAGCTTTTCCTTATGAAACTTAAAAAAGAGGAACACAAATAGCTATGAAATGAAACAGAACTGCTATTATTTCTATATCAATTTATTCTTCTCAGCAATGACAAGGAAGCTATCCACCTCAGGTTCTAATGCATTATGTGAGAAAGTAGAAATTATACTTAATAAGAAAATAAAATCAGAAAGAGTAATTGGGCATAATCAAACACAAACAGAAATTATTTTGGAGGTGATACAATTTTAAAGGCACTTGAAAAATGAGAAAAGATTCCAAAAGAATAATAATGCTAAAAGATGGTGCTTTTAAAACAAAAAAAATTAATGTCAATAACTATTAGCCCTCATGCCTACTTAACCATTCTATAGATTAGTTTGCTAACAAGTGTAGATAATACATATTACTATATAATTTGTTCATTTTTAAAGAATTTTACTCTGACAAAATGCAGTTTTAGAAACTCTACTAAAAACCATAACAGATTTGAAGAAGAGATATGAGACAAAGAATAACTTTGTTTGACAACATTCTGAGTATTCACATTGAAAGCATAAGACGGGAATATGTATATTCTCCTAAGGTGTTAACCAGTGTCATGAAGTCATGAAACATGATCTAGGAACAGTTCAAATAGACAAGTATTTCTTATCAATGGAAAGGTTCTCCAGCTGCTTCTATTCACAAAGCACACTGAGTTAGAGAGAGAGGGGGAGAGAGAGAGGGAGAGAGAGAGAGAGAGAGAGAGAGAGAGAGAGAGAGAGAGAGAGAGAGAGAGAGAGAGAGAGAGAGATTGAGAGAGAGAGAGAGAGAGATTTAATTTCTATTTATTTGGAGAGATATAGAAGATAATGATAGCTAATAGTTGACATTTACATAGTACTTACTGTGTGCCAGGCACTGTGCTAAAAACTTTACAAATATTTACAAATATCCCATTTAATCCTCATAACAACCCTGGGAGATAGATACTATTACTTTTTTTTTCATTTTACTGATGATGAATTGACACAGTCAGAGGTTATGTTACTTACCCAGAATCATGTAGTTACTAAACATCCAAGATTGGATTCAAATTCGGATCTTCCTGACTCCCGGATAAGTGCTGATCCTCTGCATTACCAAGCTACCTCAGAAGGACAATGGGTGTCCCAAAATGGAATGAGGAGATGGAGATGTGACTAGATTAAATTCTGGAAATTGTACAGCCTTTCCAATGATCCCAAGCTGCTCCTTGTTGCAAATGACCACCTTTTTAGCATCAATATTCTGGTGAAAATATATATCTATAAATCATGAAAAAGAAAACATAATCTCAGAAAAATGAAAATAGCAAGAACTTTAAAATGTCAACCAAAAGGTTCATGGGTTGTAAGGAGAAGGGAGAGTGGATGATAGGGGAATAGGTTGTAAAATATTGCTAACAATGACTTATGTATACAAAGAGGTTTAAAAGATATCATCAAGAACATACAATACTGGTGGAGGAGGTGGGCCAGTCTTGTAGGGATAACAGATGGACAGCCCACACGCTACACTGGAATTCATGAAATATTCAAAGAGTTGGAGGAAGGCCTCTAATGCAAAGGTCAATGTTCTAGGAAGAATTTTTGGGAAGACACAGACAAAAATCACACACAGTGAAAAGGTATGAAATGATTACAACTTACACTGGTAGAGGAGGTACCCACACTGATAAAGGACGAATCCATAAACATAGCTAAGTCATGTACAGTAGACATCAAGGACATCTTTGAGGGGGGAAAAGAAATCCCAAAATAGCAGAGCGAGGCGTGAGTATGAGTCTGTTTGGGGGTTTAAGGGGTGGTGGTGTATATCAAAGTATAATCTTTAATTTTTTCCCGTGGTAATAAGAGTTGTCAGTTGCCAGTGGATAAATGATGGATAGCTTTGATGGGTTATAAGCTTCTGGATTATATAGCATTAACTTTCTGGATATCCCTCGTTTCCTCTCTCTTTTCATCTCTAAGTCATTATTCAACATCAGCACAATGACTCTCCAAAGTTAGACTGGACACCATGGCCCAATTCTAGATGCCCTGGGAAAGTATATGTAGAAATTTTGTGCTGAAGGGATCTCAGAAGTAATCGCAAAGCAAGTAGCATTTCAAAGTTTCTCTTGTTCCCTCCTTACTCAAGGGTTACTGATTGGCTAGGGTATCAGTCAGAATTGAGTAAGCTCGAAAATTATTAACAGAGAAGCCAGTTACCAGTAGACAGGTAATGAAAGAACACCAGAGGATGTGATATGTATCTTCCACCTCCCTTTCATCTCCAGTGATACAATAGATGAAAAGGGCCTTGAGAAACAAATTAAAACTGGTTCATAAATTTCCAAATTCCCAGTCTGCTATTCTTTAGGAGTCTGGAGGAAACCTCCGAGATCATCTGAGGAGGTTCAATCTCTTCATGTTACAGATGAGGAAACTGAAGTTCCTTCCACAATATCTCATAATCAACTACAAAAGATAAGCAAAGATCTCCATCTGGGCCCTGAGACTCCCTAAATGGGCCAATGAAGTTACAGTCCCAGCATGAATGTAAGTTTTTTATGTAATGTATTCAACAAATCCGTTGAGATGACTTGTAAAAAAAAAAAAGGCACTTGCCTTCCATGATGAAATGACTGAAATGCTTTCCATAATCTGAAATCTCTACTTGTAGAAAACTGGCTGAAGTTGGCACATAATAGAATAAGATTTCTAGTAGGACAAAAATGCCTACTTTTTTCTACTCCAGCTTCCTCTTATTCTGTCTGAATGTACAAAAAGCCTGTACTCTTTCTGAATTTAAAGGCCACACAGCCCAACCACTTTTGATTGTAACCTCATTATTCTCCATGTCGCAGTATGCTCAATATATGTGTCAATTTTGAAGTGTTAAAATGGGCTGAAGGTACAGCCCAACTTGCTCCTAAGTAGGATTTTGTACAGAAAAAGAACATGATCAAGTATTGTCATATTTTTATAACATGAAGGAAAATTGGTCTCCAGAACCATTTTGAAAGGAAGTGTGGGCTGGGGGGTGGGGAGGGGAGGTGTTGGGGAAAGAAGAAGTGGCAGAAAAGGAGAAGAGATAGTGAGGAGAGTTAAGACTAATTGAAAAACTATTTCAAGTAAAAGTAGAGTGAACAAAATTATAAAATCTAGACTAGGAGCAGAAGTTATAAATGAAGGAGTCAGGACGAGTGCCACAAAGAAGGAAGGAGACTTCAGCATAAATATAAGAGATGTGGGACTGTGCCAAGCTTTTTAATGAGGGATGGTTATACTCCATTCAAGGACAATGAAAATAGACTGAGGTTCAATAAAAGGAAAAAATACATTCAATCTCAGAGTATTTTGGAGAATGAAGAAGTAACAGAAATATCATCAGAGAAGAAGAAAATGATAATTCAAGGGCAAAGAAGAATCAGAAGAAGGATACATTTTGGAAACTCAAAAGCAGCACTGTAATCAGGGAATATGTCACAGGATTTAAGAACTTTCTTTGAGGGGATGAGACAAAATAGAAAAATATTCCATTGACCTGGCCAGGGTAGAATGGAATCACTGAATCACAGAAATACAGAGTTGTAAGGGGCCTTAAAGGTCAACTGGTCCAACTCCTTCCCAAAACACAAATCTCATCCACAGTAACCTTGCCAAGTAGTCAAATATTAAGACTTTTAGTAGCAGGAAAGTCATGAATCCCTAAAGTAGAAAACTTACTTTTTTGGTCAGGTATGATTACTAGCAGGGTTTTTCCTAACTTAAACTAAATAAAACTGTCCTCTTTTCAATTTCCAATCATTGATCCTATCCCTGCCCTTTGGAATCAAGCATGACAATTTAGTTTCCTCTGGTCATCACTTCAAATACTTAGAGACAGCTATCATGTGCTTCCTAGATATTCAGGCTAAACATTCCCATATCCATGACCAAATACTAGAATGATGGGAGCTCACCTTCCTGGGAGTTCTTATCTGGATAACCTCAAATTGCTAATGTCCTTTTTAAATTGTTATACTCGAAACTCAAATACTCCATGTCTTTGAGGACCCTGACTCTGACATCCAAAATGTTAACTATCTATCATAGTTTTAAATGTGTTCCTCAAACTTGCTAAACACTTCAACTACACTGTCGTCCAAATATTTGCTTAAATATTGAACAGCAGAGCAAAGGACTAAACTCTGGATATCCTCATTAGATGTATGTACCTGTGTCGACATCCATTCTTTAATACTCTTTGTATCCAGTCCTTCAACCAACTGAATCTACCTACCATTCAACTTAATTTTGTCCAAAAGGAGAGATGTTGTCAAGAGCTATACCTATAGCATTTTCCTGATCTACTAGTCTAATAAACATAGCAAGGGAAAAAGAAAAAAGAAATAAAATAAGTCTGGAAACTTATTCTTGATGAACTCACAATCACTGTTTCATTAAGTGTTCACTAAGAATCCTTTAACATTGAGGTATTAGCTTGTATTTAGAAAAATCTACCTTATTCTTCATCTTTAAAATCAGTAAAATATGTGCCCCCTCTTCACTCCTGCAGCATCTTTTAAATTTACATTATTCCTCAAAGATCACCAAGAGCAATGTAGCCATCATATTTGACAATTCTTTCCATACCCTAAAAAGTTCCCCTGTACCACATGACTTGAATTCATCAAAAACAACTCAGTGCCCTCTTACATTTTTTAACTTATTTGGAGTTTCAATTGCCTATTGAAAATTTTCATTCTATCCTTTCTAGTTTGAAGAACATTCTCCCTCACAATAAAAGAATCAGTCTAATTAAGCAACTCTGTCATCTCTCCATCATCTATCATTATCTTCCCATCCACTCAAGCGGAAGTTTTATCCTTTCTTTGATTTTCCTTATCTCCAACTCAAGTATTTTTTAATTACTTCTTGCCTTCAAAATTCATCATAAACCTCAGCTTAACTGGTCATGACATTTCAGCCTTCCTGACATTTCTACAGAATTCTTATATAAAATAAGTGACAAGATTGTAAATGAATCCTGATAAGAATAGAAGAGAGTACACTCAATATATGCCTTTGAAGGGATCTCATATCAACTTTTCTTCAATTTAGTTCACTACAGCCAGGATTTCACAACTACTGTCCCAAGCACCAGCATAAGTTGGGCACAGAGAAGGTAGGCAGAACACTGGAAAGAGCACTGAACCAGGAATCAAGATAGCTGACAAAGTTTTGACTTTGCCACTAATGAGCCTTGGATAAGCCACTCTACTCTTGGGACATCATTTGTAAAAATGAGTGGTCTGGACAAGATAAAACTAAGATTCCTTTCCAATGGAAGGATTCTGTGAGTCGACTTGATAGGTTGTCATCTTTACACTTTAGTTTGATTGGGCAGCTCTTGAATCAAGATCTTTTTAACTATAAGCTGCATAGAATGTAGCTGTGTCAAAATGCTTTTGACTTAGATGAAATGGCAGTACAAGTAACTACTCATAAAGTAAGGGTGAGAATCCTTTTGCATGTGTATAAGAGAGCAAATAGACAAAGAGAAAGAAGGAGGAAAAGAAGAAAGAACAAGAAGAAAGAACAAGAAGAACAAAAAGAATAAGAACAAGGACAAGAAGGACAAAAACAAGAATAAGAAGCAGAAGAGGAGGAGGAAAAGGAACAGGAAGAGTAAAAGAGAAAAAAGAGACAGATGCATAGAAAGAACCAGGAGAGAGACAGAGACAGAGACAGAGACAGAGACAGAGACAGAGACAGAGTCAGAGAGAGACAGAGACAGAGACAGAGACAGAGAGAGACAGAGACAGAGACAGAGAGAGACAGAGACAGAGACAGAGAGACAGAGAGAGACAGAGACAGAGAGAGACAGAGACAGAGACAGAGAGAGACAGAGAGAGATAGAGACAGAGACAGACAGAGACAGACAGACAGAGAGAGAGAGAGAGAGAGAGAGAGAGAGAGAGAGAGAGAGAGAGAGAGAGAGAGAATATGACGAATTTTAAACCCAGATAGTGTTTGGTTCAAGACTATATACTCAATTAGAATAGAATTTTCATATACTTCCCTAATAAAAATAGTCATTATGGTTAGGGAGGGTCAGTCAATTAGTCAGAGATGCAGTCAGTCAATAAGAATTTATTGGGCCTCCAGAGGATGCTAAGTGCCTTACTTACAGACTATATTAATTAACAAACAATTACCTCCCTACAAGCTGCCATGAAAAAGTCAGTTTAAAGGCATCTTCTCCACCAGGTGTTCCTAGACTTATGGCATAAATGCCCAAGGTAGTATATAAACTAATGTTGCATGGTCAAGTCAGGGACAATTACAAACTAGTAGATGATGAAATAGGCAGAATTGGCTTCAGCTCATTCCTACCCTGTCAATCTCCTCTCTCCCTCTTCAGTTCTTTCCCTTGGCTTAGATGTCTCATATCCTCTCTCAAGTGTGTCCCGTGTCCTAAGTCCTCTGTCTAGCCCATGCATCTTCTTCTCACCTACCCGCTAACAATGTGTTCATTGATAAAAGCTTAAGGTAGGGCATTTTTCAGAGGCATTTACATTTTAAAGAGGGTCTCTAGAAGAAGTCTTCTGTATTCATACAAATAAAGCCATAATGGTTGACAGTCAGTAGTTAATATTTGGAAGCAGAGGCATAATCACTACCTTCAAATAACACTGGTCATAAAATGATTGAAGTTGGAGAGAGATCTGTACAAGAGAAGGCAACACAGAGAGAGGCTTTGCCTCCCTAAACTCTACTTCCTCACAACTATTCATTTACTTTTTTTAGGGCATAGGGGAAGGGATTTCTTGTTCCTCTGAGGGGTTGCTAACCTCTTCTCTTTCTAGACTTTGCATTTGTAAGGTTCATTTCTAATGCTTACTCTCAGGATTTGCACACACTGGGGGTTACTTTTTTTTTAAATTAAGTTTATTTAATTAATTAAGAAAAAATTTTCCATGATTACAAGATTCATGTTCTTTCCATCCTCTCCTCCCACCCCCCCCCCTCATATAGCCAACAAGCAATTCCACTGCATTTTACATGTTTCATTGATCCAGACCTATTTCCATATTATTAATATTTGCACTAGTGTGATCCTCTAGAGCCTCTATTGGGGGTTACTTTTAAAAGCTACTTTTAGCTGGGTAAGAAAGCACTCAACTGGCCAGTGGTCTCAATAGCTTTGTGTCTTCAGGTGCTGGATTCAACTTCCTGCCTTTTCATACCATTCATTCCAGCTATGTGACTGCTCCTTTCCTGCACCCCATCCCAATGGTTTTAATTTCATGTTGCAAACCACCATCTATAAATTCATGTATCTGGGAAGATTATTTACAAAATCAGAAGTTGCCCAATATATGCTTGTTTAGAATCTGAGGAAATCCCTTTTGTTCAGCAAAGTTCCCAATGTGACTTTAACATGAGTTAATGAAAAAACTGGTATTATAGTGTGGGTATCCAACTGATTTCTCTAGGGTGTTCTGGTTGGGAGAAAACACTCTACTATGAAGATTTAATTTATCATATGCTTGTAGCCACATTTCTTACACCTATCAAATATCATGCTCTAGTCCCTTTGCATCTCTTACTTGCTGTATCCATTTTATTATTTAGAAACAATATTTTTTTACCTGATTCACTAGCTATTGATTATTTTTAAATTGCCTGAGTTGAGTCTGAATTCTTTACTATGATTCTTTCAAATCCTTTCTAAAACATATTCCTATAATTTTTCAGTATGCAGAGAGTGCTGCTTCTTATCATTTTGAACTAAGTGATTAAAAATTGGATTCTCAAAGGAAATACACTTGTCAGGCACATCATGCATTTCTATCTGGAGAAAGGCAGTGGAGATCATCAAAGGTGTTTCCCTAATTCCAAAGAGAACATTAAATTTTATAAGTTACTTGTATGGCCCTTTTGAGCAGAGAGTGGGGAGGGGGCAGAAGTATTGAAATAAAAGATGTTTATTATAAAATATGAGATTTTTTTTTAACACCAGAATGGGTATATCCACATAAGTGCTCTTTGAAAATAGTCACTTTAGTTCTGAAAATAGTCACTTTAGTTAAGTATTGCTCTTGACTAACTTCTACTGTACATTTCAATCTTAGAGATTTCTAATATAGTGGAAAGTGATTTATTTAGACTCAATAGACCTGGGTTCACAACACAGCTTTTTTGCCCAACTGACTGGATGACATTAGGCAAGTTAGTTTACATCTCTGGGTCACTGTCTGGACAGGGGCTGCCTTTTGTCTATTTTTCTGATTCCTCAGATTTTAAAATAATACCTGGCACATAGTAGCTACTTAATGAATGTTTATTGAATTGAATATATAAAACAAAGCTTTTGAACTTGATAGTCCCTATGGTAGGAGCCAAATCATAATCTTCTCTTCCATGCAACTTAGATTAGTTTTTTTCTTTAAAAGTTATTAAGAGGGGCAGCTGGATGGTTCAGTGGACAGAGAGTCATGTCTAGAGACAGGAGGTCTTGGGTTCAAATCTGACATCAGACATTCCCAGCTGTGTGACCCTGGGCAAGTCACTTAAGCCACTCTTCTGCCTTAGAACCAATACACAGTTGTAATTCTAAGACAGAAGGTAAGGGTTTTGAATTTTAAGAAATTTAAGTTATTAAGACAACCTTCAAGACTTGATTGGCTTGAGTACCTAACAACTTAAGTTACTGAGACTTTTGAGTACAAAGCAAACAAGAGGAACTGTGAGATCTCTCTGTTGTTTGTCCAGTGAATTTAAAATGGACAAATCAGGCAAGGAATTTAGCCCAGTTGAATTCACTCAGGGTGATTTTCATATCTATCCCTGTTGAATAGCCTCTTGCTATGACTTAGTAAATATAAAGTGGGCTGGTAGGTAGCACAGTAGATAGGGTTGGACCTGGAGTCAGGAAGACCCAAGTTCAAATTTGGCTTCAGACATTTACTAGCTGAGTGATCCTGGGCAAATCATTTAACCCTGTTTGCCTCTGATTTCTCATCTATTTATTTTAGGAGAAGGAAATGGCAGATCATTTCAGGATTTTTGCCAAGAAAACCTCAAAGGGGATCCCAAAGAGTTAGACATAACTGAAATGACTCAACAAAGTGACTTAGTTTCTTTTGTCAATTGTTGAATGCTCTACAAATGTTTAATTTTGTTCCAACATAAAATCTAAATTAAAAGAAAACTGGTTTAAGTCAGTCCCAACCCAGAATTGTCCCTAAGATCTATTCCAGTTCTGAAACAATGATCTTGTGATTCCAACTGTGGTCATTTAAATCCTGCCTCAAAGTCTGACCCCAGCCTTTAATCTAGGACCTTATTCTGAAGGGGAAAGAATAGACGTTCAATGACTTACCATTAAATCCAAGTCTAGTGTCCCTTGTTCCATTGCACCAACAACAACTTTCATGACCTAACACTATGCCTTCTATCCCAGTTCCCCTAGGGACTGGACCTCCTACTCCAGGACCCTAATCTCCCCATATATTCATCTCTGATAGCTGATATTAGACTTTCGCAAAGCTATTCATCTGCCTTATAGGACCTCTGCTATTTACCTGACACTTTGACCACTGTCAATTACTTATCCATCCTGCCCTTGCTTGGTTTGATATCTTGGATTTCAAAATCATTTTGGACTTTTGAGAGTTCTGCCAGTTCTAAAAGACACAGTTCTTGCAAAAGGGCCCCAAAACAAAAGATTTCTAGAGGTCCTTTCCTCCTTCTCTTTATTTAAATTCAAAAAGCATTTGTTAGGTACCTACAAAGTTACTGGCACTGTGATAGATGATAAAGATACCAAATCAAAAATGAAATAATTCTGGTCTCAAGAGATTTTCATTCCAATAGAAGTTTTAAAAACATGTATACATATGAATAAATATAGAATATCTGCAAAATAAACAAAAAGGAATTTGCAGGAGAGTGTAGAGGAGACTAGAGCACTATCTAGGGAAATCAAGATATGCTTCTTATGGCAGGCAGTGCTTGTGCTGATATTAGAAGGGAACTAACAGTTCCAAAGAGGCAGGGCTGAAAAGAGAGAGCAAGCAGGACATAGGGGACAACTTATGCAAGGCCACAAAGGCAGGCAATGGAACACAAAGTATTAATAAGAGTAATTAGGCCAATTTGGCTGGAATACAGACTGAATAAAAGGGAGAATATGAAATCAATCTGGAAAGAGAGGTTGGAACCAGACTGTGAAGGACTTTAAGCCCTAAACAGAAATTTATATTTTTCTCCAATAGGTAATAGAGAGTCACTGAACCTTCTCCATCAGGGCAGTAGCATGACCAGGACTATGCTTTAGGAATTTCAATTCAGCTTTGTGAAGGGTAGATTGAAAAGAAGACAGACTTGATTGAGGTGAGAGGAGGAGACCAATTAGGACATTATTGCAAAAGTACAGGAGAAAGGTGATGAGGAAATGAACTAGAGTGGTGGCTGTGTGAGTCTAGAGGAGATGGATAAAAGAAATACCAGGGAGATAAAATAGATAAGACTTAATAACTAATTGTATATAGAAGAAAAGGGGAAAGCCAGAGTTGAGAATGATTTCAAGGTTGCAAACCTAGATGGTAGAGCCCTCAAAAGAAATAGGCAAGAGAAAATTGAGTTGTGTTTGGGATATGCTGACTTTGAGATGCCTAGGGAGCATCCAGATAGAGATGTCCAGAAGTCAGTTTGTAAAACAGGACTAGAATAAGGGCAGAATTGAGGAACAGATATGTAAATTTGATTATATCAGCAGAGAAATGGTCTTTAAAGCCATAGAAGTATAGAAGTTGATGAGATTTCTGAAAAAAGAGCAGAGAGAAAAGATAAAAGATTCCAAGACAGTCTTGGGTTCTGCCATAAAAAAGGGGGCAAAATGGATGACAATTTTGTAAAGGAATCTGAAAGGGGTCAAACAATAAGAGAACCAGAAGAGAAATAGTATTAAAAATTTCAGGGGAGAAGAGCATCCAGGAGGAAGGGGTGGTCAACAGTGTCAGATGCTATAGATACATCAAGGATATGAGCTGAAAAAAGACAAATAACTTAGCAGTTGAAGCTATCAATGAATGATGATAGAGAAACTTCCATCAAGAACTGTGTTTTGGGAACTTGGAGGTCATTTACTCAAATTTAAACCTATATAAGAATATTCTCTATACATTCTTTATATCATTCCTATTAAGGGGTTCACCCAAATTTCATTTGAACACCTTCAGGAGCAAGGGATCCACTATCTCCAGAAGCAGCAGTTCCACTTTTAGACAACTCTAATTTAAGAGAGAGGCATAATGGAATAATGAATTCATAATTAGAATTAGTAGTTGGGGCAATTAAGTGACACAGTGGATAAAGTTCCAGGCCTGGAATCAGGAAGATCTGAATTCAAATTTTGCCTCAGACACTTACTAGTTATGTGACTCTGGGGAAGTCACTTAACCATGTTTGTCTCAATTTTCTACTATAAAATGAGCTGAAGAAGAAAATGGCAAACCAATCTAGAAAACTCCAAATGGGGTAACGAAGAGTCAGAAACAACAGAAATGACTGAATAGTAACAAGATAGAAAATTACTCTGCATCAATAAGACTTGAGCTCCACTCATGCTTCTGACAAATGATGTCTGTGTGGCTCTGGACAAGTCACAAAGTCTCTCAAGTTCCCTAGGCAATTCTCTGAGCTTATAAACTACAGAACAGGCATTGATCTTCATTTGGAAGGGAAGATTATTCACAGTCACAGGGAGTTGCTTAAGCCAATGAAATCAACACAAAACTGTAAAGAAAATTTTCCATCTACTAAGCTGAAAGTTGATTTTCTATAACTCGCATCCACTGCTCCATGTTCCATCCTCTGAGGCCAAGTAGAACAATCTACTTTCTTCTACATAAAAGTCCTTAGATTATTTGCAGACAGCGATCATTTCCACAACCCTACCAGTCTTCTCCAGGTTAAGTGCTCCAAGTTCCATCATCCAATCTCATCTGGCAAGGTCTCATTCTGTTTGCCTACCTCTAGATGAGGACAGTAATTCCAGGATTCTTTTTCATGAAAACATTTGAGAGTTTTGTGGTTTGGAATTTTCTGATTTTTAACTAAAAATAAAGGTGGGGGGAAGTATTCAGCAGATTAAACCTATAATTAACACAAATTTTAAACCAAGTCTGCCAATCTACTGAAGGAAACCTTAACTATTTCAAAGATATGCATACCAAATCTGCAAAGCTCATTAAAAACATTACTTAGCTGTTCATCAGAGTGGGATTTTTTTTAAGGAAATAGAGATACATCAATTGACAAGGATGGGTTATGATGTACTCTTACATAACACCCTCAAACTTTCTCAAAACATTATCAGCTCTATTCCTATAGTGCTTAAGTCCTCTTGAGATAGAAACTGGATTCAGGAGGATTAGAAGATTTCTCTCTAAAAATCCATTAACCCAGTACTGTCAATGGTAGGATAAAAATTGTGGTCACTGCATTTTCATCAAGTTTAATTAAGTCAATTAAGGCTTTGTCGATTCATTGTTAAGTGGGTTTTCAGGGCTCTGGCTCTGTAGAGTGCTGTTATCTAGCATGGTAGCAAGTCAATTGATAATGCTTTTGGCTTTATTTACATCTGTGCCCCAAGGATCAGAATCATGGGGGGCTTTTTCATTCAATAAACCTTTAGTGAGTATCTATCTGGGGCCAGGTGCTATAGGGGAATACAAAGATTGTCAAGATAACTTCCCTGCCCTTAAGAAATTTCTGATCTAGAGATCAACTGCAATTCGAAACCATGATACAAAGAAAATGTCACAGAAGGTCAAAGGAGAGAGACAATAGCTCCCTATGGAAGGGACCCCTGAGGCCCTCACACATGTGCCTTTGTCATGTAGGATTGCTCTACAAGACCACTCTGGTCTCTCCATTTCTATAGCAGTGAAATCTGAGCAAGCACAATCAGTTACCCTTTTCCTGCACTATGAAGGGCAGACCAGTCCAACTAAAAAATAAAAAATAAAAATAGTGGATGTCCTTCTTCCTTTAATGGCAGTAGTTCTATTCTCAGATCAGAGAGTGATTTATACCATCTTTCATAGTACAAAGCACTTTCAGGAAATATAAGAGTGTAAGAGTATGAACAGTGCCAGGCTAGATCATGACAAGGATCAGACCAGTTTAGTATTACCCACAACATGGTTTAATGGGGATGCATAGTTATTCTCCTCCTTTGGGGCAGGGTCTTTGATTCCTCAGCACTTAACAAAGCACCTAAAATATACTAAGCACTTAATAATTTATTAGTTTACCACTGCTATTCTTTTAATTTACAAGATGTACTCCCTAATATCCCTACTTTCCCTTAATAATCCCTTAAAAATCCATGAATTTATCACAATTCTTTTGAAGTCTGTTAATATTTTAAAAAATATTAACATGGTTTCCCTAATATCTCAACTTTTCCTTAAAAATTCATTATGGATCTATCAGCCATGAATTTATCTAAACCCTTCTGAAGTTTATTATTCTCAAAAATATTAACATGATATCCCTACTTTCCCTTAATAATACCTTAAAATCCATAAACTTATCAATACTCTTTTGAAGTTTATTAATACTTTCAAAAATATTAAGGTGGTATCCCTAATATCTTGACTTTCCCTTAATAGTCCATTATGGATCAATCAGCCATGAAGTTAGCATTTTGGTCTATTAATGTTTTCAAAAGTATCAATATGACATTCATAAAGTAAGATTCAATCTCATCATGGCATAGTAATCAGTGCACAAGACTTGAAAGCCAGGGAAACCTAGGTTCATAGTCAACCTAGAAGCTTTCCAGCATGTGACAGTGGTCCAATCACATCACTCTCCTATACAATAGGCTCCACTGACTCTCTATCACCTCCAGGAGGAAATACAAAATGCTCCATTTGTCACTGAGAACCCTTCCTAACCTAGCCCTCTCTTGCCTTTCCAGTCTTCTTATATTTTACCATCCATCACATACTTATCAATCTAATAACACTGACCTCTTGGAAGTTCCATGAGTAAGACACCCCATCTCTCAGCTCTGGACTTTTTCTCTGGCCTTTCCCCATGCCTAGAATGCTCCACCTTCCCTACTCCAACTACTGATCTTCATGACTTGAAGTCCCAATCCCACTTTCTGAAGGAAGCCTTCCCCATTTGCTCCTAATTCCAGCGCTTTTCTTCTTTTAATTATTTCCTAATTACCCTGCATATAACTTGTGTGTGTGTGTGTTTGTTTACTTGTCTTTCCCATTAGATTGTACCTACTTGAGGACAAAGGCTATTTTTTGTCTCTTTTGTATCTCTAGGGCTGAACACTGTACTTGGCATAGAGTAGGTGTTTAATCAATGTTTATCAATTGAGTGATTGACCTTAGGCAAGCACTTTACCACTCTGAATCTCAGTTCCTTCATCTGTAAAAAGATGTGGTTGGACTTGAAGGCCTTTAAAGTGACCTCCAGCTCAAAATCTATGATCATGTAGGAACTTTTGAGTTAGGAGAGTAATTATTTCATAAATTTACTATCTACTGTGTAAAGCAGTACTACCTTCTGTTTGTCTTGGAAGCTTCTTTGAAGTCTGAAGGTATCCCAATTTTCAGTTTTCTGAGATCTTGTAGAGAGGATAATATCCATGATGCTCCATGTCCTCATCTGGAAAATGGGACTGGAAGAAGAGATGAACTAGATGGTTTCTGAGGACACTTTCAGCTCTAGCTCTTTGCCATTTAAGACCTACAGTATAACCTCTATTCATTCATTCACTCAATCAGTAAGTCCACAAACATTTATTGAGCACTATTGTCTGTGGAAGGCTCCTTTTTATATCCTTCATCATTTTATAAACAAGTATGATTTTATTCTATCAGGCTTCCTCTTTCCAGTCTGAAGAGTCCTAATTTATTTAGCTTGCATTCAAGTGGAAATGCATTTCCATAATGGACAAAGGTGATGATAAATGAAACCAATCAGAATGTGGCATCCATTAGATGAGTACCCTCAAAGGGCCCTCTTCTGCAGAGGGAGGTGGGGCTGCAGAGATAGAAATATGACTTCCCTAACACAGTGATATAATGTTGAAAACCTCTGATAGAGCCAGAAACTTTTATCTAAAGACTTGATGCAAAGAGCTCCCTGTGCTTTAGACATCAAACTCAGCTAAGGTCATCGGTAGGAAAAGTACAGAGGTCTCTTGCTTTCAGCGTACTGTGCTGCTTGTTAAGCTCTGCACATGGGTAGATACTGAATAATACTTTGTATGAATATAGCTCTCTTCTGAGGAGATCAAAGCATTCTGCAGACAGCATTATCTCCTTAATTCACACAATTCCCCTGTGCAAGAATTAGATAGGTGGTGGGGTTCTATTCTGGGAATACTGACTATATTACTGTGCCATGATTTACATATATATAAGACCAGAAGGCCCCTAGGAATGGAACTACAGAGAGTAAGCTAAAATCAGAAGCCAGATTGCTGGCCATTAGCCAGAAGCTCTGTCCACTAGACGACATTGCTTGTCAAGTCACTTGATTAATACTCATTTGCTTCTAATGTGCCTTTGTACCTTGCACTAAAGGAATTTCTGAAAATAAAATTTAAAATAAAGTAATAATAATAATAGCTAATATTTGTCTAGCATTTTAAGATTTGAGCAGACTTGTTCCTCACATCATCTGGAGGTAGATATATTATTATTATAGATGGGGAGACTAAGGCTTGGAGAGGGTTATTTGTTTAATTAAGCACACACCTACTAAGTGTCTATGTTGGATTCAAACACATTTTCTTGATTTCCAGTACTCTGTCCATTGCAATGCTACCTTTCCTCCCTCAACAAACTAAGACTAAATCATGTTGCTATTCTTCTATCCATGGGAATTTGTCCATCCATGTGAATTGGATGCCGTATCTAAAATTGGAGAATTTGTGTTTAAATTTTGTCTGTCACTTGAGAACTTAATCTGATCCCAGTCTCTCAGTTTCTCATCTTAAATATGAGGAATTGGACTAGATGCCTCTCAATTTCCCTTCCAGTTTTATATCTATGACCTTAAGACACTGCCTAAGGGATTCTAGAATCCTGGGGATACATAGGTAAAACACCAGACCCCCAAGAAATCCTAAAAGACCACAAATTGATACCAGAAAGGGAATCAAAAGACTGGTTTTTACCCGAAGACATATTTATCTCACTTTCTAACTTTAATCCACTCTGACCCTGAATCAACTTGATACTCTTTTCCTCTAACCCTGTCCCAACTCCACAAGAATCTTTCTCAAGAGAAAGGTGCTAGCCCTTGAAATCCTGGGCATCTCAAAAATAGGAACAGACAAGAGTATCCTCAAAACTGACAATCAGGACCTTTCTTTTCCTTTGATTCAGTGCTAAAGCAACAATATCCTGTAGTTAATTAACTAGACTATAAATAATTGCATATGGAACTTCTTAAATTCTGATCTTGTCTTATGTTTGGTCAATGCTTGATCTTATTTTCCTGGATGTTTAGCTTCTCTTTGGAACTCAGTCCCATCTCCTCAAATGTCATTTTTTTTTCATTTACCTCTTGGGTGTAAATAATCTAGCAAGGACTTTGACAAATATTCTTTACTCCTATTTTCTTTTTGTATCCATTGACCAGTTGGGTTTTCTTCTTAGTTTAAAGAATATGACTCCAAAACCCTGTGTTCTATCCCAAAGCAAAACACTAACCAGCAAACTGAATGACTATATCCTGTCTGATCCTTTTCAGTTCTGAAAGGCAAACAAACAGGTAGTAGGTGTTTTTAGTTTTTCTGTGGATATCATGGGAATCTTTTCTTGAAAGAACCAATGTACTTGCTAGAAGTAGCTACTTGGGTTCTATGCTTTCCATTCAGAAATATGCACCAGATTCCTTTATGTTCCTAGCACTAGCTAAGAAAGTAGCTTTCTCTCTAGAAGCCTCAAACCATGAAAAAATGTAAGTGAGAAGGGAGGATATTAAATCTTCCAAACCTTTTGAACAAGTGACTCCACTCCTATGCACATACTCCAAGAATGTAAAAGGTAGTATAACCAAAATTAAAAAAAAAAAGATAGTATAGCACTAGCCCTTGCTTGAGAACTCTCCTCATTGCTGGAGAATCATCTTTGGGACTGGGGTTATAGAATAAAGAATAAAATGTCTGTCTAGATATTTATAAGAGTACTTTTTTTTTTGAGGTAGCAAAGAACTAGAACCAAAACGCCCTCCATTGGGAAATGCTCAACAAAGTATGGTCTATGAATGTAATGAAATATCATATAGTCATGTTGTTGCTGTTCAGTAATTTCAGGCATGTCTGATTCATTGTGACTTCATGTGAAGTTTTACTGGTAAAGATACTGCAGTCCTTTGCCATTTCCTTCTCCTGATCATTTTATAGATGGGGAAAGGGAAGCAAACAGGGTTAAGTGACTTGGTCAGAGTCACGTAACTAGTGTCTGAGGCTAGATTTGTTCCTGAGGAAGATGAGTTCCTGATTCCAGGGCCAGCACTTTAACCACTGTACCACCTTCCTATCCTATTACTATGCAATAAGAATGAATAAATATGAAGATATCAGAGAAACATGGGAAAATTTGTAACAACATAAGCAGAGTAGTAAGCAAAAGAAAAAAAAACATCTTGCAATTTAAATGAAAAGCTTGCTAAAAGGAAGCCAGATGAGCAAATGAAAAACCAGTAATAGTCCTAAAAGCAGATAATGGAACATAATTCTCTCCTCTTGAGAATGTGGCTCAGGTCCTCATCATTTCTCACTTGCAACATTTCCATGGCTTCCAAATTAGTCTCCCTGACTCAAATCTCTCCCCACTCCATTTCATCCTCCACAAAACTGCCAAAATGATGTTCCTAAAAATGAAGATCTGACCACATCACTCCCTCCCTCAATCAACTCCAGAGACTCCCTATTACTTCATGGAACAAATCTTAGGATCTCTATATGACAGTTAAAACTCTTCACAACCTGGACCTTTCATATCTTCTCTGCTTTTTTTTCTTTTTTTTTAACATATTACCCCTCTTCACACATTCTTTGCTGTAGCCATATAATCCTTCTTCTTAGCTCAGGAGTTGGCACATTATTTAGTGCTGGAGTGTTGGAAGCCCATTATTAATTTTTAATGTGGGCATTTACAACTCAGAAACTGTCTTGCTACAAATCAGGGCTTGAATTATTCTTTTGTTGGTTGTCAAGACTTAATAAAGTATTAATAATGAAGATTAAACTTAAAGGTATGTATGCATACTCTTCCTACACCATTTTCCACCCAGCCTGATTAAGCATTTGCTAATACATCCCTTTGTTGCTCTATAAACAATGCTTAAAGCTCACTGAAAATATAGTAGAAAACTCAGGCACCGTAGTCATCACCAGACCGAAGGCCTGACAACTGGAGACTAATGACAATAACAATAAAAATAATAATAATAATAACTGGCATTTATATAGGACTTTAAGCTTTGTGAAATGCTTTACATCCATTATCTCAACTGAATCTCATAACACTCCCAACTATAATCTTTCTTCCCTTTGTGCCTTTGCTTTGAAAGTCATCCCATGTCTGGAATTCTCTCACTCATCGTTTTTGCCTCTTAGAATCCTAGTTTCCTTCAAGACTCACCTCAAATGCCACCTTCTTTTGCAAGAGATTTCTTTTTCAACCACCTCTCCTAGCTTCCAGTGCTCTCTCCAGGACTATTCCTTTCTATTACTCTGTAAGTACTCAAACTTCTCTAGTAATGTAGACCCTAACTCCTTTAGATGTGAGATCCTTGAAGGCAGGGATTCTTTTTCAATTTCTTTTTCTTTTTCTTTTTCTTTTTGGCATAGTCCCTTCAGGAAACATAGTAATTAATTAAAAATTGATTGATTGATTGAACAGTGAATGCATTACCACTATCACAATAATTCATATTTTTTATTGTTTTTCTTTGTTAGAGGGGTAAGTTTTAACTCTTAGAGAAAGTATATCCAGAGATTACTGTGACGTGAAAATGAGCATCATTAATAGATTTTATCTTCCTATTTTTTTAAAGACTGGGCCAAGCAACAAAGATGTATAATTCTTACAAGTTTAGTGGAATGTTTTCCATGTGAACCTGATGACATTAAAAAAAGCTATTGGAAAAATTGTTACAGGTTCTGATGGGCCTAGAATTTATGGGAAAGACTTACTCAAATATGCACAAGGATTTCTTAATTTATAATCAGATTATAATTATACATTATATAATTGTGACCATGATTATAGCCATAATTCCTATGTTTTGTCTATTTCCTTTAAACTAGAGTTTCAATTTCAACATGTTTCTGGGTTAGTGCAAAGCATTATATTACAATTATCTTCTGCATTTTTTTGCAAGGAATTGAGAAAGAAAAAAAAAGGCGGGGTGGCTATAAAATTTCCTATTCTCTGAACCAGTAGAGGATAATTTAAAAAGTAAAATAAAATAATCCTTCAAATTCCATTTCCAAACCATTTGAAAGACATTATCATTATTATTATGATCATCATCATTATCATTCCAGTATCAGAAAGTCCTGCAACATCATCATATATTGAATTTCCCAGATCCACTAAGTGCCATCTCACAGCAGAGATAGGCAAGGTAGACAGCACTGATTCTAGAATTTTTTTTTTAAGTTTCCTGGGAGATAAATGAGTTTTTAAAGGTCAGTTTTCTCAAGAAACAGCTAAAAAAATCATCTCTGTAGAAAAGCTGATTGGGCTTTGGTTCAAGGCAACTCTCTTCTCAGGCAATACTATGGTAGACCTGCAAAGTGGAAAGGGTCAACCCACATTGTTTAACCAGTATGATTTAAGGAGCTCTGTTTATAAAATCAGTATCCTTTCAGACACAGGTTGGAATTTTATGACCTCATTAAAGCTTTGCAAATAGCCTTTGCACAGAGGGCCCTAAAAGAAAAAGAAGGGCCCAAAATGGCTTTTACTATATTTATTATTTGGAATAACCCTAAATGTCCCTTATTTTTTTCAGCTTGGGTCAGCTGAGTAAATCATCCCCTTAGCACTGTGAACTCAGAAGTTGACAAGTATCATAGCATTGTACAGCAATGAAAAGAGAATTGAATTTGCTTTGCTGCAATAAGCCTATTTGTTTTGAGGGGGTTCTTGGAGAGATTTTATAGTCATTCAGTTGGGGGGGTAGTTGGATGGAAAAATAATAAATGCTAGTAAAAATTAATTTTAAATCAATTTAAACTAGGAAAAAAGAATGATTAGTTCATTGACCTGGTTTCCAAATCCCTGATTTCTTGTTTATTATCTTGTGACCTTAGATAAGTCCCATCATTTTCCTGAACCTCATTTTCCTCAAATGGAAAATGAGATGGTTGAAGCAGATGATTTATAAGGTCTAATCTTATAATTTTTAACTCTAAATTTATGAACCTGCGATCCATTGATCCCAGGACATTGACACCATGCCCTTTAATTAATGGGCCATTCAATTAGCTTGTTATCTTATGTTCTTGTTCAGCATTTATTCATCCCCTGTGGAAGTCCAGACCCAACATAGGGATTTCTTACAGGCAGGAAGCAGCTTGTCTAAGTAAGGGTTAAAGCCTTGCATTCATGCTGTCTGGGCAGTAGGCCAATCAAACTTCACGATTTTGCATGGCATTTTCATTTCCTGCCTTTGCCAGGCATCAGGGAGTTGAAAAACAAGCCCCAGAGGAATGTGCTCCAATGTATCTCATCGTGTCTGAGGAGTTGAAGTGAGCGAGATGATGTAATATTGATTGCCTGTTAGTAAAGAGAATCAGAATGCCGGCCAAAGAAATTAAGCCCATGAGCAGGAGATGAAGAGGAAATGATGAGAGGACTGCTTGGTCAAATGAAGGCATCAAATCATATTATTCGTGGCCCAAGAGGCATTTCTTGGGACCTGTTGTAACATCTGGGATGGCAAAACCATCACTAAGGTTAAGATTCTAATTTTTTTTTTAAACAGCCACACAAATCTCCCTAACAAAATTTGAATCCACGCTTCAGTCCTTGATGATCCCATTTTTATTATTTTTCATCTACTTAACACTTCCAAATAATACAGCAGCATTTTAGGCAGAGCAGCAGCCCAGGCATGCTCAGAGAACAGAGTGGGTTTGTTTTTCCTCTAGCGTCTCTCCAGAATTCCTTTTATACCAGAGAAGTGCTGTCATCATAGACCATTTATGTTGATGAGGGAAGAGGTCCAACACTTCTGAACAGATTCTCAGCTATATTTTCTCTCACCCTGATTTTTAAAAATTTAATTTTTTTTTACTACTTCGTCTCCAAGAAGTGGTGTTTAGAAGCAATTTCCAAGTGTGCATCAAGCCTCCTTCCTCTCCAGCAAATACTCAAAACACAGTTTGCTTCTCTCCATTGAATTACCTTGTTTATGTTTTCCAGGAGGGAAGGGCCAGCCTGAAGCATCTAAGGGCTTTTCTCTTTCATTCCAGCTGAATCTAGGTGGCTCATCTTCATGATGGGAAAACTGCATGGAGTTTCCAGAGTACTTTCATTTGGTTTGAACTTTTTCCTGGTTTGATGTTCTCTCAGCACACTCCAAATACAATCAGAAGCTATGAGATTGGTAACATCCCTCCAAACTTCTGAACTTCATAGTATTGCTGAATTTAGTGTGGAGGAGAAGTTGGAGATCTTGACATTTAAATTCCTTCTTTTCAGAGGAGACCAGCCTTACCAGACTTCTGTAGCCTGAACACATCCTACATTTTCCTCCCACTTTCTACCTTTGTGACTTTGGTCAAGTCCCTCAAGACTATTAGACCTTGTAACTGCTTTATATATTCCTATATATATGCATGCTGTCTCCACTTTCAGATTGTCAGCTCCTTGAGGGAAGGGAATGTTTCACCTCTGTGTATGTAACCTCAGCACCTGGACCAGTGCACAGCACAGAGTGGGTGATTGATAAATACTAGTCAGATGACTGATAACTAGTTACATTCTTTTTAAAATGAGAAGTTGGGTTAGATAAACTCTAAGGTCTAATCCTGTGTCCTCTTTATTCATACTTTTCTCTGTGCTGAGGATACGCTCTCTTCCCTCCTACATTATTCTGTCACATTCCAACACATCCTCTAAAATCCAACTAAATTCCACTTTCTTCAGAAAGTCCTCACTGAATTCCTCTGTCAATCATGGTCTTCCATACATCCCTTCCCACATGGAACCTTGTTTGCAATTCTCGAATGAACTTATTTGCAATGGGTATCATCATCCACTGCAGCTGGGTGGCACAGTGGATAAAGCACTGGACTTAGACTCAGGAAGACTCATCTTCCTGAATTAAATCTAGCCTCAGACATTTACTAGTTCTGTGACCCTAGGCAAGTCACTGAACCCTATTTGCCTCAGTTTCTTTAACTATAAAATGAGTTGGAGAAGAAAATGGCAAAATGCTCCAACATCTTTGCCAAGAAAACCCCAAAATGGAGTCACAGAGACTAGGACATGACTGAAACTACAGAATAATTACAACAAATTGTCCTCATCTTTACTTGTCATATACCCCAATGTTCTCTATCTAAATTTTGTCCACACTCAGAGTCTAACCCAATGCTTTGAACACAGCGGGTACCTAATAAACACTTGTGGAATTAATAAATAATGACAACCATCATATAATCTCTTTGGTGCTTTGAAATTCACAAAATAGAATACTCCAAAATGTGTATAGAGCATTCTTCCTATAATATTCAGGTCAGAAGAAAAAACACTTCATCCAACTTAAATCATATAATTCTGAATCCCTTCCTTCTATTCTTCCTAGTTCATAGGATTGTAGATCTATCTAGAATAAGTAGGAATTTCAGAAGCCATCTGCTCAGTCTCCTCAGTAATAGATAAGAAGATTGAGTATGACATAGGTAGGAGGCATGATTTGAATCCATGTCCTCTAGCTCAAAGCCAGTATTCTTTTTATTGTGCTTAAATGCTTCCAATGGATTTAGGAGAAAGGGTGGTTGCTACAAAATAAAGGTAGAGTAATAAGTTTAGAGTTAGAGGGGAGCTCAGAGGCCATTTGAGCCAATCCTTTCATTTTATAGATAAGGAAACTGAGGTTCAGGGAGATTAAATGATTTGCCAAAGTCACATGGGTAGTTAGTCTGCAAACACTTATTAAGAACTTATTATGTGCCAAGTAGACAGCTAAGTGGTACAGTGGATAGAGCTTTAGGGCTGGAGTCAGGAAAACCTGAGTTCAAATTCCAGCCTCAGATACTATCTAGCTGTATGATGCTTGGAAAGTCATTTAACCTTGTTTGCCTCCATTTCTCATCAGTAAAGTGAATTGAAGTGAATGACAAATCACTTCAATATCTTTGTTAAGAAAACCCCAGATGGGGTTACAAAGAGTCAGACATGAATAAAAAGACCAAACAACAATAAAATGTGCCAAGCACTTTGCTAAAAACTAGGCATATAATTAAAGATAAAAAGACAGTCTCTGCCCTCAAGAAACTTACATTCTAACAGAAGACCCAACTAATAAACAACTAGGTAAATTCATCATTTCAGTTTTAAATCTGGCCTCAGACAATTCCTAGCTATGTGACCCTGGGCAAGCCACTCCTCCACCTTGGAACCAATTCACAATATTGATTCTTCAATGAAAAATATTTTTTTTAAAAAAAAGAGTAGATAGGATGTACTTTGACAAGGAACACATTAGCAGGTGGGAATACTGGGAAAGACCTCCCAGAGTAGGTAGAATTTGAGCTCAATTATGAAGGTGGTCAGGAAAACTAAGAGGAAAGGATAAGAAGAGGGTCCTAGACAACACAAAGGCCCAGAGAAAAGAGAGGGAATGTCATGTTCAGAATTTGAATTTAGCTATTCAGTTTTGATTCAGTTTTGTCTTCTTATATCATATCAAGTCTATCTATTTTTAAAACACTGGATCATTTAATGAACACTTCTCCTTCCTAGTACAATAGCCAAAGCAATTCCTGTAAGTCTATTCAGATATTTCTCTGTCCACCTGTCACCTTTTCTCCAATGTTCCAATCTTACCTCTAGAATATTTCCTCACCCATTCAAATTCATTGTGATTCATCTGTATTATCAGTCTCTATCTTAAAGAGTTAAGATACAGTTTTCTTCCCTTCTTACCTTTGCTCACCATCATTGTTTGTCAATTGCTAGGTCTTGGCCCATTGCCAAGTTTTACCAAGCAAATATGTGTCAGGCAAAACACTATTGTATGTCTTCCTGGTACTAAAAGGGCAGATTCAGTCCCTGTCCTCAAGGACCTTCCAAATTGGACAGGCAAGATAAGACATGTCAATATCAACCTTTAAACATGGTACAGCTCAAGATGAAGTCATGTAATCCATGAAGATCATCCAGAGTGAATATCCCATTTTCCAGCAAGGATTTCAATGACAAAGTACCTCTACCTCTGATAGTCCGAAGGATGGATTTGATTCCAAAGTCCTTTGATTTGTCTGGTAGGAAAAACAATAGTCTAGAAGCTGAAAGACCTGGAATTCAGTTCTGGCTCTGCAGTTACCTGTATGGAAGTCTTAAAGCAAGTCACTAAACACATTATGACTCATTTTCATCACATATTAAATAAGGATTATAATACTTGCCTGGATTATCTCAGGGTAACTGTGAGGGTTGAATGAAATAAGAATTTGAGTGGGTGAGGAAATATTCTAGAAGTAAGATTGTAACATTGGAGAAAAGGTGACAGCTAGATAGAGAAATATCTGGATAGACTTATAAGAATTGCTTTGGCTATGGTACTAGGAAGGAGAAGTGTTCATTAATTAATTAGTGATATAAAAGTGGTTTCAAAAATTAAAAGCAACATACAGATTAAGGGATTATTAATAATGAACATGTTTAATACAATACAGGAGGAAGGGCACTGAAAGATTAAGCAACATAACCAGAGCCACATAGATAGTAGTATATGTCAGAAGCAAGTTGTAAACCCATATCTTTCTGACTCCGAGGTCGTCTCTCTATTCACTATGCAATGTTATTGTTCATTTATTTTAGTCATGTCCAACTCTTTGCACCCCCTTTTGGGATGTTCTTGGCAAAAATACTGGAATGGTTTTCTATTTCCTTCTCCAGTTCATTTTATAGATGAGGAACAGAGGTAACTAGGTTTAAGTGACCTGCCCAGGGCCACACAGCTAGTAAGTGTCTGAGTTCAGATTTAAACTCAGGAAGCTGAGTCTTCCTGACAGCAGGTCTGGCACTCTATCCACTGTGCTACCTAGCTGTCACTATGTAATGTTACCTTTCAAATGTCTGGTGCCTTAGTTGGTTGTACTGAATTTAATAATAACTTACATTTAAATATTGCTTTCCAATTACAAAGCACCATCTAATTACAAAGCTCAATCTCATTTGATCCTCACACTTTCCTTGTGAGATGACTAGAAAAGATAGTATTAATACTATTTTCAGATAAGGAACTCAATGAGGTTAAGTGACTTGTCCAAGTTTATATAGTTAAAAAAGAGGCTGAATGAGAACTTGAATTCAGGTCTTTTGACCTTGATATTTTTCCTACCTCTGACTATGCCAGGTTATTTTTTGTTGTTGTTGATATGGCATTTCCTATCACATTGTAATGTTCTAGTAGTCAAGACATATGTTTACTGTCAAAAAAAATCTCCCAGAGCCCATGATCACTCTGGATAGGACTGACATCCCTGGAGAACAAAGCCACCAGGTCCCTTGGTGTGCTTTCTGACCCTTGGCCTAGAGCAGGCAGAAGTAAGCTGGAAAGGGAAATGCTATTAGACAGGACCATTTTGGAAACAAGTGATAATGGCTGAGCAGGTATTTTTTTATGGAACATAGAACTTGTGGCACCCATTTTGCTTTGTTTTGTTTTACTTGTGATCTTTACTCAAGTGGGTTTATTGCTGGGTAGGAAAATGGTCACTCTTTGGAGAGGTTCCCTTATTCTCTCCCAGAGGCAAGCAGAATCCATGTGCAGACTTGAGAAGCAGGCACACTGCCCTCTGGGCCCATGCAGAAGTGCCAGACAAAGCCCAGGCAGCATGGGAATGCCAGTCGAGCAGTGGGAACTCAGATGTTTATTAATAATTCAGAACAAATACAATGAATGTATGTGCTTGCTTGTCTTTGGGGGCATTTTACTGTGAACCTCTCGTGTATTAGAAAATGGCACCACCAATGCCATAATTATTTTTAAGAAATGAAATTATTTAAACAGGGTAATGAATGCGGACCCTGCCACTGTTCTGCATAAATCTGGATGCATTAGCAGGTTCTGTAGACGGGTCTGCAAGCAGTTTTTCTCATTAGCAGCATTAGCTGCTTTTTTCCCCTTTCTCCCTCCATTTGAAGACAAAATGTTCTGAGCAGAATGATTAGCTAGATAGGAGCAGGTAAAGATATAAATTTAATCTCAGAAAGAAATGAGGACTAAGAAGCATTCTTCAAATGTTTCTCTCCTGAGATAAGGTGGTAAGATTTCGTCTTTATATTCCAAGTCTAGCCTCTCCTACCACCAAAAAGAAAACTGTAAAAATACAAGGAGCTGGTTGGAAATTGCTTCATACCAAATCTGTTTGCTAACTACACAGGAGGCAGCAGGCCTGGATAGGGAGGAGATATTTTAGTTTGGGGCATTTAGGTAGTGTAGTAGATAGAACAATGAGTTTGGAATCAGGAGTTCGAATTTGACCTCAGATACTTACTTGCTGTGTGATCCTGGGCAAGTCACTTATCCCTGATGGCCTCAATTCCTCATTTATAAGATGAGCCAGAGATGAAAATGTCAAACCACTACAGTATCTTTGCAAAGAAAAGCCCAAATGGGGTCATAAAGAGTCAAGCATGACTGAAAAGAAAGGACTGAAAAACAATAATATTTCAGTTTGGAAGATTTGAATTAACATCTCAATCCCCGTTTGACATTTACTTGCTCTAAGGGCAACTCACTTAAACCTCTCCCTGCCAGGAAGTTCTCTAAAACTATACATTTCAGAAAAGGTGCTAATCTATATTAGTAAGGGAGTTTCCTCCCTGTACCAATAAAATTATAGATCTGGACAAAACAAATTACTAGTACTACTACTCTGAGATTCTCAGGAGGAATGTGTATTTGTAAGATGCCTTCTGTCAACCCCTAGAGATTGAGGAAAATTAATTTTAATGATTATTAATATTAATTTATAAAATTCCCTTCTTTGTTAAAAATCCCCACTTTTGAGTTTATCTCAAATAGGAAAACCACTATCAGGTTCTGCCTAAGGAATGCAATCACCCAGATTGTCCCAAGGTCTGGTTTGATCCTCTCTGTTTACCCTGTAAACAGAAGTCAGTCTGAACTCAAGAACACTACAAAGAAGTTACCTCTATGCCCTTGCTTTCCTTCTTTCCTTTTTTTAATTAGATTGACCAGTAATTTGTCTATTTTGTTTGTTTTTTCAAAGTACCAGCTTCTAGTCTTATTTATTAGTTCAATAGTTCTATCACTTTCAATTTTATTAATTTCTCCCTTAATTTTTAGAATCTCTCGGTTGGTTTTCTTCTGGGGGGTTTTAATTTGTTCGCTTTCAAGTTTTTTTATTTGCATTTCCAATTCATTGATCTCTGCCCTCCCTAGTTTGTTAAAATATGCACTCAGGGATATGAATTTCCTCTGATTACTGCTTTGGCTGCATCCCATAAGGCTTGAAAGGATGTCTCACCATTGTCATTTTCCTCGATGAAATTATTAATTGTTTCTATGATTTGTTCTCTAACTAACTGATTTTGGAGTATCATATTATTTAATTTCCAATTAATTTTTGATTTGGCTCTCCATGCCCTTGCTTTCCAATAAAAGTTAGGGGTGACCTGGTCTACAAAGAGAAAACTAAGCCAGAGAGGTCTTGATTAGGTTGGTTTTCCAGTCCCAAATTGCTGGAGAAGGTATGAATCCCATGATTAGACCATGTTCCCCCCACCTTCAATGCCACCAATGATGAAGTATGGGAGAAATTGAGAACTTTTAGCCCACTTCCTCATTAAATATAACCAATCAGGATTGCCTTTTGCTTGTCAGGAGAGGTACCAATGAAGTAGCATCAGAAAGAAGATACCTTTCTGGCTCTGTGACTCTTACTGGGATCTTTGATCACTGAGAAAAAAAAAAAACTCTAAGCTCAATATCTGGTGATTTTCCAGTCTTCTGAAACTTTAAGAATTTTATTTGTCACAGGATTAAACAATCAAAAACAAACAAAGAAATTACACTGGAGTTTCATTTTTTAAATGGAATTTAAAACTCTAAACACAGATAAACTATTGTAGGTAGAGTAGAAAAAGAGCTGGGTTTAAGGTGAATACACTGTATTAAAATCTCAGCTTTGATTTTTACTGTTGGTGTGCTCTTGGGAAAAAAGACATTTCTCTTTGAGCTTGTTTCCTCTCCTTTACAATGAATAATTTGGATGAAGTGCTCTAAAGTTCTTGCCAATTCTAAATCCATGACCATTTGGTCAACTGAATATCAACGCTCATGGGAACATTAGGTACCCACTTAATAGGTTATGATGAACAGGTTGAATAAGCAGAGGACATATGTCTCACTCCTTGAAGGGTATGGATATTGCTAGTGCTGAGGGAGTAGTGGATGGAAGCTGCTGCCATAACCCAGAAGCTCACATAGATAGACACCCTCAAGCCACTCACAAGCTTGTCAGTTAGCACTGCTCTTTGACAGCCTCCTATTCCCCCTTGTCCCATTAACCTGTTATCTATAAAGCTCCTTGTCACAAAATGATTAGAAATTATTCCCAAGATAACTGTTTTTAACCTTTTTGAACCCCTTTGACCAATATCACCCTGCTCTTTGAATAATTTGTTTTTTTGTTATTTACCTTCTGTCTTAGTATCAGTTATAAGACAGAAGAACATCAAGGGCTAGGCAATCAGGGTTAAGTGACTGTGATAGAGGCTGGCACTAAAGAAAAGTGCCAGGCTGAAGAGTGTGTGGAACTGATCACCACAATGGGGGAGGGGCCTAAGGAGAGGGGAGTCTTGGAGGAATAGAAGATTCTGGCTGGGAGAGAAGTTGGTGTCTCTCAGTCAGGAGAAGCTGAAGGGAGAAGGTTGAATTAGATTTTCTCCTGAAAGTTACCAACTTTTTCCTGCTTGTGACTGGAAATCTTTCCACCCCAACATTTCCCAATTGAACAAGACTATTGAAGAGAAACCTGAGAAAGGCATTTTGAATCTCTGTCAGATTTTACTTCAGCTCCTATTGCCCTGGGTCTGAACTGTGGCCAAGAGGCCAAACGTAGGGTGAGTCAACCTGACTTTCTCTCAGGGGGCTCAGGCCATCAAGGCCTGAGTCCCAACCCCCCAAACTCGAGAAGGGAAGAAAAGGGTTTTAGATAGAGACAGGGACCCCTTTTTCCCATTTTCCTTTCCCATTCTTTGCCGTGCCAGTTATTCCTTTGTATTACCCTGAGTGAGTTAATATTAAAGTAGTTATCTTTTCCCCTAGCTATAAATCAAGTGTGAGTGAACAGATCAAGGGGAGATGCTTTGGTCTTGAGTAGTAGAAGGGGGACAAGAGCAAATCTGGGAGAGCAGCCATAGCTAAGGACGGAAGGCAGAAGGGGGAAATCTTCAAACCCCCTCTCCTCTCTCTGAGCCAACTCTAAACATCAGCTGTCTCCCTTGAACACCACTTTGAGGAGGAAGGTATCCATTCTTTTCTCTCTCATTTCAATACAACTGACACTCCAGGATTTAATAGAACCCCATTAAAAAAAAGGTTTAATGCCCAACTGTCAGCAACTGTCAGCAACTCTCAGTTGTAACTCCTGAGGCTAGAAGCCATTGTCACTGGGAGTTTCCACGCAGAATCAAAGACATCTTGATTCCTGATGGGGGGAGTAGAAGCCAGTCACCAACTGGAACTCTGGTCAGTTAGAAAACTGAGGAAGTGAGGCCATTGTAAAAGGGAAGCTGTATCAGGGCTGTCAGATTATAGGGTCTAGCCATCTTAAGATTCTAGTTAGAAGCAAAACTTGTAAGGACAACAACCATATTCTAACTGTTAGCTCCTGGCAGTTAGAGCCTAGAAAAGATCTAATGGAAAACATGTTACAACTAATACTGTGGTTTGCTGTGATTGGAATAATGGCAATTTATTGGAGCTACTGTATAATTTATAATACAGTGACAGAGATGATAGATAATGTCCAACTATGGCATGGACACAGATACCAATGAATTATCTAGATGTGAATTACCTTCTGTCTTAGTATCAGTTATAAGACAGAAGAACATCAAGGGCTAGGTAATCAGGGTTAAGTGACTGTGATAGAGGCTGGCACTAAAGAAAAGTGCCAGGCTGAAGAGTGTGTGGAACTGATCACCACAATGGGGGAGGGGCCTAAGGAGAGGGGAGTCAAATTGGCAAATAATACCCCAAAGTTATGTGGTGTTTTTGGCAGTGACTATTCATCTTAAAGAATATTAAAGCTGGTGCCAACCTGATCTTCCAAAAGAAAACTGTACATGCTCTAGTCATCAATAATAGATTAGAGGCATTGTTTGGTCAGATTCCTATTATAACTGAGATATGCCAGGATTACATGCAGAGAAAACAAGACATGTGGAAGGGAACCAATGTGGAGACTTGGGATGTGATGGGATAGACTAAAAAGGATGCTATGGTTACTAATAATAATACTGGGACACCATTAGGGGCAATAGGGGGAAATGACCTTGCCAGTGACATACAGGCACAAAGCAACAAGGCACCAATTAATGCATCTACTAACAATCTTGCAAATGCATCAAAGGCTCAAAAGATTTTGCCTTTGTGTGAAGTAGCTAAGGTCACTGATAACTCTGGCATCTTATGTGCAAAGGTTCATAAGTCATTCACCACCCATGTCTTAGAGTCTTTATATCAACACATGCCTACATTTTTTATCAGATCCCTATCTCTCAATCAAAGAACTAAAAAAAGAGCATTCTGCCTTTATGAACCAGATTTTGAGGTTATAGAACTTTTATCTGAACTTTTTATGCACCAGTAACATAAAAACTTTATTGAGCAAACTAGAAAAGCTTCTTCATTCATAAGCTGGCTAGAAGTTTGTGAATATCTAGATTTTTCTAATCCAAGATCAATGACTTATCTAAGAAAATGCCATGAGGATCTATTGTAGGGAATGAAGCAATTGTCAGAAAGACTCAATGCATGGGGAAATTTTGACAGATTAATCCAAGAAAAAGACGAACACCCAAGCACATTTATCGATCACCTTATCAAAAAAAAAAACACAAAAAAAAAACAACAAAGGGCTGTTGGGCTTTAACACTGATTCAAAAGAACCAGAGGCACATGTGAGGACACAATTTCTCAAGGGCTATGATAAGCACTTGCAGGATTTCTTCAGGAACTATTTCCCTAAGTTTGACACCATCTCACTTAATGAACGTAGTGACATTGATACTTATCTACATGACAACTAAGTAGATCAGGAAAGGGAAAAGGACAATCTAAAGAAAAAGCTCCAAGAGACCTCTGAAATATTAAGGCAGAAAGAAATACAGGAGGTTAAGAACCTGGCTACAATTAAGACATTTAACATACAAACAATACAGTATAGTCAAACACCCCAAAGTCAACAGAAGGTGCAAAGAGACACCAGGGCTTGCTTTTTATGTTCTCATCAGGGACACATAGTAAGAAACTGCCCAGTGAAACATCGCTTTGAACAGGGTCAAAATAAGAGATATGGGAAAGGTCAAAATGCATGTTATCGAGGAAAAGGGTATAGTAACAAAAAGTATGGGAGACAGGATTCTAATGGCAATCAGTGTTGCTCTCACTGCAGACTGAGAGAACAGGAGACCCCAGACCTGAAACCTGAAAATTCCAGACCTGGAAGCAGCAATAGCTTCGGAGCAAAACCCCATTATTCAGAAGTGGTAGCTGGGAATAATCATTATACCGCATGATGCCAGACTCTAGCATTATCTAGTGAAAAAAGAGATGAATTTGGGAGGAACCCCAGGGATGAAACATGAGGGCATAAGTATAAAGGGCAAAAAAAAGGATATGGTAGAAAGGAAAAAGAAAACTTTAAAATGTAAGTGGTGGAGAAACAGCTAGTTGGGCAAGATGCCAAGGGAAGCAACTTAAGTACAAAACAAAAGTCTGTAATTGAGATGGAGAGAGAAATTACACATCTAATAGCAGACATGAAACATGACATTTTTGGTTCACATCACATGGGCACACAAAACTGCATGGAGAAAAGCAAGGAACATATTAAAACCTTGTTGGAAAATTTCTTAGCTTGCAGAACGGGTCTAGGGAGTGGAAAATCAAACAGTGCTAGCAAATCTTTAAAACAGCAATTTAAGTATATAGATCTGACAAAGCAGCCAAAGAATACATTTTTGCAAATGATCTTGAAATGAATACATTTATACATCTAAGAGGGGAAAGAAAGAGAAATGAGGGTAGAACTAACTTGAATCCAAAAAACAAAGACTTTTACCCACAAAATCCTATAACACTCAAAGACACCAGTCCTAATGACTGTCTTTTCCCTGAACTAGAGGCTGAAAAACTATTTAAGGGAATGGGAACTCTGATAATGAAACATCATCCAAGCAGTTCTCAAACTGAAATTATTCACTGTGTTACTACCTGCCCCAGGACAATGTTTTTAAATGCATAAAACAACAAATAAAACCAAAAGTTTAATGAAAACAAAGATAGATGTAGAAATTTTTCCCCATCAAAACTCACAGGACTCTCTAAAATACACCCACAGACCCATTATGAGATTTGTGGACACCATATTAACAACCCCTTATTAACCAGAACTAAAGACTCAGAACACAGATTTGTGGTTTCTTCTACAAGAAAATAAGAAATATTTCTAAGCAGTGTCTACCAATTCTGAAAGAGAAGAACTTTTGGTCACGACTTGTAAAATTGGAAACTAAGGAGAGAATAAATTGGTAATAAAATGGAAGGCAATGTTAAAGGAGATTGCTCCCAGTTTGAAATCAGGCAGTTGCTAGGAATAAAAAAAATAAGAATCAGTGTTGTATTCAGTAGCTCTGTGCACTCAAGCTATTTTTCATTAATCAATCCGTGTCAGATAGAATTTTTGCCAAGGTTGTGCTTCCTCCCTCCCCCATCCTCTTTCAGACTCCTCACTGGTGTGGCCTGCCATACCTGCTATCAGAGTTGATACTCAGCATCACAGGGCTAAGAGCATCATATCCTGCTGTGAGAATAGAATTGTGTAGCAGGTGCCTCCATCTTTATCCCTCTAAGAATTGGCAGCAACTGCTGTTTTCTAAGTGGGAGGCTATCCCTGCTGCCTTTCTTTTCTTTCCAAGTTATAAGATTCTCCCATTTATTATTATTATTATGATTATTATTACTGCATCTTAGCAGAACCTACTTCTTTTTTTGGAGGAGGAAGGGAGAAAGGTACTAGAAATGGTAAAAGATATTATGGATAGTAACAGAATATATAACAGGCATAAGAACATATTTTCATTATGATTGTCAACATAGATTTATTGGGGACCCTCTGATACTGTAGCAAATGTTACTTTCCTTCTGTCTCAAAAATTGTGGCTCTAAAATTGGCCCTAGATACATGAAATCACAAATCATTTGACATGGAAGGGACTTTAATGATCATCAGTCTGATATTATAGACAGAGCACTGGTCTTAGAAGGAAATGGTTCAGAAATTGCCTCTGACACTCACTGACTCCATGAGCCTTAGCAAGTACATTTCTTACCTCTTTCTCTTTATAAGGGCTAGAATAACAGCACTGTCTTTCCAGGACTGAAATAGGAAGGAAATTAGATTATATATTTAAAGCTCTTTGTAAACCTCAAAGAGTTAAATAAATGTTAATTATTGAGGAACAGTTACATAAGTGTTAACTATCAAGGGACAGCTAGGTAGAACAATGGATAGAGCACCAGACCCAGAGTTGGGAGGACCTAGGTTCAAATAAGACCTTAGATAATTTCTAGAGCTTATGACCATTTGCCTAGTTTTACCCTTGTCTTAGAGCTATTACTAAGACAGAAAATAAAAGGTTTTAAAAATGTTTATTATTATCTAAATTAATTTTTAAGCTAAGATGATCAAACAGGTCAAGAGACATGTGCAATACCATTCAACCCTGCTTTATATCTATTTGAGAAGGATAAGCAAAGCCTCCTGGTCACCATTTGAAATGGCTAGTTCTATTATAAATCCACCCAGAGAGTGGAAAAGGAATGCAGAAACAGCATTTGGGGCTGCCATATTCTTCCAAATTAATCCTCTGACCACTGGGAGTGGTAATGGAAAAGCTAAATTGTCCTTCTTTGTGTTCGGGAAGAATCAGATGTATTTTGTTATACTGTGGGGAAAAGAAGGAATCAAGAAATATAGTAATATCAAATTGCAAATGGTTTCATTGAAGAAGCCAAGCCATGAAAAATAGTGCCAGCTGCAAGTAGTCCCATCAAAAGAAAGATAAGGATTGGTAGCAGTCTGAACAACTATTATCCCTCTTTCTTGAGGAAGGGGAACAAAAACCTAGTGTACTGCTCTATATCCCACTGGCATTTTTTGCTGCATGTAACTCTTTAGAGTCTGGAATGTGGTAGAAAGAAGGGAGGAAGGAAGGAAGGAAGGAAGGAAGGAAGGAAGGAAGGAAGGAAGGAAGGAAGGAAGGAAGGAAGGAAGGAAGGAAGGAAGGAAGGAAGGAAGGAAGGAAGGAAGGAAGGAGAAAGGGAAGGAGAGAGGGAGGGAGGGAAGGAAGGAAAGAGGGAAGGAAGGAAAGAGGGAGGGAAGGAAAGAGGGAGGGAAGGAAGGAATGAAAGGAGGGAGGGAGGGAGGAAGGAAGGAAGGGAGGAAGGAAGGAAGGAAGGAAGGAACGAAGGAAGGAAGGAAGGAAGGAAGGAAGGAAGGAAGGAAGGAAGGGAGGAAGGAAGGAGAAAGGGAAGGAGAAAGGGAAGGAGGGAGGGAGGGAGGGAGGGAGGAAGGACAATTTTATCATGTGCTCAAGAGCAACAGGAAACATCATTGAGATTTTTGGACATTTTGTATTGCATTGTTCATGATAAGTATTTGCAAGAAACCAACCATAAAAATAATTTCAAGTTATGTGCTATCATCTGTTGCAAAAGATGAAGAGACAGAGAAAGTATATGAAACATCAAGAAATCTCTAAGAATTAATACAAAGTTTAGTACACTCTGACTTCAATAAAAAAGATGAGTATTGGCAAGGATAGTGAAAATATACTGGACAAAATGGGTTACAAGTACAAAACAAGAATCAGGTTTGTGGATTATATAGAAGATTGGAGCCTATGGAAACTTAGTGTAGTTATTAAAGCTTAAATTTATACTAAGACCTTTAAGAAGGCATAACCTGAATATTTTCTTTAAAAGAAGTGTTAAGAATCATTGGACTTGGAAAATCTAATTAGTAAATATAATCATAAAACATTAAATTGATTATATTTAAATAGATAGGAAATAGTTACTTATTGCTATTGGAACTATTTCTAAATTAGATTTCTACATACTCTCGAATCATCAACTCATTAGAGAAAAGAGCAAAATCAATAACAAACCAGAAGAATGAATACAATTGTTATATTATTGTATGCAATTGAACTCCATGTTGTTGTTTTTGAACAAATTATTAACCTCCCAAAAAGTGGAAATAGATAAATGAACAGATATTAACACTGATTTTCACAGTTTACTAAAGCATGTGAGCCCAATGTAAAGCAACCACTTTAACAAAGAAACATAGAGACCAAAAACTGTCTCAGTTGATCTCCTTTGCAAAAGGAAGATATTTAACATCCAAGAGCAACATTCATTTAAAATATAAACTTGTTTATAAGACCTTAGAAAAGAGGTAGGTAGAAATTTATCAAAATCAACTCACCAACAGAGAGAAACAGTGCGGGGAAAATAAGCTTACAGAAAGTTTTATGAGAGGCCCAACTAAGTTAAATCATGCCATGAACATTTAAGGATGATACTTAAAGGAAGACCACAAACATAAGAAAAATGGAAAATATCTTTTAATTTTTTGTAATGAAATCTTGTTTCCAAAAATTTTGGCAAACCTGAAATTGTAATGTAGTATAAAGGACACTAGACTTGGAGTCAAAAAGATCCAGGTTCAAATTCAACCTCAGATATTATCTGTATGACCCTAGAAAAATCATTTAACCTCTATGTCCTTATGTAAAATGAGGAGATTGGACTTGATGGAGTCTAAGTTCCCTTCCAATTCTAAGTATATCTTATCCTATGATCCACCATATTTGGACTCATCCTATGGTCTGACATTAGAAAAAATGTACTATTTCTCACACGTGACATTTAGAAAGCTGTTAGTTCACTCCTCATATTGTTTTACATTTTGCTTTATATATATATAGCATTTATGTACCTGTGTACATTTCGCTTTCTACCAATAGAATCCTTCTTTGAGGGTAGGGACTGTTTAATTATGTTATATTCAGTAGCTAACACAATATCTCCTAATGTGCTTTTTTTAATGAGTGAATGAAAATATTCTGTACCTGTATTTGGGACATTCTTGTTAACATAAATGAAAATGGGAAGACTTTTGCAATAATATTCTAAAGAAAACATCTTTATAGCCCTTTAATTGACTGATACTTAAATTCAAGATCTCACTGTACTTATTATTTATTAACTACTTTGAAAAGCATTTACTTTGGTAGAGCAAAATACTATCTTAAAGGTTTTTCTCTAATAAGCAATTAAATGGTACAATGGACAGAGTGCCAGTTCTGGAATCTGGAAGATCTAATTTCAAATCCACGTTCAAATACTTACTAGCTATGTAACTCTGGGCAAGTCACTTAATCTCTGTTTGTCTCAGTTTCCTCAGCTCCAGAATGGTAATAATAATGACACCCCAGATAATAAATAAAAGAACATTAAACAAACTCTCTTATGGAGCATTTAACATAGGATATGGAAGGAATGGATTTTTAAAATCTAAACCATTTATAAAATCAACCAGTCATTTATTAAGTACTCTGTATGTGTCAAGCACTAGGACCAGGACAACAAACACAAAAGTGAACCAGTCCTTGAAACTCAAGAACTTCCATTTTCCTGGGGATATATAATATCCTCATAGGTAATTCAGTAGATGAAAGGGATATCCCTCACCACTGGAGGAGTCAGGAAAGACCTCTTGAAGAAGCTGGCACCTGAACCAAGCACGATGAAGGGGACTAAGGTTTCCAGCAGCATGCCCCCTCAAGAGCAAAGAGGTGGAAGGTTGAAGGTCTTATTTGGAGTATCACAGGAGTCCAGTTTGACTGGAATATGGCATATGTGGGAAGACATATAATTAGCCTGGCAAAACAGGCTGAATCTAGATGATGCAGAACATAAAATGACAAAAACAAAAAACAAAACAAAAACAAGAAGTTTGTATTTTATCATAAAGTCAGCAGAGAGCCATTGAAATTTTCTACATAGTAGGTAGATCCATGCTTTCAAAATATAATTTGGGGAGTTATATGGAGGATGGAATGGAAGATGGAGACCCTGGATATAGGAAGATCAATTAGGAGTCTATTGCAAGAGTTTAGGCAAGAGATGATGAAGGCCTGGTCTTGGGTGGTAGTTGTGTGAATGGAGAGGAGATGGATAGTAGAGATTGGATAGTAAAGGAGATTAACAAGGATTGGCAGCTGATTGGATATGAGAGAAGAGTTGTAGTGATATATTTAATTATACTGAGATTGTAAATTGGAATATATATATATAGATATATACATATATCTATATATATATGAGAAGAAAGGAAGGAAGGAAGGAAGGAAGGAAGGAAGGAAGGAAGGAAGGAAGGAAGGAAGGAAGGAAGGAAGGAAGGAAGGAAGGAAGGAAGGAAGGAAGGAAGGAAGGAGAAAGGGAAGGAGGGAGGGAGGGAGGGAAGGAAGGAAAGAGGGAAGGAAGGAAAGAGGGAGGGAGGGAAGGAGGGAGGGAAGGAAGGAATGAAAAGAGGGAGGGAGGGAGGGAGGGAGGGAGGGAGGAAGGAAGGAAGGAAGAAAGGAAGGAAGGAAGGAAGGAAGGAAGGAAGGAAGGAAGGAAGGAAGGAAGGAAGGAAGGAAGGAAGGAAGGAAGGAAGGAAGGAAGGAAGGAAGGAAGGAAGGAAGGAAGGAATATATATATATATATTCATATATAGATGAGAGTGTCAGTCTCTCTAGGTCAGGGATCCCCGAACTATGGTCCCTGGGCCATATGCAGCCCCCTGAGGCCATGTATCCGGCCCCCATCGCACTACTGGAAGGGGCACCTCTTTCATTGGTGGTCAGTGAGAGGAGTACTGTATGTGGCAGCAATGCAAAGTGTGACATCGCTTATGTACGATACTACTTCCGGTGACATAATCCTTTGCATGGCACCTTGTTCTGAAATTAACTAAAGGAGAATGAGGCAATTATATAGCTGCACAATGGAAGACATCAGCAGGGTGAGCAGGTATCTGGGGGAGGGGATTCCACATTGTATACTGCTGCCCAGTATAGTGGTGGTGGTGATGGACCTTTGCAAGGTGTGGCAGGCCCATCAGAGCCAGCGCTGCAGCCTCCGCTATCCTAGACAGTGGTATACAGATTTGTTCATAGTTTTTTTAATAGTCTGGCCCTCCAATGGTCTGAGGGACAGTGAACTGGCCCCCTGTGTAAAAAGTTTGGGGACCCCTGTGTCTAGGTGCTCAGTTCCATGAATGGCAGACTTGAAACAGTGTCTTCAAGTTGCAACCCACTCTATATCACACCATCTTCAGGGGCCTTCATCCTACTGACTCAAATCCCAGTGGGACCACTACCTGTGTTTTATTTAATGAAGATTAGTTCCCCAAATTTTCTCTTATACAAAACTGCTTCCTTTTCTTTCTTTTCCCTATGTTTTCAACCTCTAAACCTTCCTCACAGGTCTCACTAAATCAAAATGATCCTCAACATTTTTCACTTTACTCCCTGATCATCTTCTTACCAGATGACATGCTTGCAGATCCTCTTCCCTCCCATTCCCTTTCTTACTCAGGAACCATACTCAAATCAAAACAATTATTATTCCTGAAAAGAGTATGGCTGTCTATTAATCCCTATTGGCTTCACTCAATATCCAGGTAACTTTTCAACCAAAAATATCCCTACCTAGATACTATGCCCTTATTAGAATAGAAGCTCCTTAAGGGCAGAGATGATCTTGACTTTTGTATCTCTATACTCAGTGTTCAAGTGCAGCACTTAGCATCTAATAAGTAGCAAATAAATGTTTCTTTTATTCATTCTCCTCTTTTTCTTCTTGCATATTCTCATCCTCCTGCTCCTGGTTCTCCATTTTTTTTCTTTTAACATCTTTATAAACTCATCATTGACCCAGGTTACCCAGAGGCATACAAATAATAGCGAAGATATTTACAGGGAGAGTAAAAGTAAAGATTATAATGAAAGACACCAAGACATTTTTTTTCATGCAATAGTCTGTCTCCTAATTAATGATTGGGAAGAAGGAGAAAAAAGAAGCAGAAAGAGAACAAGAACAAGGGGAGGAAGAAATAAAAAGAACAAGAATGAGGAGGAGGAAAAGAAGGAGCAGGAGAAGAACAAAGAGGAAGAGGAGGAGGAGATGGTGATGGTGATGGTGATGGTGATGGTGATGATGGTGATGATGATGCATATGATGGCAACAAAGGGGAAAGTGGTGGAGGAAGGAAGAAAGAAGGAAGAAGATGACAACTGACTTTAAAGGTGCTTTAAGACTTTCAAAGTATTTTATATCCATTATCTCATTTACACATAATGCTAACCCCCTGGAGGAATTCTTTACTTCCTTACTAAGAGAATTGAACTCAGTATGCTCAATACCATCTATGATCATGAAAGTGATAACATCCTATGATGGAAAAAAAACTGCTTAATGCAATTCATAAAATTGTAGACTTTTAATTCTAGAAAAAACTCAGAAGTTATTTAATCCATCCCCTTCATTTTACACCTGAAGAAATTAAGGCTTAGAATGGGATGAGAACCAGAATAGGGCAATAATTTAAGAGGTGTCATTTTCTAAAGAAAATTAACAATAAGATTCAAGATGTGAAAAATAGATGCGTTCCAATAACTATGGTACTGAGAAGAATTCAGATAGAAAATGGAAGGAATTTAATCTCTTGTGTAGCAGAAAGTGGAAAGAGAAGAAGCTGGGCAGTGAGAGTCTTGGTTTCTTGGGATGCAAGAGTCAAGGATCCTGAGTTAAAGCCTAACACTATATATCCAGAGCACAAACTGGCAGTAGGGACAATTTAGAAGATGAAGGAAGAAAGGAGCTATTACTGTTAGTCCCCAGTTTCAGCTTGTTCGCTAGTTGTTAAGCTTGCCTCTTGGGTGTTTTGCTCTGCTACCTGTCAGTCTAAATTGAGGCACTTACTAGATACTTTTTGATGATGGTAATGATAATAATGATGATGTATTGTTCTAGCACCTGTCACTTTGGCATCCCTACACAGGATTGTGAGTAAGGAACATTACCTGGCAAGAAGAAGTAGCAGTCTACCAATTACCCAATTACTATTCCTCTGCAAGTTTTTCTTTTGCATTTTTTTTCTCCTTTCAATTCTGTTGCTTGATACAGCACTCCTTTAGTGATTGAATGCCATTATAATGCAGCAAGATAAGTGCTGGTTGATTTAGCTAAATGTAACATCAGTAAAGCATCTCCATCTTTTAGCTAGTCTCTGTATGTGTGTGTGTGTGTGTGTGTGTGTGTGTGTGTGTATCTGTGTTTTCTGCTACTTGTTACTGTGAGAATCTAGGTAATACCAGAGAAAGAAAAGTCCCTTTAACAATCTCTTGTTTATTTTATATTTATTCTGCATATACATGAAAATGTGTTTAATATTTATTACATATATGTATGTATACTTATGTGTATATATAGGTGAATATATATGTGTGCGACATGCATTTATGTATGATAGTTTTTTGACTCCTGGAAAGCAGAAACTGTTTCTTCCATTAATCTTTATCCCCCACAGTGTTAAGCACAGTGCCTTATGCATAACAGGTATTTTATTAAGTACAATTGATCTTCCAACTTTTGCCACTTAATTTTCTTAACTTCAACCATTCCTGTGATTTTATTAGTAACCTCATTTTCATTCTTGCACTGGTAACCAAGCACCTTCATGGCTAAGTGCAGTAGAGACAGTGATGGCCTCGCCAGTCTTTTAGTATCATCCAACAGTAGCAACTAAAGTCTCCATAAATAGTCCCTTGGTTTTCTCAGGGCAACTAAGCAGTATTATATATAGTACAATATCCTTATATTGCTATCTGATACAGTATCTGATAAGATCTGCTTTAAAAAGGTTTTAGTGTTAAGAATTTTATTTGATGAACACTATTATTATTATTTGGGGTATCACAGGAAGCCAGTTTGGCTGGAATATGGCATTTGTGAGAAGAAAAACTTGTAGGGGAATAGGAATTGGGTAATTGGTAGATTGCTACTTCTTCTTGCCAGGTAATGTTCTTTGCTCACAAACCTGTACATTATTTATGGTACTAAAGATTTAATTTGGTATCAGAAGTGCATATTCCTGAAATTAAGTATGAAAAATGTTTTGCATGTTACCAATTTTATTTTGTGTACTGCCTTTTATGGGTTATATTGTGTTAGGAAATTAATATATCAGAAAAGCGTCTTTTCAGCAATCTCTGGTGAAAGGCAATAGTTTTCAGTGCTTGTAGGAATCTAACTTCTTATTTCAATGAATCAACATTTGTGTTTTTTTACTTCCACACCATTTTCTAAGAATGTTACCCCTGCAAAACTTGAGGTTGACTATATTTTTTTAAACCCTTACCTTCCATCTTGGAATCAATACTGTGTATTGGTTCCAAGGCAGAAGAGTGGTAAGGGCTAGGCAATGGGGGTTAAGTGACTTGCCCAGGGTCACACAACTGGGAAGTGTCTGAGATTAGATTTGAACCTAGGACCTCCCATTCTCTAGGCCTGGCTCTCAATCCACTGACCTACCCAGCTACCCCCTGAGGTTGACTATATTTAGCAATACTGATTGATTGATTAAAATCACTACTCTATAAAGTCTAACTAATACCTTGCTCTCAATCTTGGTTGTCATATTTTCTCTGCTGCACTCCAATAATTTACCCTGCCATTTCTGAACCAAATTTACCAAGCAAATGAACCTACATAGTAAGTATAAAGCAAGGCAACAAGCATTTATTAGTCAATTACTATTTGCCAGGCACTATGCTAAGCATGGAAGGTACAAATACAAGCAAAAAGAAAGATAACCCTTGCTTTCAGGGACCTTATATTCTAATAGTAGAAGATAAAACAAAAAATGGGGAGCTAAAAAAGGGAAGTTAAAAGGGGAAGAAGGGGTAATGATAATACAGCCCAGAAAGTTGGAAGCAAGGCACAGAAGAAAAAAAGAGTGAAATCTGGGCAGCATAGGGCTCTTCCCAAAAATGGAGGCTCATTCACCAATAGGAGAAAAGGGTCAGAATGGCAGAGGTATATTCTAGAGTAAAGAGGACTCAGATTCTACCTGAGGTTGTAAGTTGATATAGCAACTAAGATTTGATGGAAATTTTTTGAAAATCAAAAACAGAGCCAATAGAGAAATGAAGTGTGTCCTACATGGGTTCCTTCCCAAACTATAGGCCATAAGAGGGCATCACTAATAGGAGAACTACATCAATCAATGAGTAAATATTTATTAAGTGCCTACTATATGCCAGGTATCATGTTACATGATATAAAAAAATACAAAAGACAATCTCTGCCTTCTATACACAAACATATATAAAGCAAGCTATATTCAGGATAAATAGGAACTAATGAACAGAGGGAAAACACTAGATTTAAGATGGAACACTTCTTGAAGAAAGTGGGATTTGGGGGGCAGCTGGAGATGGGAGGTCCTGGGTTCAAATCTGGCCTCAGATACTTCCAAGCTGTGTGTCCCTTGATAAGTCACTTTACCCCCATTGCCTACTCCTTACCACTCTTCTGTCTTAGAATCAATAAGGCAAAAGGTAAGAGTTTGTTTGTTTGTTTGTTTTTTAAGCGGGATTTTAGGTGAGATTTAAAGGAAGCCAGTAGCTGGAGAAGAGCAAGCATTGCAGGCATGGAGGACAGTCAAGATGACTCCTAGGTTTAGAATTTGAGGACACAGAGGATGCTGTGGCCCTCTGTAGTAACAGGGAAGGTAGGAGGCAGGGAAGGGCATAAGGGGAAAAATATGAATTCCATTTGGGGCATGTTGAGTTAAGATGTCTATTGGACATCTGTTTCAAGATATCGAAAAGACAGTTGGAGATGAAAGATAGGAAGTCAGCCGAGAGGCTGGGGCAGAGCAAGTAGATTTGAGAATCATCAGCATAGAAATAATCATTTAATCCATGAGAACTAATGAAATTACCAAATTAAGTAATAGAGTAATATAGAGGAAGAAGAGAAGAGAGCCCAGAATAGAACCCTGAGGGACACTGATGGTTAGAGGACATGATCTAGAAGACGCAGGAGAGAGCTCCTGCCAATCTCAATCTGCTCCAAGTGTCATTCCAGTGTTTGAATTTAGATGAAAAGTGAAACCTCATATAAGTGTTCCATTTTCTCTAACTAAAATAGTCCATTTTAAGACTTCTCAGATAAAACTATCAGGTAACTTCCAAGTGAAGGTTTTTTTTTTTTTTTCAATTTACTCATATTATGCTGAACACACGGGGACAATTCAGTTATCTTTCCTGATAGCAAAAATGGGCACTGTAACCTTTCTCCAACATGCTAGCTAGTATGTGTAACCTTGATTCCTCTTTGAGTATGCCTAATTTAATTAACAGAGTACCTGCTTTGTCCCCTATCATGTGATGGGAGGAAACTCCTTTGATCGGCTGCCTGAATCTTTAAAACCAGAAAGACTGAACCATAAACTCCCTTTTCTGTCCCTTTTCAGCTGTGGTTTTTGTTTTTGTTTTTATTTTTTCCCTGTAACTTCTATCTGTTGTACTCAGTGTGAACACCATGAACTGAATGGGTGAGAGGGGAAGGAACATCCCAATTCTTCTTCTTTCACCTAAGTTTCAACAAATGAACATGGAGGTATTTGATCTCAACTTCAAGTACCCAAAGTGACCTCCACAGACTAGGGAGTTTGAGCCATGAGGAAGTTGGATTTAGAATAACAGGCAGGATGGTGCAGCCAGACAGCCTGGGATGGAAGGAAGCCCTAAGAAGCCAGGATACCTGGGACTAGAATTCAAGAAAGGTTTTGGACTTGAAACTGGAACCATAGTCTATGGGAACCGAGCTAAAACTATGAGTCTAATCTTCTATTCACAAGACATTTTTCAGTGTAGAGGGATGAAGGCTGGGCAAGGAAGATTATGCCTCTCAAGTGTTAGAGTAATCAGTTTGTATATTGGATATTTGTGATTCTGTTTTATTTTTTGAAGTAAATATTTGTGTAAAAGCTCCAGGGATACAAAACAAAGGGGTTCTAGCTCTAGCATTCAAACAATGAATCAATAAACATTTATTAAGGTCTTATGTACCAAGCATCTAGAACTTGATCTTGTTTCAAATGCTGTGAGAGTCATTCTCCTTTTCTCACATAATTTAAATCTTAACTATGTATTATCATGGTATCTATTACTTTTACTACCAGTTTATAATTCTATCCTTGCATGGTTGCAATTTCAACAGAACAATAGAATTTAGGTGGCCATTCAGGAACAGCACATACCTGGACAAGAATACTCTCTTTTAGCAGTTCCATGATTTTTTTTGGAAGGGGGAGTGAGTGCTTATTCCATTATACTTCATCTCAATGCTTCTAACTATATATATTCTTTCAAATTACCAAAGTAATGATATCATTCTTAAAGGTCAGAGATAACATTTTCTCATAAGAGAAGTAAAGAGTTTGACCTTATTGAATCCCTTATAATTGGTCTTTTGTGTTTATCTGCATGACATCCCTCCCCCCATTATACAGCAAGGTCCTTGTGAGCAAGGATTATATTTTGCCCTTCTCTGTATCCCTAAAGCTTAGCCCAGCATAAAAGGGATGTTTAATAAATGTTGATTGACTGATTAAAATAAATCCAAGAAATAGTTATTGGATCTTTGCTGAGACTCCTTCAGTGAAGAATAACATGCTACTTCTCAAGGCAGTTGCTTCCATTTTGGAACGACTCTACAAGTTTTTCCAGATAAAAAGTCTAAATTTGCCTCCTTAAAAATTTCTTAATTGCCCCAAGTTCTACCCTATAGAAGCATGAAAAACAGGTTAATCTCTTTCAACAGACAGCTACTTTATAAATACTTGAAGTCAACTATTGTCAATCCCTCAGTCCACAAAGTATTTATGAAATCCTTACTATGTGCTAAGAACTAGGTAAACAAAGGAAAAGCTCAAACAGTCCTTCTCCTCAAGAAGTATGCACTTTAGTGGGAGAGATTATACATAAACAAGTACATACCATACATTGAATAAATTGACAGTAATTTTAGCAGAGAAGATGCCACGCAATGGAGCAAGGGGAAGAGAAGATAGTCCAAGACAGAGCTATGAGAGATACATTTGGTCAACCACCCTCACATTCTTCATTAAATTCCTCCTGCTTTAGTTTCCTCTCATCGTGTCTTCAGTGAAAAATGAAGAATAGCCTCTCTCCACATATGCAATATAGAAAAGGTATTGTTTGTCACTTCAGTTTTTTCTTATCCAGTATAAATTATCCAGATTCTTTGTGATAAAGAAAAATCATAGATGTGGAAAGAATCTTCAGGGATCATTTTTATTAATCCTTTTATTTTCATAAGAGGGCTATCATTAATCTTTCTGAAACAAATGATCATCATATCCACTTCAAAAGCCCTTCCCTAAAGGGACCTTTAGGAAACTGATAATATCTCCTATGTCTCTTTTCCCTCAACTTAGACAATCAACACTAGTCCAAGGCTTAATCACCTCTCATCTGGACTGCTAAAATAGCTTTCTAATTGTTCTTCTACTTGTCTGTCCCCACTCTAATATATCATCCACTCAACTGCAAAAGTGAATTTTATAAAACATTGTACTGACCATATCATTCTGCCCACTCAGATTTCAGTGACTCCCTATTACTTCCAGGGTCATATCTAAAGTCCTTTGGTATTCAAAGGTTTTTACAACCTAACCCTTTCCTACTTTCTTATACTTTATACCCCTCTATGCACTTTGCAATCTGGCCATACTGGCCTACTCACTTTTCATCACCAAAAACACTCCCATCCCAAATTTTCAATCTCCATGCCTGTTCCCTGTGCTTGGACTGTTCTCCTTTGCACCTCTGCCTCTAGGGTTCCCTAACATCTATCCTTTAAAGGTCAGTTTAAGCCCTGCTTTTTGCAGGAGGTCTTCCCACCTCCAGCTATTACTTAATGCTTTTCCCCTCTGAAATCACCTTCCACCTACTTTGTACATATCAAATATACATCTAGTTAGTAAGCACATGTTGTTTTTGTTTGTCCTTCATTTTCAGAGGACTAATGACATCATGGGTTAATGTCTTGACTTATGTGTAAACTAGATTTAAATGAGGCACAAAGTCATCAGCCTCACTCTCTCTTCCAGAGTCATTAAAGTCCAGAAACAAGACAGAAGTCAGGATGACTGGTGGCTGGGATGCAGTGAATGACTTTGATGTCTTCTATGTCAGATCAAGCTCTAAGCATTCCACAGAACCTGTTTCAACCACCTTCATGGTTGTTGGAACAAATTGTTTTTATTCGTTCATTCCAAAGTCTTCAATTGCTTGGGATAGGTAAGTGTTGGGTCACAAGTGGACACCAAAAATGGATGAAAGAGCAGCCCTGAAAAGACCTCAGCAAGCCCTCATCCCGGAGATGCTAGTCCTCCTTGAATACCCCATATACACCAATATGAATTCTTTGGGGTTTTTTTAAACTTTACCTTCCATTTTAGAATCAATATCATGCATTGGTTCCAAGGCAGAAGAGCAGTAAAGTCTAGGCAATGGGGGTGAAGTGACTTTCCCAGGTTCACATAGCTAGGAAAGTATTTGAGGTTAGATTTAAACCCAAGACCTCCTGTCTATGGGCCTGACTGTCAATCCACTGAGCCACCCAGTTGCTCTTCCCCCCAGTATGAATTCTTGTTGATTTACTGACTGGCTTAGTGCCAATGTAGTCTTTCTAGCTAATCTAAAATCCTTATATTTTCTCTTCTGTTGTTTAGAGAAAAGGAAATCCAGTTACTACCTTCACCAATTGTTGTTCCTCTGTCTTTATTCCTCAGTTTTCCTTTATACAGGATTATCAAGAATCTAGAAGCTAGAAAGGACCAGAGACCATCTAATCCAACTCCCCCTCATGAATTTTCATAGGTGAGACTGAGGTTCAGGGAAGTCTTGTGATTTTCTTAGATTCATATGTCATAGACTCATAGGAGTCAAGATCTGAACTCAGGTCTTTCAACTTCAGGGACACTTATCCTTCTATTATACCAAATGTCTGAAGACAGTTCTCTAAACAATTTACTAAAGCTTTAGTGGAGTCTTGATATATATTATATAGAGAAGGGATCCAAATAGATGAAATCTTAAATTCCTAAATATCTTATTTATTTATTTGGATTTTACCTGGGCTTCTGAAAGGCCTATCACTTATTCCTTTGTTCCCAAAGTCATTCATTCAAATCCCTATTCATCTATAATAGCAGTCCTCAGATTCTAGTCTGGGGACCCCTGTGAATTCTTGAGGCCCTTTTCAGGGGGTCTGTGAAGTCAAAACTATCTTCATAATAATACTAAAACATTTAATTTCCATTATTGTGAATGTTTCTAGATAGAACACAAAAAGTTCTTTGAGGGGTCCTCAATAATTTTTGAGATATGAAGGAGTTTTGACATCAAAAAATTTGAGAACGATTGAGCTAGAATTATTTGTTGTTGTTGTTTTTTGCTAGGACAACTCCATGGAAGTAAGGATCATTTCTGTTTTCTATTTGTGTCCCCCAGAACCTTGCTCAAGGCCTGTCTGGCACATAAGATGTACTTATTAAATGTTTGTTGCTTTCCTAATTACTTGATAAGCCACTTTAGATGGTTGGGCGAGTTTGAATGAATGTCTTTTTTTCCCTAGTGTCATTCTAGCCGCTAGCACTGAAACTTTTTTCTTTCATTCCTTGGGCCCAGATGCTCTGGCAAGTTTGTGCTATGGCTAGTGGGGCATCTCACTCATTATCATCACTAAAGGACATGACTAGGGTCCCAACCAACTTCCACCTCTGCCTCTTTGGTCTACTCGAGGTTGTGTAACTAGTTCTCATCCGCCACCTGGTGGCCATCACAGTCACTGCTGCCAAAGTCTAAGGAACTTGATTAAGAACCTCCCAGCATTCTTAGAATGAAAAAGCATATCCTGATAGCAGCAGGACTCCCTTTATTTCCTGCTGCAGTTTTCAAGGTTTAGAATGTTCATAAACTCTAGCCATACTCTATAATAGAGATGGGGAAAGTGGGTCACAAGAGGAAAGTTTTCTTTAGGGAAAACTGGGAATTGTAGAGACTGACTACAGTTCTTTTCCTTCAATGTTCCTGAGCATATTGATTAAGCCATATATGCCTACATCGATATACAGGCCACACTGAATCATTCTATTGGTATTAACAAAGAATTTAGACTTTAGAAGGTGAATGTTTTTTCATTCTTCATCACCACCATCCCCAAATCCACTCCATCCCTGTACATTATTTCATTATATATTCTTTCCTGAACTGGACATCTTTTCTCAGGCTCTACATTCTCCTTGGTTTTGTTGGCCAAAACTCACACACACTCCATAGACCAACTTTAAAATATTGTATTCTTAGTCTTATATGATTGGTATGTTGTATAATTAGGAGAATCTCATTTCCCTATCTGCCAGGCTAATCATGTTGTATTCTTGATATGGAGGAAAGCCAGTTTTAAAGCAAGAGAAATATGATATAGGTCAAAAGTCTGGAGCAGGTTTTAGTCCTGGCTTTGGTGTAAATTTGACTTTTGGTAAGTCCTTTCACTTTTCTAAATTTTAGCTTCTTCATTGGTAAAAGAGGGGATTGGGCAAAATAGGCCCTTTAGTTCCCATCATCTCTAAAAAGCCAAATACTGTCTATTCTTCCTAATAAGCTCCAACTCCAAGAATTTCTTGACCCAGGCTAGGCATTCTTGAGTCATATATACAATAGGACCTAACTTTGCTACAAATAGAAGAGTAATCACTATTGAGTTGAATTTTCCTTCAAGAGGAATAAATAAGCAAGGTTAAGATATGTGTCTTTACACATATCATTGATCCACAGCTACCTGACCACAAGTGGCAATCATTCTAATCCTACCAACATGTTTGAGGATTTAGGGAGAAAAAATTCAAAAGGCAATTTGGTATCTTTGATAAAATATTAGATTTGAAGTAGGGAAGACCGGTTCAAATTCTTTCTTTGATATTTATTAGTTGTATGACCCTAAACAAGTCACTTAACCTCTCAGAAACTCAGTTTCCTCATCTATAAAAGGGAGATAACAACATCTACTTACAGGGGTTTTTTTCAGAGGATCATATCACATAATATGCCAAGCACTGTGAGCTATCTATGTTAATGTTAGCTCCTCTTCTTAGGAAAGAGGTTATTATGACCAGATCATGCAAGTCATATCTAGGTACTTCCTTCACTTAGCTGAGATGACTCTGGACAGATTCCCATGAGACTTCTCATATGTTTCCACTTCTTATTCTGGAATATTCTTAGAAACTGACCTTAATCGTAAGAGCCATGTGGTCTCTCCTTCTGTTTAGAGAAATGTTTTCCCCGGATATCCTGATAGTCAAAAGCTATTTTATTGAATGTAAAATAATTTCCCCTCTAAATGTGCTCCCTGATTTTTTCTCTTGGATATTGCTCAAAGATTCATCTATGAAATCCATATTGCAAGACTGATTAAAAAGCTATTTTAATCTTCCCCTTAATAGGTCAGAGAGGCTGATGTTGAATGCATTTCCTCAGCTTCAGAGATTGAACCTACTGCTGTTTCTACTCAGTAGGTAGCAAAGGCCTGATATCATTCTAAAACTCTAGGCTCTCTTGCAAAGGCATAATAAATATTATAATTAGCGATTAGCCTGGCAGATAGGAAAATGAGAATCTCCTAGTTATTCCTCACTCCACCCTCAACCCTCACGGTGAGTCATGGGTAAGTCACTTCCCTCTGTACAAGCATACTAGAGCTAACATCATTAATTAGTTCCATGAAAACAAAACATTAGGCAAAACAACATTACAGAGGGCACTCAGTCCCTTAGGAACAGTGTTACAAATGGCCAATTGGCTTAACAACATTACAGCAGGGTTCCTACAAAGGTATATATGGTTATAATGTATGATCACATTATTACAAAAATATTGATCAAGGCAATGTTACATAGGCTTATGCTTGTTCCTTGGTTTCTTTATTAATAAAATGGATACTTTGTAGTGTCCTAGCCTCATCCCAGACTCTTTTAACTTGCCAAGCACCTTTGACTAACCTGAAAAATTCATGCAAATAGTTAGGGTTGACTCTTAATGGACCCCAACAGAATAGATTAAATAATATGGGGAAAGGACAGTGACTACACAAAGATCACTGCCAGTTTAGTTGCCTCACTGGGTGTCAAGGAAACCTTACTTGTGACATAGGAAGTAGACAAAGCCCATATTAAAAGAGCTAACTCATTTCCTCCCTTTATCCCTTGACAATGGTTTGACCAAACCTACTTCTCATGTGTGGAACCTAAGAACTTTGACAGCTGAATCCGCCAAATAAAAATATGAGTTCAGAGACCTCTAAAATTTTTTTGGACCTGGAGTTTGCCTAGGAGCAATGGCCTCATAATCTAGATCAACAGAAATCATTCTTGGGCACATTGTCTTCTTAGTCCCTTTACTCAAAATACCTACATCCTAGAGTCCCAAATCATTAATCAACAAGAATTAAAAAAAAAAAAAAACAAGTATTTCTTAAGTACCTACTATGTGTCAAAAAACCATACAAGGTGCCTGGGACACAAAGACAAAATTTAACAGTCCCTGCTCTCAAGGAGCATATATCATATCAGAGGGGGGGAAAAAGAGACAATGTGCATGTGTGTTGTTATTTTTTGTCCTCTGTTTTTCAAGAGGACCATTGACATCACAAGGTGATGTCTTGACTTGCTCATAAATTGGATTTAAGTAAGGCAAAGTCATACAAAGTCATCAGCCTCATTCTTTCTTCCAAGAGCCATAGAAATCCACTGGCAGGACAAAAATCGGGACAACTGGCAATAGCCCGGGATACAGTATATGATCCTTGTGTCTTCAGTGTATACATAATACACACACATATATTCACATGTTGTATATTTGGATTATAATAAATACAACTAGCATTTGTGGGTAATCAGGAAAGGGCTGTGTAGAAAGTTTAGTACTTCAGCATAGTACTGGGAGTAGTAAAAGATTCTGACTCTTATAGTGAGGAGGCATAAAAGAAATGCCACTGGAAAAGCATAGAGATGGGAGTAATGACATGAGCAAGAAATAGAGAAAAGACCAATTTGATAAGACTGAAAATAAGCATCTATCAGTAAACAGCAATTATATAACTGGCTAGATCCTCTAGGTTCAGGTAGTGTTGTGATATAGCATTTAACCAAGTCAAATGGAATGATTGAAAAGTTCAACTATGATTGCTGCTGTCAGCAAAGAGCAGGACAGTCTCCATGGCAGCCCTCTATCTCTAGCTGAACCTTCATATCCCTAGTTACTAACAGAATTTCACTTATGTATTCTACAATAAGGAAGAGTATTTACCTACACACCAACTCTGAGACTGTGCCATTGACCTAGTAACCCAAATGACTGGGCTGTGATCTGTGACTTGTCTCAAGTCTTTAAGGAAGTCCTAGCCAAAAATGTTCAGAGGAAATTCAGATCATGGACCACAGGGATCTCAGAGAACTCTTCATGTAGTGATCTCAGACTTTGCCATAACTTTTTTGGAGAGTGGCATGATTTTTAGATTTCCTCCATCTTTCTTGGTCTAGCACCCAGGAATGTGCACACCCACATTACAAGGGCATGTGCTAGCAATTGACAAATTAGAAACAACTGACTGCCCCCCTGGGCCATCCTAAGCCAAGCTTGAGCCACCATTGGCATATGTGAGACGCAGGAAGTGAGGTAGAGAACTGCCTTTGGAGTTCTCGTCACTTCCTATGGAGAGGGAGAGATGCCAGTTCGATCCTGGAGCTTGAGCTTGGAGGAGCCCTGCAGACAGCTTTCCTTCAGATTGATCACATGAGTGATAAGGACTGATCCCTTTCTTTGCCTTGGCTCTCCAAGACCTTAAACTCCCACTTTGGCTCAGCCTGAGCCAGAGTGGTTTTGAGTTAAACTCCTCTCTCTCTCTCTCTCTCTCTCTCTCTCTCTCTCTCTCTCTCTCTCTCTCTCTCTCTCTCTCTTTCTCTCTCTCTCTCTCTCTCTCTCTTTCTCTCTCTCTCTCTCTCACGTGCTCGCTCACTCTCACTCTCACTCTCACTCTCACTCTCACTCTCACTCTCTTAATGTCTTCCTCCTGCTGTAATTAAATCACCATAAAACTCCATTCTGACTTGAGTGTTTCATTTAGGATTTTTATAATAAAATCCTCGGTGACTTCAGTTTCAACCCCTAAATCTAACCCTAACAATATGAAAGACCTGTAATTTCATTGACATACAGAATGCTTGATAAAGAAACTCTGTTAATACAGATCAGTTCTATGTCTTAGAGAGTTGTCTATAGCATCAGCTTGACCAAGGTCACACAGCTAGGACATGACAGGGGTACAGCTTAACTGACCCCAAGTCTTCCTGCCTGAGATTAGCTCTTTACCCAGTATGGCACACTATCTCATTCCATGGCTATCAAGCCCTTAATGTTGTCACCTTCCATTATGTATACTTGATGACAGATGGATCCATTGGCACACCTTAGTTTTCATCAAGTTGTACCTGGAGCAACCAACCTAATATGAATTCATCCCAGAAAGAAGTAAAAAACCACATTTCAAGTACTGTCCTAGCCATTTGGGTGCTATAAAACATATCTCAGAAGAACACAAACATGATTTCTAAGACCTTTTAGAACAATGAGCAATTATATACCTCAAAAAAAAGGCACCTTTATTTCTATCACAGGCAAAGCACAACACATCCAATTAGTACACACTATGTTGGTCCAAGCCCCAAGCACCACTTATAGGCCAAGATAGAAAAATGCCATTTTAGCACAAAGACAAATTCCACCTCTGACCCCTGCTATGTGACCTTAAGCAAGTCTTTTATTCTCTTTGGGTTCAGTTTCTCCATCTGTAAAATGAAGGCATTGAATTAGATAATATCTAATGACTCTTCAAATTCTGAAATTATGAAGCCTCAGTTTCTTTTACTATTAAAAAAAAAACAATTTGAAATAGATTATGGCTGTAGTCTTTTCAAGTTCCAAAAACTATGAAACCTCCTTGGTCTTCAGTTTTTTCCTCTGTCAAATTAGGGTGTTGATTTAGATGACCCCAAGCATACTTTTAACTCTAAACCTTCAGATCTTAAATGAAAGTTTGAATATGTTCCTGGGCTTTCTACTTTTGAGCTCCCTCCCTCTCTCTCTCTCTCTCTCTCTCTCTCTCTCTCTCTCTCTCTCTCTCTCTCTCTCTCTCTCTCTCTCTCTCTCTCTCCTACACACACACACACACACACACACACACACACACACACACCTTACTTTAGTTTCTTGTCTTTCCTGAGTTGCCTGGGGAATTCTGCTGTTTTGACTGCAATAAGCATCCATCCCCCTTTTTCCTTTAGGCTGCCCCATATCTGGCACAGGTGCTCTGATGCCTTGGCTAGACCTTCAGAACATCCCTTGATATCTTAGGAAATAAGAGTAAAAATTAAAGCAACAGTGATGACTGGGAGCCCCCTGAGACCTAACTTTCTCCAGCTTGGGCTTCCTGGAGGCATCTATCTGGTCCTCTCAGGAATCTTGGTCCTCAGAGAGAAAACTCATTTCTCTAGATCTCTATCTGACAGGGAAAGCAAGAGTCCTTAGTCTCTGTCAGACCCATTTCTAGTCCCTCAGGGGTTAAATTGACTGCAGATTTATAGTCTCAGAACAACTGAGCCAAGGCCTCTTGGCAGGACCCTGGGCTGCCCCCAGGCCCAGGGGGGCTCCACTGGGGCTGTTTGTAAAACCTCTTCATCACTCTAATTCCCTTCTTCCTCAAGCTGTGTTACCCGGATGTTGAGAAAGGGAGGAGGAGACTTCTTTGTGCCAGGAGAGGGTTATTCTGATGAGCAGATTCAGACAAATCACATTTCTCCCAAACATGCCAACAGCCCTCCGGGTTGTGCAGGCCTGTGCTTATTAATTTTTTTTCATTTCTTTCCTGGAGGTTCTCTTTTTAATACTGTTATTTTCAATACTATTGTCTGCTGTTATAATGTACTTAACGTGAATGGCTGCTCAGTGCCTCAGGTGCTTTGAGAACAAAAGATGGGCCAATCTATCAAGGTTTTCACATCCCTTCCCACTGGTAGCATTATAGAACTTCCCCTCCCATTTACTGTATAATTGGAGGAGGGGTGTTAGGAGAGAAGGGGGAGAGGATTTCCTTAGCAGAGGAAACTGTCCTGGAGAAATTCCTACCAAGATTACTACCAGATAGCAGACAGCTATATCCCCTGTAATGTGGAGAGCTGTCTGAACCACTGAGTTAAAGTGACTTATCCAGGATCATATAGCCATTAAGGGTCAAGGATAGGATTTGGCCCCAGTTCTTCCTGACTCCAAGGCCAATTCTCTACCTACTATGCCAGAGTGCTTCTAATTTCTGTAATACAGTCAGCATTCTTATGATCAAATAAAAACAATAATAATAAGTAATATTTATATATAATCATTCATTTTGCAAAGCACATTTCCCAGTGAGGTATAATGAAGATAATACTGGATTTGAAATTAGAAGGTCTGAGCTGCAATGCTCATTCTACTGAATATAACTTGTAATATTAGGTTTGTCCCTTTATTTCTTTTTTTCCCTTAACTCCCATCATTGCAATAAAAACAAATGTTCCCAAACAAACAAAAAAAATTTACAGATTTTTTTCTAGTTTAAAAAATATTTATTCATTTGTTACATTAATATTTCCAGTTATCTCCCCTTATTTCTCAGGGTCTCAGTTTAATTTCTTCACCTGTAGTATGAGGGGTTTGAACTTCTAATTTCCCTTCTGGCTCAAAATCAAGAAACTATAATCCATTCTAGCCCCAAATCCTATGCTAATGTATCTCATTTTGTCCCCACAAAAACCCCAGAAAGTTAAATAGAGCAGATGTTATTCATTCCCATTTTCAGGCAAATGACTTGCCTAAGGTCACAGAACTAGTTAGTAGCAGACTAGAACCATCTTCCAATATCTATTCCAATGTTCATTCCAAGGATCCCTCAGATAATAATTATCATGGACACAAAATTTCAATAGCACTAATTTGGTAAATTAAAAGTAGAACAAGGGGCAATGATATGACTAATGGATAGAGAACCAAACCTGGAGACAGGAGGTCCTAGATCCAAATCTGGCCTCATATACTTCCTAGCTGTGTAACCCTGGGCAAGTCACTTAACCCTGATTATCTAGCCTTTACAGTTCTTTTGCCTTAGAATTAATATTGATTCTAATATAGAAGGTATGAATATTTTTTAAAGTGAAACTTAAGCCCAAGTCTATTTTTTTCTACTGAATTCACAAAAATACATACATACAAGCTCATTTAAGGGGAAAAAAATCAAATGAATCATTTAAAACCAAAATTGGCCCTACATTTTTTTCAAATCTTTTGAATCAGAACAAAACAATTTTTCAAATAAACTATATCTTCCAAACCTAAAACAAATCACACTTCATTAGCTCCCTGGTTTTTACGTGAAAGTAAGGTCACATGGATCAGTCATAAGAAAACAAAATTAGAGCTTGAAAGACTTTGAAGGTCAAGTCCATGCCCCTCATTTTACAGAAAAGAAGAAGTTAAGTGGTTTGTCCAGGGCCAAACAACTAATCAATCATCTTAGGGATCTCGCCATCTTATACTCCTAGAATCACAGAATCTCAGAACTGGTGACAATGTCAGAAGTCAACTAGGGAATAGGATACGCATAGACATGAAGGCGGTACAGAATAAACATCCCACTTCGTGCAATCTCACAGTTTAGCAGTATTAGTCAGATGGAATGTATATTCCTTCCATATCTGCTAGAAGAATTCCAGATGGAGGTAGGGAGTAGGCTGATAGCAGAAAAGGGAAGGAGCTAGGGGTGAAAACTCAACCAGAGAGGGAAGTATCTGAGCAGCCAAGCTTCTGAATTCATTTTAGCCATCCTGTGGTTAATTTGGAAGCCATAGATTCACATAACAGCATCTGCTGATAAGCCCCCAATCCGTGACCATACAACTGGATGACAAATCTTTCCCATCATGTTGGCAGATCTATGTTTTCTGCTTTTTGGTTAGTGGCTCATTGACACACCCACTCAAATCACTGCCCCACTGTCCTAATCACAAATGAGTTGCAATGTTTTCTCTTCCTCTTGACTGTTCTGCCAGTGCTGGGACTGAGCAAATGCCCTGAGAGAGAGACCTCCTCCTCCCATCTCCATTCCTCCTCCCTCAGACCCTCAGCAGCCTCCTCACTCTCAACTGTTCTAGTCTAGTCCAAGCTTTGCCACTGCTTGTGAGAGTTTGAAGGCAAGACAGCAAGACTTGAGTTCAAATCCTCAGACTCATACTAGCTATGTGAGCTGAAGAAAATCACTTAACCCTTTTTTTTGCCTAGGTTTACTCAACTGTAAAATGGGGTTCATAATAGCACCTGCCTCATGGGATTGTTCTGAGGAACAAATGTGATATTTTCAAAGTGCTTAGCAAAGTGCCTAGCACATAGTAGGCACTTAGTAAATGCTTATTTCCTTCCTAAAAAAAAATCTCAAAATCAAATTCAACATTTTGTATGTGAGACTATTGCCTCTTCTTTCTGCCTCAGTTTCCTTGACTATAAAATGTGGATTGTAATAGCACCTACATCACTTGTGAAAATCAAGTGAGATATTTTTAAAGCACTTAGCACATGCTTACCACATAATATATGCCTAATAAATGCTCATTCCCTTCCCTTCTTTGGGCAAGTCACATATTCTCTGTGCCTCCATTTCAGACTCACAGAATTTATCTTGAGAGCTTAGAGATCATGTGGTTCATCCTCTCCCTCAGGGGACTGAAATTATGTCAGTTTAAGGTACTCACCCAAGGCCCCATAAATGATTAGTGGAATAGAAGGTGACTGAAACCCAGGACTTTTGCTCTATTGTTCTAT